>NC_138198.1:1573440-1586241 GCF_964194105.1 Spermophilus citellus | reverse complement strand
ATCTCTCTCTCTCCCTCTTACTCAATCTCTTCTCCCTCTCTCCTCTTTAACATCTCTCTCTCTCTTACTCAATCTCTCTCTCGTACTCAATCTCTCTTACTCCTCTCTCTCCCTCTTACTCAATCTCTCTCTCTCTCCCTCCTCTTTCTCAATCTCTCTCTCTCTCCCTCTTACCCAATCTCTCTCTCTCTCCCTCTCTTACTCAATCTCTCTGTCTCTTACTCAATCTCTCTCTCCCTCTTACTCAATCTCTCTCTCTCCCTCTCTTACTCAATCTCTCTCTCTCTCCCTCTCTTACTCAATCTCTCTGTCTCTTACTCAATCTCTCTTCTCTTTCTTACTTAATGTCTCTCTCTCCCTCTCTTACTCAATCTCTCTCTCTCCCTCTTACTCAATCTCTCTCTCACTCCCTCTCTTACTCAATCTCTCTCCCTCTCTTACTCAATCTCTCTCTCTCCCTCTTACTCAATCTCTCTCTCCCTCTTACTCAATCTCTCTCTCTCCCTCTTACTCCAATCTCTCTCTCTCTCTCCCTCTCTTACTCAATCTCTCTCTCTCTCCCTCTTACTCAATCTCTCTCTCTCTCCCTCTTACTCAGTCTCTCTCTCTCTCCCTCTCTACTCAATCTCTCTCTCTCTTACTCAATCTCTCTCTCCCTCTTACTCAATCTCTCTCTCTCCCTCTCTTACTCAATCTCTCTCTCTCCCTCTCTTACTCAATCTCTCTCTCTCTCCCTCTCTTACTCAATCTCTCTCTCTCCCTCTCTTACTCAATCTCTCTCTCTCTCCCTCTCTTACTCAATCTCTCTCCCTCCTCTTACTCAATCTCTCTCTCTCCCTCTTACTCATCTCTCTCTCTCTCTCCCTCTCTTAACCAATCTCTCTCTCTCCCTCTCTTACTCAATCTCTCTCTCTCTCTCTCTATCTCTCTCCTCCCTCTCTACCCTTAGGACTCATGATCAATGATTCATTCAAAGATAAAGAAACAGTACCATTGGACACAGAAAGGGGCCCCAGGGACCTGATCTTTAAAGGCCACTTACTATTTTGCAATTTTTAAAAATTAAGCTATGGGAAGAGAGAACAGTTTTTCCAAAGCTGCCACTTCCAAATCCAAGAAGGATCTACCAGGATGCCCAGCACATCCCGAGCTAACCATCCAACCCTTCCTGCACTGACCACAGGCCTGTCCCCACCAGTCACTGTCCTGTATGGGTCATTAGACAAGCAAGTGAAGAAGCCCACACAATGTTTGGCTGGGGACATTTCCAGCAGCTATTTTTTTTTTTTTTTTTTTTTTTTTTTAGCTAAGCAATGATTGCACCAAAGCCATGAGTCACAAGCCTTTGCAACTTCTCCATCTTGGAGGACTTTCAATGACTCAGTTTTCCACACCTGTCATCAAAGCTGGGGAACAAGGAGTGAAAAATGTAGGCTGTTCATCAACAACTCTTCCTCATTCAGAAAAAATAAAGAAAGAAAAGAACCGATGTCTGGTGCTGTTTCCTCTGCCCAACTCGTATCAGGTGACATAAATTTCCATAAACCACAAGGTTGGAGGACGGACGCTGGTTGGAACACAGCATGACAAAGACCTCAGGGCCTTGAACAGCTGTTGAAATTCTTCTGCCCCCTGACATAGGACCGAGGAAAAGCCTCTGCCTCAGGAGGTGGGCAAAAGGTGCGGAAATGGCCAAAGCATCACTTATCAAATCACTTTGCTAAATCAGAGACCTTATCAGGTTGGCTGTGCCAGAAAGGAAAAGTGAATCCCATGGGAGTCGGTGAGCCCACTGCACAGGGAACTCATTTTTAATTTCAGAGCGAAGCCAGAGGTTCTAGAAGGACATCTAAGAAGCGGGGGGCTCCTCTGGCTTCACAACCTGCTGGGCGTGCTCCCCGGGGTGCCAGGCAGCCCTCTGCACGGTGGCACACAGGTGGCCAACTCAGAGCAGCTCAGCATTCCGTGCCCAAAAGGAGAGGAATCGCCTGCTGGGGACATGCTCCATGGGCTGCGGCAGAAGCACTGTAGTCTCTGCAGATTGTGGTTGAGCTGTGTGGTCATGTGACTATGTGGATATGTGACCCGGGAAGGGGCAGCTGAGAGCCCTCATCTGAACATCTGCAGCTGTACTATGACCTACCTGCAGTTGTCAGTCGGTCAGGGCACAACAGAGCTGCTGGGGATGAGCCCAAGCTGTCCCTGAGGTTCTCCCAGTCCCTAAAGGGGCATCCGGGGTCCCAGGGTCCTCAGTTCAGCCAGCAAGAAGTTCACCCACTTTGCAGCATCACGTCGTAGGTCAGGCTCCTGGGGGAGGCTGGGAGTCCTGACGGAGTTGGGGTTGTCCAGATGTGTCCAAGTGGGTCCATATCACTCACCCAGGACAGTCCTTCTGGACCGTGTTGATTCTGGAACCCTCATAGGGTTATCTGAGGCTGCCATTCAACTTTTTCCATCCAGTCCTGACAGAGTGGATGCAGGGGCCCTCCCTAATGAATCCCTGCCAGACACCTCCTCCCAGAGTCTGCTGCCCAGAGGACCAGCCTGCCACAAGGGTCTCTCCAGCCCTTTGGAGGTGAACCTAATGCAGCAGCACCTACTGTGTGCTGTACCCAGCACCTACTGTGTTTTGGTGCATGCCACGTGTGTGTCTCAGTAGGAATCGACTGTTCTGGGGTCAGGGGCATGAAACCCTAATTGACACTGATAGCTACAGCCCAGTGTCCCTAGGATGCTAACATTAGTCTGTGAAGGCTCCTGGCCCCTCCCCTCCTACTCCTTAATTCAAAACCCAAGTGTCGTCCCCACTGAGCCCAAGCCCAGCAGCAGGCAGGGAGTGGGCAGGGTAGCAGGCAGCATATATCAATCAGGTTCTGCTCACAGTCGAGCCCCTACGCCCAGTGCAGCTCCTAGTTCAAAGTTCTGTGGTATATAAATGGAGGTGGGGCATGGGTGGCCAGGGAAGGCTGTCCCCGCACCCTGGTCCTGGGAACGGCAGCTCTGTGAGGCCACTTAGGGATGAACAGTGCGGCTCCTGCCCTGCTGTTCCCACCTGCCTGGCCCCTGCCTCCAGAGTGGCTGGCCCAGCGCCACGGCTCCTGCTGTCCCTCCCTCTGCTCCCACCGCTCAGTGGAGTGAGGCTGGGAAACGCTGACCTGCAGAAGCGCCTGGCTGGGGTAATTTCTAGACTTCCCTCTCCCTCTCATTTCTTAGCTAGAATTTTAAAATTCAAAGCAAATTTTATTGAATTAAAAAAAAAACAAATATTACACTTCTCATCATGTGTCCAGAGCCATGTGCACCTCCGGTGTAACCTCCAAGGTGACCGTGGGCAAGGTCCCCAGTGGTTCCATGTGGAAAATAAAAAGCCTGCATGACCCAAGTTGGGGGGGGGGGTGGCAGCAGGAGACCCTTCTCAAGGCAGGAAGGGAGATGGGCTTCGTCGGTGCTACTCTTCAGGTGCCCACTAGGTGGCAGCCGACACTCGGGCGAGAGCAGGTCCCACCGCTCAGGAGCAGGAAAATGGAGCTGAGGTCTCTTTGGTGGCCTTTTTTTTTTTTTTTTTAAACAAAACAGTAAAAGACAGCAGCTGCATGCACTATTGAGAAATCACATTCCAATAAAGTGGAGAAATGAAGTATTGAGTTATGTGCAAAGTTAAGAGGTTGGCACATGATTGCTGTAATTCAGGGAAACAGTTTCTAATCTTTGATAAGAAAGTACTGGCCCTGTGAAGGGATTTAAATGGGTGCACTCACTCTTTTAAAGATGCACTCGGCACATTTGCATGTCTGCTAGTTTAACGTTAAGATGTGGTCATTTGGAGGTCTGGTCACCGCAGATGGGAGGCAGAAGGGAAGTTTGAGCTGCAAACCGTATCCAGGCTGATTGGCCTTCAGACCATGGGAATGCTCAGCTCTCTTAACAGGAGCATGAACACTCCAGGCTTTGATTAAGGGAAAGTGTGAAAGCAAAGTCATGACCTCATGCATTACTTAATGGAGATGAGTTGGAGGATTCAATCACACAGAGCGAGAGTCCAAGGAATCCCTAGACGGGTGTGGGTTGAGAGCATGGATCCTGTAACCACTTTCCCAGAGTTCCCCTTCACCTCCACCAGGAACTCCCAGAGCTACCCCAGGCCATGGCAGGTCAGCTCATGCCTCTCCTTGATTTCTAGACATGAGTCAAAGCCAAGGAGGAGCCACATTCTGGACACATCCAAGAAAACCCTTGAGAAATGGCAAGAAGAGTGGCACTTGTAGGGAGGTGAAAGGCATCTATTTCCACACATGTCTTCTCTTGCCTCCTCCCAGGTAACTGACAGTCAGGCCTAAGGACAGTGCCAGTCAGAGGAAAGGGGTTTTCTTAGGCACAGCACTGTGAGGCCCAGCGTGTCTTTCAACGTTTCAAGCAACCACCAGGGCTGTGCTGGGCCGTTTCCCACACTTGCCCTCGGAGACTCCACTCTGACTCCACTGAATTTGGATAATGCTCCACATCAGCGCCCATGCATGGGCTGCTTCTCTGACTGTCGGGTTCCCTGGCGCAGGGATCCAGGGGTGGGCACGGGAGCTGCTCCACACAGCTGCCCTAGTGACGCGCTCGCAGAATTCCTCCTGTCCTCGTGACCATGGGCTCTGCTGGCCTTGAAGGCTTAGCTCCACAGGGAGGGTGCTTCCACCAGGAGACACAGCAATGGCCCTGCAGACTAGAAGTTAGGGTGATACCGGGCCATTTGGATCCCTCGTGCCTCTGAGTCTGCAGGCTCAGCAGGGAGTTACAGTGTTGTCTTGGGGGGTTGATCCCACTACCAATGAGAAATTAACCTAGAACCCATGATAGACGTCGGGAAGGGTAGGTCTGGAGATTCCCTAAGGCATCTCCCAGTAGCAGCATGCTCTGGGATTAAGGTCAATGGCAGTGAATGGCCCAGACTCCCAGGAAGGAAAGTGTAGGTCACTCCCCAGGCACAGAGAATCACCACGGGCTGAGGTGCTTGCAGACAGCACAGGGAACACAGGTAGTGGAAGAAGGTGTTAGGAACGTCAGCGATGACGAGAGACCATTCTCAGAACTGGGGACTGCAGGGGTCGTGAGCATCTCCTATTTTGTTTAGAGTACCACACTGATGTGCATGTAACTTGCAGTAAGCAAACATTTTTGCTGTTTTTCCTTTCTATTATTTTTTTCTATCACGTAACACCCAATTCCTTGACTGTGTACCAGCATTTCAGTCCTGGTAACTTTCCAGCACACTGTTTGAAATGATGGGACATCAGGGAGAGGAGTGGACATCACTCTAGGATTTCTCCATCTCTTGACAAAAGACGTCAATAAGTTTTGGATTGTGTGGTGTTAGACTGAATGACGACTTTGGTATTGTGGGCCTGGAGATCGACTATCATTTAAGGACAGGGAGAGAGGTGTCAGATTGACAAAGGGTGGACTCGTGCTGGGTATTTTTATGTGTCAGCCCTACTGGACCAGGGAGGTGTCTAGACAGCTAGGAGAACGTTATTTCCAGGTGTTTGGGAGGAGGATGTTCCTGGAGGTGGGCATTTTATTTGGTAGACTGAGATCTACTCTCACTGATGCCTCGAAGGTCCAGTCTGTTGACCCTTGAGTCTCTTGGATCACATTATCCAATCTGTTGAGGGTCTGAATAGAACAGAGAGGGGGAGGACAGGTGAGGTGGCTCTCTCCGCTGAGCCGGGACATCTTCTTCCCCTTCCTTCAGACACTGAAGAGCTTCTGGCACTGGAGTCTTTGATTCCAATGGCTCTGTGGCTCTCAGGTCTTTGGACTAGGACTGAATCATACCACTGGCCTCCCTGAGTCCCCGGCTTGCAGATGGCAACTCGAATGATTCCTGTAACGTCTCCTCTCCTGCGTCTTTCTTTACACATCCCAGGAGTTGTGTTTCTCTGAAAACCCTGACGAGTACTTTGTACATTTGCTGTAGATGAGATGACACACATCCTTCCAGAACAGTCACAAGTTTCCCAACAACAACTGGATAATTGAACAAATTCAGTGAAACAAAAATGTATTCTTTTGCAGATAAAGCAGCATTGGGGGGTTAATGATTTCACCTTGAACTCTCTTTTCATCACCCTGGAGCATGAGATGGGGACACATTTGGCAAAGGAGATTGGGGCAAAGGAAAATACCCAAATTTCATTCTCTCTCTCTCTCTCTCTCTCTCTCTCTCTCTCTCTCTCTCTCTTTTCTACTTACATATGCTAGGCCAGTGGTCTACCACCAAGCTACACCCCCAGCCCTGTTCTCTATTTTACACCAGGGGGCTCCTCACACCCAACAGGAAGGTAGGTAGACCATGATTTTGGGTTCCAGAATCCTCAACTGGTGGTTTTAAAAGTGCTTTGTTTATTATTGTTGTGACCTTGAGCAAGTTGTTCCATCTCTCTACGCCTTGGTCTCCTTCTTTGCATAGAGGATGGTGAGACTAATAATAACAATACTGACTCTCTAAGCAGTTTTTATTGCACTTGGGCTCCGTGAATAACAACCTCACCAGCTGCTTCTTCCCCGTGGCCATCCTCCGTGCCTGGGGTCTGGGCTCTTGAAGGTTCTTCGGAAGGACGTCAGTTTCATAGGACCAAGATGTGTGGGGTGGAGTCAGTGGACAGAGGGGCTGAGCCCTTCACCTGTGGGAAGACCCTGGCATGGCCACTCTGTGTCTTAGGTGGCTCACACGCCACGATCACACACATATGTAATTTGTCATGCAGGTAGGTACCCCGCTGTGCTGTGGCATCTTCCTCACTGGGTCCTGGCCTTCCGGAAGGCCTCAAAAGTCCCCTGCTGGAAGTGAGCACCTCAAATCCAGTTCATTACTTCCTAATGGCTCACCTTGCAGCCCAGTGAGATGTGAGATAGAGGGTGCATCCACCCAGCCTCCCTTGGGAGTGAAAGACAAATTGCTTCAGGTATCAGGAAGTCTGGCCTTTCTAGCCCAGCAAAACTTTTGAAGGGTCAGTGTCCATGTGAGAAGGGGGGCAGTGGTGGCCATCATTCATGACTTTTTTTTTTTTTTGCAGTGCTAGAGATCAAACCCAGGACCTTGCACATGCTAAGCACACACTTTACTACTGAGTTACGCCCCAAGTCCTCGGTGATGATTTCACTAAGTTGACTTGCTCTGGTCATATTTTGTATTTGTCATGGAAAGGGACTTGTGTCAGGAGAAAACAGTAGAAACACAGAATCATCAAGGGATGACAGGAAAAGGGCAGGAAGAGAAGGTGTATCAGTCAGCTTCTCATGACTGTAGCAGATACCTACTACAGTACAGTAAACTTACGAAGACAAAAGGTTTATTGTGGCACCCTGTTTTGGGGGTGTTAGCTCTGTTGCTTTGGGACTGTGTTGGCATGTCACATCGGGAGCAGGTAGTATCGCAAAGCTTTTCACCTCTTGTCCAGGAAGCAAAAGAGAGGGAGGAAAGCTGGGTCCCGTATGACCTTTGAAGGCACTACCCCCAAGGACCTTCGCTAGGCCTCCACCCTTTAAACTTCCACCACCTCCCTGTACCACTACCCCGAGGACCAAGCCCTTCACCTGTGGGCCTTTGGGGACATTCCAGATCCCAACCGTCACAGTGAGGAGATAAGGGAATAAGTCCAGTAGTTCTTCATGTGGTTGGGAGAACTCACACAGTAAAATCTCCAAATTCATTCACACAGAGACACCAAGTATTTGCTGAGCGCCCACTCCAGGCTCCTCCAGGCTTGTGTTCTGCAGCAGACACTGCCCTGGGCCCACGGCGTAGTCACCTGGCGTCATCCACAGACGTCACCACCTGGCCTGGGCCTGGCCCTGGGATTCAGCAGTGCTCTGTGGTCACCTGGCCCAGCCCACGTGGCCTCCTCTGCACTGTCTCAGGATCCCATGTGGATGGAGAACCCTTCACCTCCATCCTGAGGAACCTGTGGTGAATTCATGTCCACTCTGGGGCCTTTAGGTCACTGGGGGTGTCCCCTCAGAGGAGATCATGGAATCCCGGTCTCTTCCTCTTTCTCTTGCTTCCTGGCCACATGGTGAGCAGTGTGGCTCCACTGTGCCCTCTCTGCAATTGCCATCTGGAAACTCCACCAGAGTTCTAAAGGCCATGGGTCCACCTAATCAGGGACTGGACTCTCTAGAACTGCTGGCCACAATTCTCTTTATAAGTTTATTATCTCAGGTATTCGATAGAGTGCTGGAAAGCTGACTTACTACTGAGTACCACTGGGACTGCGTACCACGTGGAGTCCTGCAGCAGGGCCAAGACCAGGGTGAGACGGTGGAGATGTTTGGGAGGCTCGGGGCAGGAGGCTTGCTGGCCTCACCCTGGCTCAGCCTTGCTGAGGCTCCTGCACATGGCTGAGGACCTACACCAACCACATGCTCACTGCTGGAGAAGCTACATCAATGAAAAAGACCAGGAGAAAGTTCCACCCGGAGTTTCATTCTTTGCGACCAATTTAGTGGCTTTCAGCTTCAACTCACCATGGATAAATTCCTCTGCAAGAATGAATCTGCCATATATTAGGCTCAAAATCCAGTGGTCCTGGCTCTCAGGCTGTGGCCGGCACCAGCCTATGGCCATCCCCGACTCTACCATTGTCACCAATCAGTCGTTTCTGCTTAGCAGAAGAGAAAGCGCTCCATGGATGAGTACTGTGTGCTTGTGTATGTCTGGGGGAGGAGAGAGCAGACAGATACAAAGGAGAGAAACATTCAAACAAGGAGAGAAGAAAACCCATCGGAACTTTTTTAGTTCAAAGGCAAGGCTGAGCTCAGGGACGTGACCTGTGCCATCACGTGGGCCCTAAGCCGGGAAGGCTTTGGTGCTTATGGATTTGGCATTGCTGCCATCTTAGAATTCTTAATCTAAGAATTTGATCTTGGAACTTGTGTTTTGGAATTGAAGTCTCATGGGGCCACGGACAGTGTGCAAGATCAGAGAAAAATGCATGCAGTCTGTGTGTCCCAATATCTATTTGCCCAACTTACCTTCCCATGCCAGCACAGCACGGGCACAGCATCTGTGCGGACCCCGGAGGCAGGGGTTTCAGAGACACGCAGCGAGTCCTAGGTCAGCATGTGGCGTCTGCAGGTGTCAGAGGGACCCAGACAGCCCAGGAAACTTTCTGTGGAACCAGAACTCGCTCCAAGTGCAGAAAGAAGGCAGTGGCTCTCTAAGAAAGAGGACAGCTGTGGGGGCGCCTGGATTTCCCTTGTCATCTGAGTTACTTTCCCACATTGGCCGACCACACACCCTGAAGATGAGGACACAGAGGGAAAGGGAAGGATCAAGCCGTCATGGTTCTGAGTCTCTGATGCTTCTTGCTTATCAGTCAGCCAAAGGCACAGAGTGCTGGGAGAATGCTCACTTATCAGCCAGTGAAATAAAAATGGGCAAGTTAGTTCCCCAAAGCGTTTCCACTGTTCTTGTGAGGACAAAACACACATGCACATATGAGCTACAAAATCAAAATGTGACTTCCACGATTCCTCCTGTGAGTTAAATGCTCTTGTGTAGTTGAAACCAGCACTGCACATACAGTACGATTCATGCTCATCATTTAAAAGTTCAATTTTACTTGGACTCACACTGAAGAACTGAAAAACAGCACAGTGAGTCAGTAAAGAGGCTGTGGATGAAAGGAAAACTCTATTTTTCATATAATTTCATATTATTTTACTTTTTTCCTGCCTTTGGAACCAGGGCCCTACATTTTAACTTTGCACTAGGTTTTGTGCATACAGAGAAGGGTTTTGTCTGAAAGGCCCATCAAACTCATAGCAGAATATGATTTTGAGATACTTATTTGGGACTTCAAAGGTAAAGTGGAATTCATGAAGTTTCTAGAGAGAGAAAGAAGAGTTAATTTTCAGGAAATGAAGTGACCAGGACCAGAACTGGTAGAGTCAGGTCGGAGCACTGTGCCCCTTTAGTGGCTGGGCACTGAGGGGGACTTGCCCAGGTCCTCACTGGTGGTGGCAGGCCTGAGCTACTGAAGCAGCCCAAGCTCATGTCATATCTCCATGTGCTCTAGACACCAAAGGAGAGGGAAGGGACAGCAGCTGGGACCTGGGCTGGGCTGGGCACACAGGGCTCCTGTGGCCCTCCCAGGGTGTCTCTGCAGAGCTGGCCCTGGAGCCCAGCCAGCTTCCTGGAACTTTCTGAGACACAGCCTGGCTGGGCCTGCGTGGCAGGTTGGTGGGCAGCAGTGTGCAAAGGCGTGCTGGAACACAGTGTCCCCGTAACAGCACTGCCCCTGGGCCTGGGCTCTGCAGCCACGTAGGAAGTCCAGGAGGCCGAAGAGGCTGGGAGGCCAGGCTGGTACGCCACACGCCAGACACACGCAGACACACAGACAGGTAGACACACAGACACCCGCCTACCTAGAGACACAGACACACAAACAGGCTCGTGGACATAGACACAGACACACAGAGACACACAACAATTAAAATTTTCTTTGGCTTTGGACATCCACCCAAGGGACAAGATAACACAGGAGCTGACCTGTGGGGACCTCCTGGTTCCTTACCCAGTGAACCAGGCTCTGAGGCTTGGATTGTGGGGAGCCTGGTCACCCAGTCTCACAACCACAGGGGAGGCCCCACTGCACGGCAGGAGGAAGCTGCGAGGGTCCACGTCCGCACGTCTAGAGTGGAAGGGTACCTGGACTCCCGTTAGGAGCAGCCCACTTTGATTTGCACATATTGTGTGCCTACAAATAAGATGTCAGTAGGATACGTAGGAAAACATCTGGTTCTACCTTTCACATGTTGCCTTTCTCTCTTACTGATTTCTTCATTCTTAGGAATAACATTCTACCTTCTACAAAAACCTCTTGTTTTTCAGTTCACTGATTCTTTCTTCAATCGTATCTGTTTTCCTAGAGAGCTCATTGATGGAGCTTTTATTAACAATCATCTTCTGAATTTCAGAGTTCTCCAGATATTTTTTGAAACAGTCTCTTTTTATTTCATAGTTTGTCATCGTTAGTTTCTTGATGATGTTTCTCACAATCACCTCTGAAGCTGTAATCCGCATGTTAGCTGTTCCCTTGATCAAGAAGCATTAGGCTTGCTGAATTTGAATGTCGTGTTCCACAGCATTCATTTTGCTCAAACGTTGGCAGCTTTTGCCTATCTGCTGTTATCTTTCTGCTTGGAAATCCCTGGTCAGCCATGTTTCTCTCTGTCCTAGTTTTCTCATTTGTAAAATAAGGGATCCAAATAGATGAGTGGTTTTCAATTCTTTTGAGTTTTGGTGAATATTGTCAAATGAACATTCATACTGTGAGATCTCTCCTCCTAAATATTTATTTTGGCATGGTTCTAGAAATGGAGGGGTCTTCATGGCCGATAGACTCACGGTGACTCACTTGCCATCCCACTCATCAAGAGGAACAGAACCCTCATTAACAGTTTCCAGATAGAGTCTTAAAAAAGAAAACTTCTACACACAAAAATCGTGTTGCAAGTCACGAGGGAGTGCAGGACTACATTTATTTCATTTAAGTGGACCTACTGATTTCAAAGGAGCCATTTCCAGAAAAGACTGGGCTGAGATCCATTGTTGGCCTCTGTGTATAATATAAAAGTAGATGCTATAAATTCATGGCATTCTGCCCATCATAAAAAGAGGAAAACTGCATTTTCTGTTAGACCTCAAGACTGCTCTTTCCCAACCATGGGCAGAGCAAACATCAGGTGGGCAGATGGCTTTGTGACAGGGAGGACAGTTTCTGATCCAGAAATAGGTCAGCGCACCAGTGGGAAAATACCTGTTGTTTTAAAAATAGGTGTGTGTGTGTGTGTGTGTGTGTGTGTGTTTCCTAAGTGTGCTTGAGATTCGGCAAAGAAAGGAGGAAGTAGGAGTTTTGAATTGGTTTGTCCTCTTTTATCTGGGGAGGAGAGTATTTGTTTAAGTGGTTTTGCCAGGCTGATTGAATTCTTTCTTTTGAGGAAGACAGTTTTTGACTGAATCAAACGAATAAAAGTGATTTTAAGATGCTGCACTCACAACGTTTAGCAAGAGGGTAACCTGCTGCTGCCTGGCTCTGGGAGGCTCCACCCTCCTTGCCCTGCCTGTGTCCACCGCCACACTCTGGCCCCTCCGTCCTTTTGAGTGCACTCTGGAAGAATGCCCGGTCCCTGGTTTCAAGTGCGAACATGCCTCACTGTCTGGGATAGTCTGGACTCTTTGTCTTGACAGACACCACCACCAAGTGCCTCCTGTTTTCCCTCCTGCTGCATCCTGACCACCAGGGCCTGTGGTGGCAACCGCTTGGTGGTCCCTTCTAGTGCAGTGCTGGTGGCCTCCATCCAAGGCTCCTGCCTCCAATCACTGCACAGTCCTTACAGGCCCAGGGAAGGCAGCATGGACCAGAGCAGAGAGCAGAGAGAGGGAGGCCAAGGATGGAGGACAGAGTGTGGCAGGTGGCCTCTGCCTCCGTGAGGCCCACCCCACAGCACAGTTGCTTGGGGCTGTTATTTTTAAATATAAGATACACACACACACACACAGCACAACACATGCATATACACATACACACACACACAGCACAACACATGCATATACACACACACACACACAGCACAACACATGCATATACACATACACACACACACAGCACAACACATGCATATACACATACACACACACACACAGCACAACACATGCATATACACATACACACACACACACAGCACAACACATGCATATACACATACACACACACACACAGCACAACACATGCATATACACATACACAC
>NC_138198.1:1108440-1568440 GCF_964194105.1 Spermophilus citellus | reverse complement strand
TTCCTAAAGAGGGCATGGTTTGGTTAATGACTGAACTAAGTATAAAAGTAAATAGATTTGTTGAATGTGGGAGGTGGGTTATGTTCCCAGATTCACCTGGACCCCAGGAGGAAATTTGATTGGATTTCCAGACACAAGCCACTCCCATATCTGAAGGGAAAGTGCCTTGCAGTCCCCAAAGCACTGACTTATTGTGGTTCCCATTGTCAGTCCTGTCTGGGTTCCTGGAGATGCCATCTCCCAGGACTATGTAAGAGAGAGGGGGGGGGGGGGGCGGAGAGAAGGAAATTTGACTTTTTTTCCCCTGATTTCCACACCAAAACAGATATCTAAGGAAAGGTGGCAATACTGAAGAAAGAGTGCAGAGAAATCCCTTTCCTTCTAACCTAAAGTATTATTCCATTTTCTATTGCTATAACAAAATATCTCAGACTGAGACTGTTATAAAGGAAAAAGGTCTATTTAGCTCATAGTTTTGAAGACTGAAACTTCAAACAGCATCGTGCTGAGTCACAGCGTGGCTAGGGCATAATGGTGGAAAACTATCTAAGGAGAAGAGGTCACATGATGAGATGGGAAGCCAGAGAAAAGGGAAGGGTTGACCTTGTTCTTTGATAACAACCCACCATCAAGAATTAACCAGGGTCAAATATGAAGTAAATTAAAATAAAATGAAAGAAAAAATATGATACCAGTAAAAAGGCAAAGTCCTAGGAATAAATTTAACAAGAAATATGAACATGCGATAAGAAAAAAAATTAAATCCTCAGTGTGGACAGAAAAAAAGATTTGACTATATAAAAAGCTGTTTTTTCTCCAACAAAAGGCATAGTATTGCAAAATTGGCAATTCTTCTCATATTCCCTAAATCTGAAACAGAGCACTAATAAAATCTAGAAATATGTGCTTGTAAATGGAATTAAGGAAAGTCTGAACAAGAAAAAAAAATGGGAAAGCACTTATCAAATAGGTACCAAATTTATCACAGAGTGGGCAATGTGGTAGGTGGCCTATAGTATGTCCCACAGGCAAAGTATGGATTCTACAATTGTGGAGCATTTTTTTTTTAAATTTATATGGTCCAATGTGGCACATAAAGCCTAAAATACTTACTCTCTGCTCCTTTCTGGAAAGAGTCTGTTCTAGAGCATCTTCCTTTATAACCATATGATAAAGGAACAGAGTTAGACATAACTAAAGGAATAACAGGTGGTACAGAAATGAGCAGGATCAAGGCAGGCAGGGGCCTTGGTTAATTTTCATTCCAAATCACCAGGGAAGCATGAAGTAGCTATGTCTGCTTTGGACTCACCTGGAAATCCCTAAGGAGAAGAAAAAACAAATTGATTAATGATTGCACATTGTACCCAGGTACAGAAATAATTCCTGCTCTACTCCCAACTTTGGAGGGGCGAAGTCTCCTCTAAGTACACAGATAACCACCCGTTATCCAAACCAGAAAAGATTTTAGAATGTTTAAGACAATAATTTCTTTAATATACAATGGGCTTCTACAAATAAACAGAGTTTATTTAGAAAATAATCTAACCACACAGTGATGAAGCAAAAATGGCCAAGGAATGTGTTTGATCTCGAGTACAATTAAAGAAAGAAAGATCAAATTGTGAATATGTTTTTTTCCTTTATCAAAATGACCAAAAAATGGTGCTACCTGGCATATGCCAGTGAAGGCTTTCTGATGAACTGATGGTACCCCTGAAATCCAAGGGGTATCTGCAAGGACGTCTGAAGGAGTTACTTGGCAGAGGGTGAGAGCATCCCAGAGAGAACAGTTTGCCCCAATTCCTGGACCGAGGGTGGTGAGGGGCTTCCCTGTTTGAGAAACTGAAGGGCTTTGTGTCTATATGTGATGACATAAGTTAGATGCAAGGCAGGTCCTGGGCACAGAGGTAGGAATTTTGCCTTTGTCCCCCAAACCTTGCAAAGTACGTAAAAGGGCCAGCAACATGAGCAGAAGCGTCCTTGAATCAGTCTGCCTGACTGCTGGGAGGAAGCCAGTGAGGGGCTGGGTGGGTGACGGGAAGTGTAACACAAGCTCATGTGATCCCCCTTCTCCAGATTCTAAGAGCACCTACATCCTGCGCCATTGTGAAGATGAAGTATATTGATCGACTTGAAAGGTGTATCTCAATACACAACCCACAGGAAATGCTCAATACCTGCTCGCTATTGTCAGGTCTTTTCATGTATGTCCTAGGCAGAGCTGTCCAAACACATAAAATGCAAAGGGTAAGCTGCAGAGTAGTATGCTGTCTAAAACCTCATCTGTGCAAAAATAAAATAAAACAAAAGTACGTTTGTAACTGTATACGCAAAAATATTTCTTGAGCAGTACGTCAAGGAGATGCCTGAGTGTTTGTGTTGGTTGCAGCACTATTGGAAAAGACAAGATATGAAATCAACCTATGTGTCCATCAACAGTTGGTTGGATAAGTAGAATGTGGGATGCATACACTATGGGATATCATTTGTCCATGAAAAAGAGTGAAATCCTGTTATTTGCAGAACTGTGGATGAACCCAGGAAACTGTGTTAGGTGAAATAAGCTAGCTCAGAAAGACAAATACCACATGTTCTCATTCATATGTGGAAGTTAAAAATTATCTGACCCCATAGAAGTAGAGTGTAGAATGTAGATAGGAGGCTTAGGGAGAGTAGGCAGAAGGGGGTTTAAACAGAGGCAAAATTCAGTTGGATAAAAGGAATACATTATAGTGGTCTATGGCACAATAGAGTAACTACAGTTAATAATAATTGTATTAGATATTTCGAAATGGCTTGAAGAGGGGATTTTGCATGTTCCCAGAACAAAGAAATAAATGATAAATGTTTGGGATGACAAAAATCCTAATTACCTTGATTAATGATTGCGCATTGAACACATGTATAGAAATAATCACAATGTTTTCCACAAATGTATATAATTATTATGTCTCAATTAAACACAACTTTTAAATGTAAAAACATGTATCCTGGATGGATACCCCTTGGTCAATAGGGGAAATGGTCTGGGACAAAGGGAGTCTATGTTATCTTTTCACATTTTAAAACATTAAAATAACAGCATTTATCGCAATAAGTTTGGGGAACATAGACAATTGTTGTGGCTGAATGAGAAACTCGTTTAGCACTCACAGTAAGTCCTTTAACAAAAGGAAAGAAAGCTGTAAAGTAAAAAATCTGTGGGCTGTCTTTGGTTTCCAGGAAGGAAATAATCTAACATGGGGGAGAGGAGAAAGGAACTTGTCAGTCAGCTTTGCAGCACTGAGACCCAAAAACCTGATGGGAACAACTAAGAGAAGGAAGAAATTATTTTGGCTCATGGTTTCAGTCCAAGATTGGGGGGCTCCAAGGAAGAACCATCATGGCAGAAGGGCATAGCTAAATATAGCTGCTCATCTCCTGGCAGCGGGGAAGGAGGGGCGGGGAGAGAGAGAGAGAGAAACCAGGGAAGAATATACTCCCCAAGGGCATATCTACTTCCTCTAGTAAGACCCTGCTTCCTCTAGCTGTACCCTATTTGCATACAGTTACTACCCAGAAGTTCATTCAGTTATTAATGTATTAATTCATCAACGGATAAATCCACTGATGAGTGCAGAGCCCTGATCATGGCCTGAAACCCCCACCTCTAAATCTTGCTATGTCAGGGATCATGCTTTCAAATCATGAGCTTTTAAGGACATTTCAGATGCAAAGCATAACCGGAAGGCTGCATTTCAGGAGCAGAACAATAAATCTGATTTTGACTAATGTTCACTTTCCTCAAATTTTTTTTTCTTTTAAGTCAATGAAGAAACTCCCCACCACTAAGAATGTTCTTAACATTTAGCTCTGGAGCGTCCCATTTATTGGGTTCTGTTGTACATAAAGACTTTGCAACTCATGTGTTATGCACCTCTCTGACAAGAGCTTTCCACATTGTTTATGCTCAGAAGATTTTGTCCCGTGTGCATAGGGTACTTCAGGAATATCTCATCTCAACTGAGAGCTGGGGATTGCAGAGATCCCATCAATGAGAGTGCCCACCTGCTACTTACTCAGTCGAAAAATAGCTACTCCAACTCCAGTTCTTGGCCCCATGCAGCCACTGCCAGGAAATTGGGACCCCTGCTAATGCTGCTGCAGAACAACAGAGCCTCCCACCAGGCTTCCTGGTAGAAAGAGTAAGCACAGCAAAACACAGGCCCTGCTACCCTCTGCCCTGCAAACCATAAGTACATGCACCTTACAGACCTGAAATTAAATGATGAGCAGAATCTAGTTGCAAGGCAATTTGGGGAATAACATTCTTAGCTTCCCAGCTTCTGTACACTGAAAGAACAGAAAGCATATAGGGTTCTCATTTGCCAAAACCTAACAACTCAGGGTGCAGATGCACTGATTTTTAAAAAAGAATCAAAATTACTGTTGATTGGATGGGCGGCAGTCTGTACACATTCTGAGTCTCGTGGGACCACACCTGTCTCTCCCTTTTGCAAGAGCATCCCTCTCTGATACCCAGCAGTAGTAGCTTATGCCATGGGTTTTATGAAGGAGAACAGTGAGGTCAAGGAAGAATCATTACTCTCAGAAACATCTTTGATAATGGGTAAGAACAGGATCTGCCAGTGAATATTAGGGGCTAGAACAAAAGGCTGCCCCCATCATAAGGCAGTGAGAAGGCAGCCCTGCTAATTCACTGTAGACCTATGCCAATGGACACCCTTCATCCCATTTAACCTGCCAGAGACCTGAGATCTGAGGTAGAAGTGGCTTTGTTGATACCAAGTCTAAAATGAGTCCATGTAACAGACGATTTTAGAACAGGTGATCAATGTACAAGCAATTTTTAAGTAAATGAATGATCTGAAATAATTCAGGATAAATAATTCAGGGTCAGCATGAAATGGGAAGCCTTTGGGCTGTAGGAAGGAACAGATAGATGCCTCTGCTCTGTGGGAAGCACCTAGTGGGGCACCCACAGGACTCAACCTCCCCAAGCTCCCATCTCTGCAGAGATCAGGGGGTGGTAAGCCGCCCTTCAGCATGTACAGAGCTGCTAAAATAACAGTACCTTTACTAGTGTTATCACGGAAGCTCAGTAGGGCTGATATTAATGGTCCCTGTGCCATATCTTTAGTTGCGATCATCAGGATTTGGGGACCCCATTTTTTTCAGTGCACAAGACTTCAGAGGAGACTGTGAGGAACATTTGATATCAATGTCAAGCTTATGGTACTGAGAAAACTGTGTCCCAGAGAACAGCAGCTGCATTTCAGTGGATGGAGACTTTCTGTCAACCAAGATTGTCACTGTTCAGTTAGTAGATAATTTTGGTTCAGAGATTTTGCTCTGTGGCTAATGAAGGGAACGTGATAAGTGGCATTTAGGACACGTGCCACTTAGTACATTCACTGTTAGGAATGCCCCTCTTATCGGCCTCTCTGACACTGCACACACCTATTGCTCTTTCTATTCCCCATTTAGTTCTCTAACGCCCTTTCAGAAGGCACTGCCCCTAGAAAGACGGAGGCCCCGCGAGGGGTGGAGGACAACTAGACCTGCTTCCTACCCAGAGACACTGTCAGCCCAGTGGGACAACAAGACTTCAAAAGATCAAAGATGAGCACTGAATTCCTGCCGAAGTCAGAGAAGATACTGTTGAGGTGAACGCATTTCATCCAGAACATGGGAGGTAGCAATGGCTGGGGACTGCACGGAAGGAATTTCTAACCCAAAGGGGCTGAGTCCATCAGCTGTTCAAGGTCACACCGCTGTAACCCACAGTCATTTCCTTGGAGATGGACTTCTCCCCGTCATCGACTCCCCACAGAGGACTGGCTGGGCTTCCCCTGGAGGAGTGGCCTAGTGCATGCACAGGGGAGGGCATTACATGCTGAGACAGAGACAGCAGAGTTTTGTGCGTGCTTGTATATTTGCATATGTGCTTGCAGATGGGTTGTGCCATCAGGGAACTAAGGTAATGAGAAAAGAAGTAAACATTTATTTGGCTTTTCCATGTCTTGCTCTCTTACTGAACACCAAGATGGTGGCTGTAAGAATTCGAGGTGTTCATCTTCATGGAGGACTTTAGAACTTTAGCAGTCTGGTAAGCACTCCAGAAAAGCTAAGTCTGATGGATGATGAAAAGCACCACCATGTACCTTTCCACAGAATAAACATGGAAAGACACTGAGGCCAGTCGGGGAAGGCTTCTTACTGACCCTGAGACCTGCATGGTTTCATCTCAAAGGCTTGTCTGCTGAGTCTACCCGAGATCTGCCTCCACATCATCCATGGCCACAGGAGCCCTGGGGAGGTGACCCGAGACAGCAGGCGCAAGGAAAGTGAGAGCTCTCGGGTCTTGGAAGGCTAAGAATTAGACAGGTACCAGTGCACCTTAATCAGGAATCAGGCCATGACATTTCTATGGCGTTTTCTACATCTGGATTGTGAAACTAAATTTATTACAATGTAGGTTTTCTAGAAAGCAATGAATGATTGGGCCCACTTACTGAACACTAACTTGATGTCTTCTCCAGAGCCCAGGGCAAGCCAGTGTCTCAGCTTAGTCACCTCTTACAGTAGGTGCTGAAAGAGCTCCAGAGCAGACAGTCTACCTGGGCAACGTCAGCGAAGCCCAAGTGTGAGAGGGAAGGTGCGGCAGAGATGGAAAAGAATCCACAGACCGTGAAATGAGGAACAGTCACTGCTGGGAAATCAGGCTCAGTCCCTGGGACCCTCTGAGAGAGGAATCAGAACTTTCCTTCCAACCATCTTGCTGTAGGAAGCCATCCTGGAGTCATTTACTCATCCCCATGACTGATGATTGAGGTTACCAATATCTAGCACGTCCAGGT
This sequence comes from Spermophilus citellus, assembly GCF_964194105.1. NCBI lineage: Eukaryota > Metazoa > Chordata > Mammalia > Rodentia > Sciuridae > Spermophilus > Spermophilus citellus. The sequence goes on along the minus strand of NC_138198.1, from coordinate 1,561,577 downwards.
GGCCTGAAAATACACTGAGGAAGCCCTGAAGTACCAGAGAAAGCACCTGAGCAATGAGGCAGAGCCAACTACAGGTGCCCAGGGGATACAAGGAGCCATTGCTCAGGTTACAAGTTGGCTCAGAGGTGGGTTTTGATAGATTCAATATGACCCTGTGTTCTCTGCTACGACTCCATTGAGAAGTGGAATGGAGTTACCTACTTCCTGAATTCCTTACCTATAAAATGTGATGTAATGTTCTGGGACTTCTGAGCCTAAATCTTAAGAAGACTCACAGTGTCTCCCCAGACCTCTTGGAATACCTGCTCTCAGCCTCAAGCAGCTACAGATGGGTTTGATGATCTTGAGACTGCCATGCTGTGAGGAAGCCCAAGCAACCCCAGGGAAGGACTGTGTGAAGAGACCAAGAAAAAGAGATTTCTAGTTTGCATTATTCCTGTTAAGACCTCAGAAGTGGAGCCAAGATGAGTCATTCCAGATGTGCCTGTCTAAATTTCTGCCTCACGGAATCAAAAGCCATAATAATAACACAAGTTTGTTTTGGCCGCTAAGTTTTGAGGAACCTTGTAGTAATGAAATACTAGACATGGACAGCGGGTCATTTTCTGTAACTCAGGAGCTGGGAGAAACACCAGGGATGGTCAAACCCAATTTCATTATTTCAGAGTGAGGAAACTAAGGTCCAGAGATACGAGTCTGGGGTTCTCTTGAAGCTGGGTGGCAGCTCCCAGAACACAGGGCAGGAGGGTGATGCCGTGCCTAGGACAGTTACCAGTCTCCAGCAGGGCCTATGAACAGATTTGTGCTCAAAAGTGGGAGGAACTAAAGGATCCCTGGAGCCCTTTACAAATGTCCTGAAAACCAGGTCCTTCTCTTCCCGGTTGGTGCCCAAACCCTCCTGTAATGTGGTTGGGAAAGACTACATCTAATATCTACCCCAAGGGGAATAAAGAAAGGACAGAGGCCATCAAATGTGTGTCTCTCTGTGCTCAGTGTGTGAGACCTTAGCTCCTCACCTCCTGGCAGCTAATGAGCAGAGCACCCTATCAGGTCTCCTTCCAGACCTGCTGACCCCTGGACTCTAGGGTGAGCTTATCTTCTCACCACACCATTAATTCCAAAGCTCACCAATGTCTTGTGAACCTTGATAGAGTAGAAACACAGAGAGAATAAGATGTCAGATCCTGATTGAGTATTCTCTCAGCCCTGGAGACTGAGCCACCAGCACTCATCCTCTGAGTAAATAAGTGCCCCCTCCCCCATGCAGGGTTCTATAACAACTGCAGGAAGTGGGGCTGGTTCCGATGGCACTGTCTGGCTCAGGGTATCCTGGGGATGGAGGGAATCTTGGGCGAGTGGTTGGAGGCACTTCTGTGAGCTGAGACATCTCGTGGGTCTCTGAGCTTTGGAGGTGTAGTGAGAGGGAGGGCCACCTAGGGACCCTGCAGCCTTACGGGAGTGCAGAGGGGAAGGGGAAGAGGACCCCATGCCACTGCTGGGGACATTGAGCCTGGTGTCACATGGTCATGCCCTTGCTTGGTGACCAGACTCAGGGGATAGTGGAGGAAGGAAAAGCTCTTCCAAAAGCTTGATGTCCTTGTGCCAGGGCAAACCAATCACAGGTCCTGTCAGAAACCAAACCACATAGAGATGCATTAGTCCAATTTCTGTTGAAAGGGTAAAGTTTCTAAGCTGGAAAGCTTGAATTAAAATGTAAAAGATTAGGTACTATTAAGTTCCTCTGTTACACCCAGATTCCTGAGATAGTTAAGACACACCCTACTGGCCATTCAGCCTAGGGCCCAGTGCAGTTTGTCACAGGGCCCAAACCAATCAGTTTGAATGTGTACCCAGTTTAGAAGTGACCAATCACCCCTGCCCAGCTTGTTCCCGCCAATGAATGGACTAATCATGTCTCAGAGTTGTTGTTCAATTTTCCCGCGCCTCATGATGATTTGTTCTGATGTATGCAAAGCCCCCCACCCTCTCCAAAAAGTGTACTTAAGCTCTGCTTGACCTCTGCTCTGGGCTCCTTTAGGAACACTCTTAAACTATATTCAAACCACAGTAGGGGCCATAGGTACTAGGTTATTGTCCATGGCCATTGGGACAGTGCTAGGCTGGATTAAGCAGAGTCCTATTGAAGCCAGGTTTAAAGTTAGGTAGTCAGTGTAGTTAGGTAAATCGGGTCTCATACCGAGTGAAATCTAAAATGGAGGCCATGCTGGGAATGACTCAGGGAAACTCAGGACAACTCATGGAATGTTAATGAAGTCCCAAAAAGGCCCTAGGCCAAAGTCCACCTCAAAGAAGTGTTGATGAACAGCCCCCAGCAAACTTAAAGATAGCCCATCACAAAGAAGTGTCCCCCCCTCGGGCCTTCCAACCTACATTCCATCCCCAAAACTATAAGAAGGGGAAACAACTGCACTGCCACGGATTCCACCTCTTGGGTCCCCTTCTTCCTCCGGGAGAAGTCTTTTCTGCTGTCCTTTAATAAACTTCTAATTTCTACTCTGACCTTGCCTCGGTGTGCTTCTCTGGTGTTATTCTTCAACATTGGGGAAGCCAGGACTCGTCACCGGTCAACAGCGGTAACACTATGGGCTGAGCTGTGACCCCTCAACCCTGCCAAAAAACAACATATGCTGAATACCTGTCTCCCAGTATCTCTGAATGTGATTGCATTTGGACATAGGTCCTTTAAGTAGCTAATTAAATTAAAATGAGATCATGAGCAGGGACCCTAATCCAGCCAACATGACTGAAATATTAAATGTCTGTAAAGGAACAACCCCAGAAGGAAGATGTGAAGAAAGACAGAAAAGAAGCCATCTCTAATTCAAGGAGAGACACCTCTGCTGAGAGCCATAGCCAAGTAGGAATGACGCGGGGCAATTTTCTTGTCAGCCTACCCCATGTTGCTTAGAGGGAGGACTCTCCATTGTGGAAATGGGCTTGCCTTGGACCCAGGTCATTTGCAGTGACATTGCATGAATGTTTGAGAAAGGTGACCCTGCTCAAGGACCAGGGTGGATCCGGGTTTAGGGCGGTTCCAGGTTTAGGGTGTGGATCCTGCTGGGAATAGGGCGTATCCTGCTGCCTCAGGCGCCCACTCCTTGAGTTCCCGTTGAGTTCTCTGGGATTGAGAGGGTATTTTGGGATTCAGAGCCCGGTGGAGAGTGTGAATTTTCCCCAGAATGTGCGTGTAGAGGGCCGGAGACAGTGTGGGAATAAAGAGCTGCTGTTTGAATCTACAAGGCTGTGAGTGGCTCGTGATTTTGTGCCCAGCCAGACTGCGGCACACCTCCGAAGAATCCAACTCTTGATTCAGGTTTTTAGCCTCCAAGACAGCAAGGAAATACGTTTCTAGAGTTTACGCTGCTTAGTTTGTGGGACTTTGTTATGGCAGCCCAAGCAAACCATAACACATAATGAGCATCCTGTCACCTTACAGTGAATTCCCACATACAAAATAATGTACCAAGAGGGAACTTCTGAGTTAAATGGCATTTAAAGAGCAGAAGGCAGATGTTACCAATCCCTTCATAGGAACCAAGCCAGAGGCACAGAACCACTTAGTACCAACTTGGGGGCCATGTGGGTCACTCTGGCACTACGCACCTCATTGCCTCATTTCTGACAGCAAATTCAACTGTGTAACTAAATAAAGATGGCAAGGCCACTGGATCAGAAAGCTTACACTTAAAAATCATGAATATATTTGGCATGAACATTAAGGCTTCATACAGATGATATTGAGTGCTTGATCTGATTGTTCTCCGAGGGCCCACCTAGCACAGGCATTCCATAATGGAACTCAAGGCACCAATTAGACTTTGCTTGTTCCTTGATGCAGTTTTCTAAGGCTGTTAGGATGAGCACAGCCAGGGCCCAAGCATAGGTTGGTTGGCAGAGTGCAGCTGATTGCCATTTAAGCTCAGGTGTCCGGGCAAGAGTTCCATTTTGCTAAAATCGACCCCTTCTGGCATTGTGCCCTGGGGCAACATAACTCCCGACTTCCCCTGTGGAGAGCAAGGCTAATGACATTGCTAGAAAGAAAATTACCCAATGACCACCTGATAAGGAGCAGTATGGACTCTCATTACTTTGCCCTAAACTATTTCTGAATTTTTAGAACACACAGACCAGCAGCATCAGAGGCTCCCGGCTTTGGTATCATAAAACTGATTTTCAAGAGGATAAAATAATTTACATTAAATCACAAAACTGACATCTAATCTGTAAACATATTTGAAACTTTGGAAAAATCAGAGCTAACCAGGAATGAACTTGCAGTCACGTACATGCCTGTGTGTGGATCGTGTGTGAGTGCATTCTCAGATGAGGGTCCACAGCTACGAGCTGTCCCCATGTGGGCCTGTCCAGATGGTTCATCATGAATGCAGTCATTCCATGCACAGAAATATGATGAGTTCATCATGTGGGCGGGTGCACAATGAGCCAAAGAGGTGCCAAGCCTGGGTGGGCAGTAACTTTTCAATGACAGATGCCACAGGGAAACAGTGGGCAGATGTTGGGTCAGCATGGTGTGCCTGCCTCTGTCCTGGCCATGATGTAGCCCAGAGCAAGTTATTTCCAATGTGTGTTGCCCAAAGATGTGAAGGAAAGCTAGGGGGAAAAAACACGGGTTCAATGTATACAAAAACAAAGTGCAAAGGTTGTAAAAAGGAATATGGCAACCAAGGTAATTTAAAGACCTGTGCTGAAGTGTATTAAGAAGGACATTCAGAGACACCAGTTGGTGTCAGCATGTAAGAGTAAAAGAAATTGAAGTTAAAGTGTAAAAGACCGGGCATTGTAAAGTTTCTAAGCTGCAAGGCCTGAGTTAAAAAGTGAAGGACCAAAAAAAAAAAAAAAAAAAAAAGTGAAGGACCAGGTATTGTTAAATTCCTCTGCTACCCCCAAAACCTGAAATTCCTGTAGCTGTTAGGACAATACCCGAATTGCCCAGTAAATATTCCTCCTGATCTCTGGTTGTTTAATAACTTAGGACCCTGTGTAGCCCGGCACGTAGGCATCCAGGGCCCAAAACCAATCAGTTTGAATGTGTACCCCACTTAGGAGTGACCAATCACCCCCCGCTCAACCTGTTCCCGCCAATGAATGTACTAATCAAGTCTAAGAATTGTTGTTTGATTTTCCTGCGGTGTATGGTGATTTGTTAAAGGAGACTATGATGTGTGTAAAGTCTTCGCCCTCCCCAAAAAGTGTACTTAAGCACTGCTCAACCCCTGCCTGGGGCTCTGGGCTGCTCTCTCTTCCTGAGTGGGCACAGAGCCCCAGCATGCTGGATCAATAAATCCCCTTCTGCCAATTGCATGAGTGGTCTCTTGGTGGTCTCTTCCTCCGACACTTCGCTGGTCCCTTACAAGCATCAGACTCAAATATCACATTACATTATCTCAAATATCACAAGGCAGGAGCTAGAGCCCATTTCACAGATGAGGAACCTGAGACTTTGCTTACATGCTTCTCCCAAGGAGCCAGCACTGGACACAGGGGCTCTGGTAGGGATAAATCACCACGGAAAAATAACTCCTATCCCCTTTCAATGAGGGATCACAATGTCCTTTGTCTTCTAGAGAATGTGGCAGCCAGTCTCCAAGATCCTTGCCTCCTGGTATTCAATGCTTCCCCTCTGAACCAAGGCTGGTCTCTCGAGGCTAATGGTACATGATAGAAGTAGAGTGTGAGTAACTTTCAAGACTGGGTCATAAAAGGTATTGCAGCCTTCACCTTTGTCTCTTGGATCACTTACTGTGGTGGGTTTGGTTGCCATGTGTAGAGGTCACTCAAGTAGCTCTGTGGAGGGACCACAGGAAGAGAAGCTGAGAGCCTCAGCCAACAGTGAGCCGCATGAGCAAGTCACCATTGAAGTAGATTCTCAGTCCTAGCTGAGTCTTTTTTTTTGGGGGGGGGGGGTGGTGGTGATGAGGATTGAACCCATGGTTTGTGCATGCAAGGCAGGCACTGTACCAACTGAGCCATATCCCCAGCCCCCTAGCTGAGTCTTTTGATGAGCCCCTGCCCAAGTGAATACCTGACTGCAATTTCATGAGCAAGATTCCAAGCCAGAACCACCTAGCCAAGCTGCTCCCAAATTCCTGACCCACAAAAACCACATGTCGGTGATTTTTTGCACAGTAGCAGATCATTAATACTCATAGGAACCTCTTTACCCTGAATTTGCAAATATCAAATGCAATGACGTTAAGCTTTGGCACTATCCCTGCTGATAAAAGTAAGTGGTAAGAAAATGGCATTGCTTGCTCTACCAGTCAATTACAGAGAAGCTTAGCAGCTCTAAATTTGTGGTACAACCAGCCTACAGGATTTAACGAACCTGTAGGTAGGAACTACAGAAGTCCAATGTGTTCTGTTAGCCCTCTATGCATCATTAGAAAGACTATCTTGTTAAGGTTTGGATGTGTCCACCAAATTTCATGTGTTGGAAACAACATTCCCAATGCAACAATGGAAAATGTGGCTTAATAAGAGATGACTATGGGCCACAGCCCTCATGCATAGATTAAAGTCATTATCATGGGAGGGGGTTAATTATCTTGAGTTATTATAAATTTGCCCCTCTCACCTCTCTCCCTCTGTCCCTTCCCACACTCCCCTTGCCCTTCTGCCTTCCTCCATGGGATGAGACAGTATGGAAGCCCTTCCCAGATGCTGGTGCCATGCTCTTGGACTTCCCAGTCTCCAGAACTGTGAGCCAAATAAATTGTGTGCATTATAAGTTACCCATCTCAGGTATTCTGTTTCAGCAGCAGAAAATGACCAGACAATCTTCAATTTTTTTTCTTACAGCTGAAAATATATACCCCCACAGAATCTGCTGGAAGTCTTCTTAAACCTCCCACTTCAGTCTGCTTTTATCCATCTCAGTAGCACCTCCATCTCTCATGTGGACAACTACAACAACCTCCTGCATGGCGCCCAGGCTTCCTCTTTTCCTGTCCTGTAGCCATTCTTCACACAGCAGCTAGCAAGGCTGGTAACAAAAATCTCACCCCAGCCCTCCCTGCCTTCAGGTGTCCCTGCAGCATCCTGTTACCCTGGAGGAGGAAGTCCACCAAACTGTCCTGATCTTCAAAATTCAGCGAAGACTGTCCTGCTTCTGAACGTTTGCATTGCCAGACCTTTTTTCTGGAACATTCTTTCTGTGGATGTTCATGGCCTTTTTCATGTCTGCTCACCCCATTGTTACCTGGCCATTTGGCTTAAATTGCTACATAGTCACACCACCGTTCTCCCTGCATTCATCCTCTCCGTCTGCTTGGGCTGAAACAACAAAGACATTGTGTAGCTTACACAACAGACATGTGTTTTTCTTTATGGTTCTGAAGACTGGAGTCCAAGATAAAGGTCTGATCAGGTTAGTTCCTGCTAGGCTCTGTTCCTGGCTTGCAGACAGCTGTCTTCTCACGTCCTGACGTTGGTAGACAAGGAGCTCCAGTGTCTCTTCCTCTTCTTAAAAGAATAATCCTGTCAATCAAAGCTTCAGCCTTATTGCTGCCCCTGCCGAACCCTTACCTCCAAATACAGTCAATTTGGGCTTAGGACTCCCACATATGAATTTGGGGAAGGGGGACCAGCATTCTGGCCACAATACTTACCTTCTGTTTAGCTTTCTTAATTTTAGCTGTTTTCTGTTTCATTCATTTAATGTACTTGCTTTACCCCAGTTCATTTCAGTATTCCTATTGCTCAAAACAGTGCCTGAAGCACATGATGCACAAATATTGGCTGAGTAGTAGTAGAGGTACATCTACTGACAGAAAGAAGATCAACAAATATTGACCAAGTAGTAGTTGGTGTAACAATGCATCCATGGACATAGTAGATGGTCATTAAAGATGGGTTTAGTGAAAGAGCAATGTGTGAGTGACACTGAAGAGATTAACATGTGACGCGGCTGTGAGGGATTGAGAAATAGCTTGTTCATGCAATGAGTTGGAGCGTGCCGGGTGGGTGGAGGGGCTTTTGATACAGATTTGCATTTTCTCCTTGGTCTCGATACTGATTGAAACTTACCAAGCCGATGAAACATCTAATATTTGTGTGCTACTTACAATTTACGAATCGTTCAAATATCTCATTTGATCTTTACGGTGTTCTATGAGATAGAGCAAGAATCAGCACCCCCTTGTAGTGGGTGGCTACTGTTGCAGAGAAACTCATCTCCAAATTTACTATAGGTTGAATATTGCTAATTCAAAAACCTATAAACCAAAATGTTTAAAAATCTGAAACTATTTGAGTGCTGATACAATACTTCAAGTGGAAAATTCCATACCAGGAAACTTGGGGATGTGAGGATAGAAAGGATAATAGAATGAAACGGATGTTATTACTATATATATATATATATATATATATATATATATATATATATATATATGACCAATGTGATTCTATGATATGTACAATCAGAAAAATGAGAAATTATATTCTGTCTACGTATGATATATCAAAGTGCATGAATGCATTCTACTGTCATGTATAACTAATTAAAGCAAATAAAAAATTTAAAAAATAAAGAGGAGGGTTTGCACACATACACACACACAAATGCCTATTATATACACACACATATTCAGAAGAAACTGGATAGTATATATTACACAAAAATCAAATACACTGAAATAGAAAGTTTCAGTTGGTAACCAGAGGTCACCACGCTTCTAGAGTATTCCTTTAAGTATAAAGTGAAAATCAATCCAAAAGTAATGAAAGTTACCAGGAAGAGAAGACTACTCTGAAAAGGGATAGAGTCAGATTTCAAATGAGTGGTAAGAGAAATTATTTGTTGATGTTATGTTTAGAATTAATATTTTGAAGTGTGATAAAATGATAACAAATAAAAATATTCCCAAGCACTGATAATTATATCCACAGTAGAACTGTATAGGGATTTGTTAGATTCAGTAAGAATTAGAAGAGATTAGAGCTTTACTGGTCTTATGGCACTGCCCATATGTGGCTCTAAAGTACTTGAAATGTGGCTAGTCCAATTTGAAATGTTTAGTAAATGTAAAAGAGTCACAGGATTCAAAGACTTTGCCTGAGAAATAATGCAAAAAGTATCAATAATGTTTATATTGAGTATATATTAAAATGATTATGTTTTGCATATAATGACCAAAGTGCAATACATTATTAAAATGAACTTCACCTGTTTGTAGTAGAGAAATATAACCTTGGCCAAAGATAAGTTTGGCTTTTGTCTTCAATTTCTACGAGGTTACCTCTAAACCCTCCTAACCTCCTGCCTGATAGACTTTCTTTGTTTATCTGGAAATCTTGAATCATTGCAAACTCTCCAATAACACGATTTATTATGGGGCTTTGAGTCATATGTAGTTGAAACTTGGGGTCTAAGGTCTGCCACATGGGCAGCTACCCATGTCTATGTGACTGAGTTCCAATAAAATCTCTGGACACCAAGTTTAAAAAAAAATGGATAAAGAACACCCAAGTTGTAACTTCAAGCTCATTAGTTCAGGATTAGTTCATTCATTTATTTCAGGATTCAGCCTGTGGGCAGTTTAGGCCTGAACCAGCTGGGGGGGTTTTCTATGCTCCCTCACACCATGCCTCTCTGGAAAGCTGAGGGTTGGCTGGGTGGTGCGTTTGGGTGCATGGAGGCCTCTGCTCTCCCCTACACGTGGTTCTCTCTCCAGGCAGAGGAGCCCAGACTTGTTCTCAAGCAGAAACAAAGGAACTAAAGCCAACAAAAGTCACAGCCTCTGGAGTCCCTGCTAAGAAGTAGCATGACTGTGTGTCTATAACATCCTTTATCCAGAGACAGCAGGGAGCCAGCCCAGCTCCAACAGGGAGAGAGGATGGAGATGAGATCTACCTCCCACTGGGAGGCATTGAAGAGAGACTGGGAGGGGTGTGCATACCGGAAGGGGTGGAACCTGGCTCCATTTTGGTCTTCTATCCCTCATTCTCACCTTCTATAGCAAAGTGGGGCTTGGAAAAAATTCATCTTGCTCAGAGACTTGAATTTGGCTTTTCTGCCCCCAACTTTCAGTAAGCATCTCTGAGCGAACAGGAAGCTCCCTGCTAATATTAGTCGCCTTCTCTTTCTTCAACAAGCTGCTGATCACTCAAAATTTTCCTCTCTGCCTCTTTGTGTGGGAACATCGAGCACCGCCCTGACCACATCCCGACACAGAACTATTCCTCATTTAGTGAAATGATATAGCTTGATTTCAACACTGATGCTGTGTATGGAGAGAGTTGCTTGGGCTTGAACACCATCCACCAACACACACGGTTCAGGCGACATTTTTGCTCTGTTTGGGGGCCCTTGATTGGCATCTTCTTAAGCCTCAAGAACTGTGTAGGTGGAGACAGTGAAAAATGCAAGATCAGGTGGATTTAGAAATAGTGGGTAACGAACCAGAAATGGTACAAACAGGAACAGAAAGAGCCATTAGAGGCTGAGTCACCTGCTGTGCGGCTCCATTAGAAATTTCCAGTGTAGTCAGGCAGCAAATCAGGTTCAACCAGATGCTAGAAGTGTGATTTTTAAGGTTCTCACATTAAATGATAAGTTGGCGAGGTGATGGTTATGTTAATTTCTTGATTTAATCTTTGACTATGTGTGAACATAATCAAAACGTTGTTTTGTACCCCATAAACATACACAATTGTTATCTGTCCATTAAAGATCAGCTGTTCCTTTTTTTAAAGATCAGATGCCTTCTTTGGTTGAAATGAGAATCGGGGGTTGCCTTTCTCTGCTGTTTTCCCATGAGGAAGAGATTAAAATGGCATGCATCACATCCATGGAAAATGGTAGTTAGAAATCATCTTTAGCATGAGTTTAAGTCAAATAGTGAATAAAAACAAGAGAACAATTAATTTTACCAAGTTCTTTCTCTCCTAGAAAATAGCAATCTTGACTAATGGAGATCAGGATTGGCAAATTGTAGCCCGTGGGTCAAATCCCAGTCATCATGGGCCTTTGGTGAAGTTTTCTGAGCGCACAGCCACAGTCCCTCATTTGTGATTTGCCCGTGACCACATTTGCAGAACCACAGGTGTGGGTAGTTGGCATGCAGACCTTACGGCCTTCGAAGACTCTCTTAGTGACTGCCTGGTCCTCTACAGGGAAAGATTTCTGGTCCTCAACCTCCCCTCTCAACGCTGAAGCTCTGGGACGGGAAGGACAGGGAAGGGGTGGCCAGCCCATCAGTCTGAGCAGTCCTGAGGCCAGTACTGTGACACTTTAACCTCGGGGTCACCTGGTTTCTGGAGCATGTTTGCTCCTAGGCAGAATCTGCCTGAATGGCATAGAGTCAAGATCAAGCTGAGCTCCAGGTTAGGGAACATGTAAATGTGCTCACTGCGTCCAGCCAGCTAAAGTCTAGGAACCAGTTCAACCCAGGCTCTGAAGATCCGCTCCCCAGGCCGCCTAAAGCAGAGCTGTTGTTCGGTGCTCCTGGTTTGGCTGGGGTGCTTCTGAATCAGAACTACGGCCTGAGTCTCCAGCCCCCTAAACAGGACTCTGTCATGCTCACAGACAACCAAGGAGGAGCCATATCAAGCCTCTGGAAATTCATCTTGCCCCAAGCACTGTGCCCAGAAGTGTCCAAGACCTAAGTTCAGGCATGAAGGGTTCCCCTGTTGCAGATCATATCCCAGGGCTGGGTGTGAAAAGGCCAGATAGTGACAAGGGACCCTTTTCAGGCTTGCTTGATCCCAGGTTTCACATCAGTCTGGAGGGTCTTGGGGCCAGTCACTCTGCCAGCCCCACCTCACGGGCCACCCAGTACCTCCATTCAGCATGAACTGGTTCCATTGACCTGGTCCCAAGCCTCTGTGGCACCTAGAGCAGAATCAGAGAATAGTCGTCATCACAGGGTGCTGACAGGACAGGCCCAACCTGCAGACTGACCCTACGGGGTGTCACCGGGATGAAAGTGAGAGAATCCCTCAGGGACTCCGTGGGAGACCCTGGCGGGCACACCCCAGCCCCGAGGAATGAGTCGTGGGGGCAAAGTCAACCACAGAGGACCCATTCCCCTTGAAGTGGTTGGATTAGGCAGGAACAGGACCAAGGAGGTGTGAGGTGTGAGGAGACATCATCTGGAGGCCTGTTCCTTCCACATCGTTGTCCACTGCGGCCACTGGACGTAGTGCCTGCCTGGTGGCTGGTGGTTGGTAGGGAGCTACCTTCCCCCAACACAGGCAAACATGCGAGGAAGATGGAGACCCACGGAGCTTTTGGACAGTGCTCAGGGGGTGAGTTAGTCGCCTCTGGAATCGCCCTGACTCCACGATTTGCAGTATGTGAGAAAATGCATTTCTTTTGTCATCGAAGCTATTTTAAATTGATTTGCATGTGATTTGCTCTAAAGTCACCTGAGCTTAAACAAGTATCTGCCACCTCACGGGACACTTCCATGGAGGCTGAAAACTTCTTTCCACCGAGCACAGGCCCTGTCCCCCACAGAGGCCCCCTCTGAGTCACAAACACTCTGAATCCTGCCCCCTGACGGTGCCAACATGTGCTCAATTTTGAAGTCTTCACCTTGGCCTGCATTGTCCCCCCACTTTCTCCCACCGTGCCCAAAGATACGGCAATTTTACTTAAAGTGAATCCCCAAACTTCTGCTTCTAGTAATGATGGGTTAGGTCACTTGAAACAAAAGTCTTCTAAAGACAATATGAAATCATTGATTCTGGGCATTTGAGAATCAAGGGGAGCCAGAGTTAGAGTGAAGATGGAGTCCCCAATGGTGAGCTCAGCTTAAGGGCTCCTTTCCCTGGGGACATTTTCCAGTGTAGAGAGGGGAGCTCAAATGTGGAGTGGCACCTATAACAGAATCAGAGAATAGTCACCCTTATGGTTTGCATTTGAACTGGAAATCCACATGTAGCAAAATGAACTTGAACCCCTATCTCTCACCCTGCACAAAACTCAAAGTGGATCAAGGACTTAGACACTAGAACAGATACCTTGAATCTAACAGAAAAAAATCTCTACCATGTTGGCTTAGGAACTGACTTCCTTACCAAGACCCCTAAAGAACAAGAAGTAAAATCAAGAATCAATAAGTGGGATGGAATCAAACCTAAATGCTTCTTCACAGGGAAGGGAGTCATTAATAACATAAAGAGAGAGCCTGCAGAATGGGAGAAAATCTTTACCACAGGTGCCTCAGATAGAGCATTAATCTCCAGGATATACAAAGAACCTAAAAAACTCAATACCATAAATATAAATAGCCCACAATAAATGGGCAAAGGAACTGAACAGACACTTCACAGAAAAAGAAGTTTAATCAACCAACAAATATATGAAACAATGTTCAACATCTCTAGCAATTAGAGAAATGCAGATCAAAACTACACTGAGGTTTCAGCTCACTCCAGTCAGAATGGCAATCACAAAGAATAAAAGCAATAATAAATGTTGGTGAGGATGTGGGGGGAAAAGTTACACTCATATGCTGCTGGTGGGACTGAAAATTAGTGCCACCACTCTGGAAAACAGTATCAAGATTCCTAAGAAAACTTGGAATGGAACCACCATTTGACCCAGTTATCCCACTTTTCATTTTATACCCAAAGGACTTAAAATCAGCATACTACAGTGATGCAGCCACATCAATATTTATGGCAGCTCAATTCACAATCTCTAAACTATGGAACTAACTTAGATGCCCTTCAACAGATGAATGGATAAAGTAAATGTGATTTATATACGCAATGGAATATTACTCAGCCTTAAAGAAGAATGAAATTATGGCATTTGCAGATAGATGGATGGAGCTGGAGAATATTATGCTAAGTGCATGATGTCAATCCCAAAGAACCAAAGGCTGAATGTTTTCTCTGATATGTGGATGCTAATTCACAATAAGTGGGTGCAGGGAGGAGCTAGGGAAAGAAGGGAGGAGATATGGGGTTAGAAAGGATAGTAGAATGATTCAGATATTATGACCCTGTGTGCATATATGATTACGTGACTTGTGAAACTTGACATCATGTACAAACAGAACAATGAGAAGTCATACTCCATTTATGTATGATGTATCAAAATGCATTCTACTGTCATGTACAACTAGCTAGAATGAATTAAAATTTTGAAAAAAATATAACATGAGTTACAGAAAGACTAGTTAGATATTAAGTAAAATCCATAAAGGAGAAGACTTGGTAAATTGTTCTATAATAATTCTAACATCCTCTGGTAATAAAAAAAAAAAAACAGGAAAAGGACAAAGGTAAGCCATATAGCAGAAGGAAATCTAGTTGTGCATCCCCTAGTGACATGTTGGTCAATGATGGACCACATATGCAATGGTAGTCCCATAGAACTGTACTGGAAAATTCCTACTAGCCAGTCATAGCATCATCCCAACACGGTAGCAGAATGCACTGCTCATGCATTATACTGTTTGTGGCAGTACTGACATAAACAAAACCTGCCACACTGCCATTCATTTAAAAGTAGGGCACCTACAATTATGTACAGTGATAATTGATAATAAATGACTGTTGTTGGTTTATGTATATACTATGCTATGCTTTTATCATTATAAACCTTCTCTTTGTAAAAATATTTACTGAGAGTATGCTGTGCTACACACTGACTGCCAGCCACCCCATGCATCTTGCATTTACCATGTTTCTTTTTTTTTTTTTTTTTTTGGTGCCAAAAATTGAACCCAAGGTTCTTAACCACTGAACCATATCCCCAGCCTTTTAAGATTTTCATATAGGATCTTAGTTGCTTAGGACCTCACTAGGTTGCTGAGGCTGGCTTTGAACTTGTGATCCTCCTGCCTCAGCCTCCCAAGCTGCTGGGATTACAGGTGTACACCACCAAACCCAGTTTATCACATCTCTTGATAGCATTATTTTCTCTTGTGCATAATGTGATCTTGTGTTGTGTTGTTTTATTTAGCATGGCTCTGAAAGCAATAGGCTATACTACACACACACACACACACACACACACATCATATAGACAAGGTGTATAATAGGCTACATAGGGTCTAGGTTGCTGTAAATATATTTGATGATGTTTGCACAATGACAGAATCAACTAAGGACATATTCCCCAGAACATCCCCGTTGTTAAGTGACACCCGACTGCATTGTTGCATGTTTATCTTCCAAAGGATTTCTACAAGTTAATTAAGAAAATGACAACCAAGTAGAAAACTGAGCAAGAGACTTCAAAGGACCAAAAAAGATAGATAATCAAGGAAAATTACATTAAAATCAAAATGCATTAGGCTTGCATACGTTAGAAAGACCAAGATGGAAAAGACAGGCCCATAACTTCAGTGAGGTGTAAATTGGTAGAACTATCATGCACTGCAGAAAAAAAATTGGATGGGTACAGCCACTTGGGAAGACAGATTGGCACAATTTATTAAATCCAAGTTGTGAATAAGGCAGGACCCAGCAAATTCACCCCTGGCTACATCTTTAACAGAATGCACAGATGTGTGTATCGAGGGACAAAGAACGATAGTAGTCATTGCAGTAGTGCTTGTGACAGCCCCAATCTGAAAATGACCCAAACGTACGTGAGTAACAGATCTACTCATAAGGTGTAGTGCCAGGTAGGAATGAGCTCCAGCACTCACTGTGGGATTCCATTAAGATAAAGAGCAAAATCCAGCTACAAGAAACCCTATTATTTAGTTGCTAAGGGAAAGCAAGAAAGCGATTTCCATAGTTGGGATAATGGCTGCCTTTAGGGACAGGTCCCGGAAGTAGCAATATTACCCTCTCAACCTGGTTACACAGGTATTTACTTTGTGATAAATATCTTGGTTCTGTGCATTTTTCTGATTGTGTCTCATATCTCATAATAAAAAGAAAAAGATAAAAGGATATTTTGCACCAAATCACACACGATAAAGCCTTCCAGAAACAGCCTCACTTGGCTTCCCACAGTCCACGTCACACACACACTCAGTGTAGACAGATAGATGTGCAGCCCAATGAGAGTCATGTGTTTATCTACTGGATCCTGCCTCTCATAGCTGATCATGTTTCATTCAATTTTAGTGCACGAAACCGAGCACCACATGCAGACATTTGGGATGCAACCACAAGCCTTTCTGTGAGTTGAATTTCCTTTGGGATTTATTAGTTTTTCTCTTCTTAATTTGCCTACATAACTTCCTCAACAATTCATCTGATCCTCTCTTAGTACATACATTTTGATTGTATTTTTTTTCCTTTTATGCATTTTATAGTATCCTCAGTTCTTATAAGTAGTATTATCTCGATCTTTCATTTCTGAGCAACCAACAGCCCTAACTGCATGAGTCAGAAGAACAGAGTATTCGACCTGACTCACAATCTGGGCAGGTCTCATCTGGACTGGGTAATAGAGTCTGCAACTGAAACATCCAATATGGCTAGGGCTATCAGGAACTCTCTTTCCACAGGGTAATTTTCCATCAGGGTAACTAATTCTCTATGTGAGGTTCAGGACTTCTGTTGGTCCATTTTTTTTTTTTTTTGGTTATTTTAACAAAATACTGGAGGTTGGACACTTTATTTTTAAAAAAACATTTATCGGTTTTCAGTTCTAGAGATTCAAGGGTGTGGCATTGCTTCTGCTCAGCTCTGGTAAGGGCTTTCTGGCTCCACCCACCAATGGTGGGAGCACATGGAGAGAGGGAGATCATAGGGGGAGACAGGAAGCCAGAAGTATTCAGCAGCCTGGCTTGCTCCTTATTACAGCTTGCTCTCACAGGCACTAACTCACTCTGGAAGACCAAGGATGAAACCCCAATGACCTAATTACCTTGCACTAGGCCCCACCTCTTAAAGGTTCCACCACCTCCCAACATCATCGCACTGAGGACCAAGCTTCCAACACACGAACCTTATCCAAATCAGAGCAGTCTATGTCACTGTGAGGACTGTGGATTTTCATTCTACAAGATGAGAAACCATTGGTATGGTTGTAGTATAGAATCTATGATCAAACATACTCTGCTGCTGCATATAGACATAGCAAAAGGGGATCAAGAGAGGAAACAGGAGACAGGACAGATTTGATGGCTGAGACTTGAATGTGGTTCCCACTCTTCAGGGTGGTTGGATTCTGGAACTGTTTACAAAATAGAGAAGTGTCAAGAGCGACTCCTATTTGGGGAGGAAGGAACCCAGCAAATGGGGATGCTGTTCATAGACTGAGAGGCCAGGGATCGTTGTATGAGTCAGTGTTGTGCCACTATAACAAATACCTGAGTTATTCAACCTATTAAAAATAAGAAAGGTTTATTTTGTCTCACAGTTTTGGGGATTTTGGTTCATGGTCAGTTGGCCTGGTTGTTTAGGGCCTGTGACAAAGTGGCACATCATGGTGGGGAGTGCATATCAGAGCAGATTGTTCATCTCAAGGCTGAGACAAGAGAGAAGGAAACTGGCATTTTATAATCCCCTTTGAAGGCACACCCTATGGGCCAAAACTTCCCATGAGGCCCCGTTCCTGAGTTCCCACCAACTCCCAATAGGGACACCCTGGAGATCAAAATTTTAACACTTGTGCCTTTGGGGGACGTTGAGGGTCCAAACCATGGCAACACTGAGTCTGGTTTGGCAACTGTAGGTTTTAGAGACTCTTCGGTCACCATGCAGAGCTGTGGGCTGGGTGGCAAGGAGTCCTCTGAAGCTTACATTTGGAATCCTCTGGTCCAGAGAGAAGAGAAAGCCCAAGAATATGTCCTCATAGGGAATAGCAGTGGGCACAGGGGATGGAGCATTTCAATATCACCCTAATGAGCCCAAAAAGTGGGCTCTGAAGAGGCCTGACCCTACCCTTTGTCAAGAGGACCACTTGCCCAGAGCCAGGGCCCCTTACCTGATGGTCCATGCCAGCAGGACCCAGACCTTTCTTAAAGCTACACCAAGACAGCTTCCCCACAAATAGCATTTATTAAAACTTGTGTTCTTCCTACAAGGGTTTGCCCAGGTAAAGGTGAGAGTTCTGGTCCATTTTTCACATCCGACTGGTGATGTGCTCACACTGTAACAAGGTTTGAGGGAGGCAAATCTCACACAGTGGCATGAAAACATGCATTGTACATAAAGAACAGCCGAAGGATCGTGCTTTTCTTTGTTAACTTATGTCAAGTAGCACTGGGATTTGGGAATGGCAAATTACAATATTTTATAATTTGGAACTCCAGAAGGGAAAGTCCAAGATGTTTTGCAAGATAAAGTATGACATCCTGAGATTCCACCAACTTTAGGCTAAAAATTGAATAGCTAAAAACTGAAAAGCTCAGCAGGCTTTTGACTGGCATTTTATGGGCTACAGTTGAGCAATGCTTTGCTACGTTTTGCATGCCACCTTATTTAATATGGGGAAATTACCCTGAGATAAAGGAGCTACTCTCCTCCACATTTTACAGGTGATAAAATGGAGTCACAGGGAGAGGTTCCCTAACTGTCCCCATTTACCATATTTTGAAGTTGTCAGAATTAAAATAGAGCCTCCTGGCTCAAGCTTCAACAAAAAATAAATTAATCAGGGAGGTGGTAAAGGAGGTAGTGTCACCTACATGTGCCTGATGACAAGAGCTGTTACAAGAGACTGCCAGAACCATCCCCTTGTACAAAGAAAGCCATCACAACCTTGCCCACAAAACACTTCTGCAAGAACTGTCCAACCACTGCCCACCCAACCGCGGGTGAGGCCACTCTTAGGCTTCTTGGTGAATATTGGCTCATTCATGCAATATTGATATTCTTCAAGCAATCTTCCTGGGGATTGAACCCAGAGGGCTTTTTACCACTGAATCACATTCCCATTCCTTTTTATTTTTATTTTTTATTAGGAGACTGAGTCTTAGTTACTAAGAATCTCAACTAAGTGGCTGAGGTTGGCCTTAAACTTGCAATCCTCCCGACTCTGGGATTACAGGCATGCACCACCATGCTTTTATTGTACACATGGTTTATTAGCACGTGCATGTTCTCATTGCAATGTTTTCCCAGAATGAACTTAATCTTTGGACAATTCCTCTGTGCTTGTCACTGCACTGGCTAAGTAGGAGAGCTAAAGGACTGGGTTGCAAGCCCACCTCTTATCTCTTAGCCAGGGTGGCATCTGTGCCTTGTGAAAGAGCCTTCAGACTCAGGGTGGGTGATGGAGCCTGCTTCTTCCACACTAAAATACTGCAAAATCAGTATCAAATCAGCAGGCAATATCAAAAGTCATCCTAATTCACCCACAAACAATTCAGAGAATATAAATAACGAATTCAGACTTTGACACACATTTGGGAGGTGACATGGGGCACACCTAGGCCACAAACAGTGATGTACTGGATGGTCTGCCAGAGCATGGCTGGTATTTTTTGTGCCTCTAATAACAAGAGTCCAGGAGTGCTGAGCCTGTGGAGGAGATCACGTTTGCAGGGTGGGCAGAGTGAGCACACACACCCAGAGGTCTCCTCTCCTCCTGACTGGCACTCAGTTAATGCTCATGGGCCCAGTTCTCCACATCCACACAGAATCCCAGGGCATCCCACCTGGCAGGGACTGTGATTGTCCAGTGCCTGTGAGCAGCATCAGGGAGGCCATGCAGGCAACTTGATGGATAGGGGAAGATACAGTGCCCACACTTGCCTGCAAAAAGGTGAGGCCTGTGAGTGAGCGAGGCATGTGAAACTGTTCACAAAGTGTCCTTCAGATGTGCCAACAGGTGAACAACACAACTCACACTTCCCCTGCAGGACAGCTGGGGGTGTGCAAGGCTCCTTCATCAGAGAGGCCACCCTTGCACTGGGAGCACCAGTGGAATTGCAATGCCAGCTTCCTTCATCGATTGCACACTGTGGTCTCTTGGGAAAGCTACAGATCCAGCTCTGTTGGAGAAAATGGACAAAATGTGTCTGGAAAGGACCCCAAAGTCAGTATGACGTTGTTCTCCCATGGAACTGACTTTCACGGGAACTTCCAAAACAAATCACCTGTTTGAAAAATAAATACCACAAAAGAAATAAAATTTTGTATGTGTTTGTGTGCACGTGTGCACGCACGCAAATTTTCTGGTGAAATTCAGTGGAATAGATCAATTCTTCATATTAAATAGATCTCCCAAAGCGATCCCAGATGTTACATAAACAAATTTACATCCTAAGAACTATGTTTTTATTCTAGAGTATATAACAAAAAATAAAATTAGTGCTTCCAACCTGTGACATCAGGGTGACCTAAAGTTTTCTTTATGCGTTTACATAAAAAGGATCAATTTCAGGTTAAAATGTTGGACAAATAAGGTTAAAGTGGAATGTTTTCATGGAAACGCTGGGAGCCATGGCCATTGTGAGGAAAGTGAAGCAGAGGTACCGTGAGGCCCGAGTACAGGAGTTCCAGAAAGTTCCATGTAGCAGGAGGCATCTCACTCTGTGTGGAGTTTATCCAGTTTGAATGAATTATCATGAATCAGTCCAATGTCTATTAAGTACCCATTTGGAGGTTGGAGGGGAGATTCATACTAAAAACTATTTGGATACATTTTTAATCCTCACGATGTCATTTAAACCCTTTGGGGTGGACTCTTCTCCCTCCTCCACCACCTGAGGAGGAGCCCCTGAACTTCGGTCCATCTTTAGTACATCTTGGGGAAACAGTGGCGACTTCCGAGCCCAGCCCGGGTTCCAGAAGAGGGCTCTGTGTTTGGTAAGTAATGTCTGAGTCCATTGTCTGTTTTACTTTCCATGGTTTTAGTTACAAGTGATCAATTATAGCCCCAAAATATTAAATGGGAAATTTCAGAAATAGCAATTCCCCAGTCTTAAAACGATGTGCCATTCCGAAAAGATGTTCTGGCGAACTCTCACACTGTCCCATTCCTTCCCATCTGGGATGTGCAGGATTTTGTCACATGGCAGGAAAGGATGCGTATGGTAGCCACGTTCTTCCCCCACCTGAGATGGAGCGCATTGCGTGCATAATCATAAAACAACCTCTTTATTGATCTGTTTCATGGACCAAGACCCAAAATGACTTGGACAAAACAACTGTCCACCCTGCCCCCCACAATCAGGGCAGTGATGACTTTCTCCCCCTCTGGATCCTGTTAAGTTAAAGAACTTTGTAAAAGGCCAAATGTTAGAATCATAGACCTGGAGGATCAAGAGTGTGTTTGCTCCTGGGGAGCGGGGCTCTGCCGCCCGCTGAGACACCCCTGGGCAGGAAGCACTCACCGTGCAGGTTCTGGAGATGCTGTGGGGTACCCACTGGCCTGGGGCCAGGCGGAGCAGGAGCAGTCCACGTACACAGCTGGGTGAGAGCCAGGTTGGCTGCTGTCATCACCACAGACAGTACCAAGAGGCTGTGTGTGTGTTTAAAGGGGCCACACTCTCTGCTCTCATGAAGCATCAGCACTTTCTGGGGACACGCTCTCTCTGCCACCTACCAAAGGGGTGGATGGTCCCCAGGCTCCAGAGACCTGACCCCACACACGGCTCTTCCTTTGTGTCACTTGGCTACTCCTCGGGCTTCTTAATTTATTGTCTTCCGATCACACTCTATAGATTTCGGAATTTGCTTTTCATAATTCAATCTCATTTTCCACATTTTTTTTCTTTAATCCATATTTCAAGCCAATAATGATTGAGTCAGGTATAGAAAAAGTCATGGAAGAAAGAGGCCCACATGCCACACTTTCTCATGTGTGGCAGGTACTGCGTCCTGGGCCACCGGGGTCAGAAGGCCACACTCTTTCCCATCTCCCATTCCCTTAATTGGGTTGCTCCCTCCCTCTCCGGCCCTGTATACATCCCTGGAATGGAGCCACCACTACCCCTTGGAGCTGCTGTTCTATTATTTCAGAACCACAAGGGGAGGGCAGACAGGGTGAACGGGAGGCAAGGAGGAGCCTCTGGTCCCAGCAGCCACACCTGTCCTACCTGGAGCACCTGGCCATGACTTCTGAGTGCACAGCCTCATCATGTGTCCGCTGTCCTCTACCCCGTTCTAGTCTCTGTCACAGCCTACCGTGACAAGGCCTATAAGCCACAGAAATTTATTTCTCATAGTCACGGAGGCTGAAACTCCAAGACTGGGAGATCTGATGTTTGGTGAGGACCCACTTTCTCATCCACAGGTGGCATCTTCTCTCTGTGTCCTCACCTGTGGGTGGTTCTTGGGCTTTTTTTCCTTTTTCCCAGGGGTGCTTCACCACTGAGCTGCACCCCCAACTCATTTGATGTCTTATTTTGAGACAGGGTCTCACTAAGTGGCTTAGGTCTCTCCACATTGCTGAGGTTGGCATTGAACTTGTGATCCTCCTGCCTCAGCCCCCACCACACCACCGGAATTTCAGGCATGTACCACTGCGCTTGGCCTTGGGCCTCTCTTTAAAGGATACTAATTCCCCTCATGAGGGATCCGCCCCATGACCTAATCACCTCCAGAGGCCCCATTCTCTAACACCTTGTGGGTGAGGATTTCATCATATGAATTTGGGGACATCACAGTCCGATCGCAGGTCACAGCAACTAAGTGAGAACAGTGCAGCTGCCCCCACGCAGCCCTAGGGGCAGAACCCTGTTCTGATGCTGGCGTCCTTCCATCCTGCTGTGTGGTTCTTTGGGGGTAAGGATAAGGTTAGGAGCCCCGTGTGGACGTCTCATCTCCTCTTTGTGTGTTAGTGGTTGTACCCAGGGTCACAAAATGTGCTGTTCTCCCAGATAATAATATTTGGGTTTTTTCCCCCATAAACATGTGGCCCTGGGAAGGGCCATTCTGAGAGGACAGAAGGACTTTGGTAGAAGGAAACAGGCCCTCTGGGGTAGGTCCCTCCTCCCTTGAGCTGCCCCCTCCCCACAGGGTCTCTGTGGGGAAAGCTGGGACACCCCTGCCTACTTCAGATTCTTCTGGGGTGGGGGTGTGGCGCTGTGGTAGAGGACATGCTTGGTGTGCACCAGGCCCGGGTTCCACCCCTGGCATCGCAGAAGCAATCCTTTCTGAGGCCACTGAGGGTGTGAAACCGTGCACCCCTTTCAGCCCATCACAGCTCTTTGGGTTTTCATATCATCGTTACAAACATCAGGACATTTCTCTTACTTGTTTTCCCATGAAAGGCACGTGCAGCAGCTTCCAGAATGAGCACAGAGTACACACACCCTCCAAGTGTGCGACAGAGAAGGAACTGACTTTCTTTGGAGAAAGACACTTGGGTGAATTTTCCAATGGAAACTTCTCAAAATAGTCAAATAGCAAATAAAGCAGGTCACCACAGGAAACCAGAATGAGGCGCAGTTAAGACACAAGTTCAGTGTTTCAGCATCTCCCAGCCACTGTCACACACAGCAGTGACTGTTTTCTTCAACATGGTGATGCCAGAAAAGGGCCAAGCAGTAAGGTCTTCCCTATCAGCTATGACGCTGCAGAGGCCAGTTAGCACGTTCGTGGACCTGGGTTCCAGTCCATTTCCACTGCGGTAGCCATCGGCATTTGGTGAAAAAGAACTCCCACCCTGTACTCAGACCCTGCCTGTCTGAATTTCATGAGCACCCAAAAGTTCAAGTCGTTTTTTTCTTAGCAGAGCCAGGTCTCAATCCTTATTTTGCTTAACAGCAGAAACTCTTCGGGTACAACATGTTCTGTGCTCGAGAACAAAGCAGCAGATATCGTTTTCTGGATGCTTACAAGTGGAACAGTTTCCTTCTGAGGACTTTACAAACATAATCCATAGTGATCCTAGCACAAGCCAGCTGTCATTCACAGTTTACAGATGAGGAAACCCAGGCGCTGGAGGGGGAAGTAAGTTGCTCAGGTATACTTGATCAGAGAATCGCCGCAGAAAGGCAGCACTGTCAGCTATGGCTGAGCTTCCGGTAGACAGAAACTAAGAAGTAGGTATCTGCTCTCCACTGCACCTTGCACGTAAAGAGCTGGAGCTAATTTTATACCTGCATATACAGACTCCAGGAAGATCTGCCTTCCATCTTGGGCTCAGCTGGTTACCAGATCCTCTACAGGCCCTTGGGATTGTGTTTTGCCTGCAAAGCATAGGGAGGGGATGGGGACAGCATTTCCCCATCTGAGTGCCCACAGCCAACGCTCAAGCCCCTTCCCAGACACATCTGGGTCCCCTCCCTGCCCCACAGTCTCTGCAGACCTGGTGGCTGGTGAGAGCACTGGGCGCAGGGGAAGAAGAGACAGGGTCGGATGGGACCGTGCAGAGCTGGGTGGGGACCGGGGAGACTGGAGCATGGTGTGGCTCTGCTCCTCTCTGGGCCTTGAGTCAGGTGCCTGGTGTTCCAGGAGATGGCTTCCTCCCCAAGTATCAACAGAGGTGGGGTGTTTTCCAGAACACGCCCTCTCCTTCCCAGCCTACCCTGCTCCTTCTGTTGTGGCTTTGGGGTCACAGGAGACACAGGTGTGACCCACCGACAGGGCCTGCCATCTGTGGAAATGCAGGTGGGGGAGAGGACATTCCTCTCAAGATCTCAGGAAAATGTTTACAGAGATTGAAAGGTTGAAGGAGCGGTTCAATAAGGACTGTGCACATGTTGCCTGGATTCAACACCGAATGTCCGCGGAATCTCCTCTCTCTCCCCATCCCCTCTTGCTGAACTGCTTAGAAGTTAGTTATGGACATCATGACACCTTATAAACTCCTCTGCAAACATCTCCTTAAAAAAAAAAAACAAACAGATGGGGCCATGGTATTAATTAGGGAACCAATAGCATGTGTCACAGTAGTCGCTCCTTATCCACACAGGACACGTGGCAGGACCCCCAGGAGGAGCTCAAAAATGCAACTGGTACCAAACCCTATATCCACTATGCTTCTTTCCTACACAGCAGATCCTAAAGTTTACGTGATGAATCAGGCACAGCTGAAATGATCGGTAGTAAACTGTAATAAAAGAAGAACCCTTATAACCATGTACTGTGATGAAAGTTATGTGAATATGGTCTCTTCCTCTTTCTGAAATTCTGATGGTGTGCTCATCCTTCTTTATGTGATGATGTGAGATGATGTGACCACTCTGTGAGATGAGGTGAGGTAGATGACGTGGGCATCTTGACACAGTGTCAGGTTACTCCGCAACGGTTATATGAACACAGGTATTACATCACCAGGACAGTTGACCTCTGACGGACATGGCAACCAAGTGAGTAAGGGTCGGGTAGCCTATACAGCATGAGTACACTGGACAAAGGGACAATCTATGTCCCAGGGTGGGTGGAGGGGAATGGAATAAGATTTTATCATGCAATTTTAAATTTATGAGTTGTTTATTTCTGGAATTTTCTGTTTAATATTTTTGGACCAATATTTTTGGCTGAAACAACAGCAGGAAACTGAAACCTCAAATAATACGAGAGAGAGAGAGAGAGAGAGAGAGAGAGAGAGAGAGAGAGAGAGAGAAGAAAGAGAGAGAGAGATCTTAAGGGACTGGCAAGTCCAAACTTGCAGGGCCAGCAGCAATCTGCAAATGTAGGTAAAGAGATGGTTTTGTAGAATTGAATATAAAATCCATGAGGCAGGCTGGCAGACTGGAACACTCAGGTGGGATTCCCGTGTAGCAGTCTGGAAGCACTTCTTCTTCAGGGTTTCTTTGTCTTTATTTTCTTAAGGCCTTCAGCTGATTGGGGAAGGCCTGCCCACATTCTGGAAGATTCATCTGCTTTATTCAAAGTCAACAGGTTCAAATGCTGATCGATCACATCTACAAATATTGGTATTTGACCAAACAACTGGGCATCTTTGCTTAGCTAAGGTGACACATTTAATTTAAAGATATGTTAAATTAAGAGTGAGATTACTATAATAATAACCTGGAATTTATGATCCAATACTTCCTTGGAAGCCAGCTCAACTGACTGCTCAGCTACTGCTCTTTGTGCAGAAAAGGAAAAGTCTCGATGCTATTGCATTGGCTTATGCAGCTCAGAGAGGATTCACACAAAGCCAATGAAAATGGAAACCAGGGCTAGAGGAGGGGACATGGGATGGAGAGAGCCAGAGAAGGAAGCAGCTCCCTGACACAAATGTGTCACCTGGTAAAAATAAATACATACATACATACATACATACATAAAGTAAGATATCAAAAGGAGGCAGATTGTAAGCAAAACAACAAGAAAACAGGCCTGTTTGCTGTAAGCCACGGCACCAGAGATAACCTACCCTGGCTCTAGTCTCTTCATTGGAGGTTTTGCCCACCCAGTGATCTGGATTCATTCTAACGAAATCACAACAAACTAGAAATAAGTAGCCTATAAAATCATGCAGATTGAGATCATCACTGATTCTTAGTAAAGCAAGGGCCACGTCTGGGAAGTGTCAGAGACGCTTACCCTTTGGATTCTGGCAGGTCCTGGAGCTAGACCTGGGACCAACAAGCAGCAGCAGCAGCTGGAGATTCTGTCCCAATGTCCCTGGTCCAGTCCGGTGGTTTTCCACATCTCCCTCTGAACCCCCTTCTGGAAGCCTTAGAGGGGGCATCTGGACAAGCCCTGGGCTATGACTGCACTTTGACCCCTCTGCCCCGCAGGCTGGGAGGCCCCATTCCTCACCTGATACCCTGGAGGGAGGCAGGGCGTGTAGAATAACTGTAGGTAGAATGAGGATGTGTGAAGGGAAGACAGATCTGAAAATCTTATCTGAAAATCTTAAACTTTTAAAATATCACGTGGGCACTCAAAAGGTTTCAAAGTGGGGACTATTTCAGATTTGGGATTTTTAGATTAGGGAAGCTCAATCAGTATTTGCAGATCTTCCCAAATCCAACATGAATTCTGAATTGTGAAACACTGGTGCTCCCCAGCGTTTGGCTGAGGGTACTCACCTTGTGTGCACAATTGCCTGCTTCCCACACCCCGTCACCCTGCTGTGCTCCTAGAGCCTGTGGGGCCCCTGAGGCCAGGCCTGCTGCAGCGCTCTGCCTTCCCCAAGACCAGCACCGGGGCGTGAGCTCAGAGGGCGGATTTGCTTGATTCTCACGGCACTGAGTTTCTGTGCTCATCCAAGGGGCCCTTTTGCTATGACTACTCGGTGACCTTTTCCATCCACCAGACGTCCACGTGTGGGATGGTTTTTCCACCCACCTGTGCTAGCTAGGAAACTTCCAGATGACTAAGAACTCGAGCCATGCTTTTCAAGATGTGCTTCTCATGCCACTCGGAGACTGTCCACTGCAGGAAGGCAAGACCACAGCACAAGCCACCCCCAACTTCGTGCTGTAAAGAGCTCATGCTGGCACATTCTATGGGCCAGGGGACGGTGGGGGGCGTGACCTCTTTTGCATGGTGCCTGGTCCTCGTCTGGGTAGACTCCAATGGCTAGGGTTGGAATCACCTAGAAACTCCTCTCTAGCATAAGGCTGGGTTCATCTGGGGTCACAGGAGACACAGGTGTGACCCACTGACAGGGCCTGCCATCTGTGGAAATGCAGGTGGGGGAGAGGACATTCCTCTCAAGCAGGTGACCTTACGATGACTCTTGCTTCTCCTGCATGAACCATCAGGGAGCCTCCAAGGCTGAGTTTTCCAGGATCTTTAGACAGAAACTACATCCCGCCTTTGACTTGGCATTTCCATAGCGTTCTATTGGTTACCAGCCGGCCCTGACCATGAGACCAGATCTAAGGGGAGGGAGTGGGTCTCCCTCCCACCCTCAGTGGTGGGAGGGCCAGGTTTATTGCTTGTGAGGTGGCAGACATTGTCAGCTGAGCTGGTGGCCCCAAAGCAGTCCTGTTCCCTCCTTCTGCTCATGCTGAGCCTCTGAGTTGGACATGGGACTTGAATCCCCAACCCTCCAGCCCAGGACTGCTGCTACCAGGCCACATGTACGCCCCACGGACCTCTCAAAGAAAAACGCTTTGCTTTTCTCTTTGCACATATTTTTTTTTTCCTGCTTCTGGGGCTTTCCAAATCAAATAAAGAAAACACATGTCTTCAGGTGTGTCCTAGGTGCAGACAATTCTGCCCAGTGGTCATTTAAGATAAAAATGAAGTACAACTGGTTTTTGCTTTTAAATGAGAATCCAGCTGACAGCCTCTTGTCCACAGGGGCTGGCCCAGCCCCCCGTTGCTTCGGCAGTCCCCGAGTTTCTCCCTTCAAGGCTTTCCTTAGTGAGTCCCTCTGGCCCTGATCGACGGGATGTGTAAAGAGAGGCCTCACTCACAAGGTCAGGCACGTGGAGGATGCTCTGTCAGTGTTTTGCCCTCAGTGGACGTGGGGGAAGTCCTCTGAGATTCCTGATCTACTTTATGCTGACCATCACCTCTGGACTAAGGTGAAGTCTGAATGGTTATAATAAAGACCCCCAAAATGCAGTAGCTACAGTAAACTTGTTTCCCTGTCCTATGGGATGACAATGGCCGGGGCCAATGCTACAGCTCTGCTGTTTTCAATGCCGCCTGGCTTTTTTTTTTTTTTTTTTTTTTTTTTTTTTTTTTTTTCCGAGAGAGAGAGAGAGAGAGAGAGAGAGAGAGAATCACTTTAATATTTATTTTTTAGTTCTCGGCGGACACAACATCTTTGTTGGTATATGGTGCTGAGGATCGAACCCGGGCCGCACGCATGCCAGGCGAGCGCGCTACCGCTTGAGCCACATCCCCAGCCCCAGAAATGTGTATTTTAATACAACATGTTAATGTATGCTGTTTCTTTCTCCTTTTTTTTTTTTTGTACTAAGGATTAAACCCAGGGAAACTCTACCACTAAGCTATATCCCCAGCCATTTTTTTTAAGAGAGAGAGAGACAGAGAGAATTTTAATATTTATTTTTTAGTTTTCAATGAACACAACATCTTTGTTGGTATGTGGTGCTGAGGATCGAACCCGGGCCGCATGCATGCCAGGCGAGCGCAATACCGCTTGAGCCACGTCCCCAGCCCAATGCCTGGCTTTATTTCTGGGTTCCAATCACTTAGGTTGGAGAGTCAAGGCAGAGGGGAGTAGTGGACACTCTCTCTGTTCTGAGGCAGATGTCACTTCCTGTCCCATTTTATTGGCCTGAACTTGGTCACATGGTCATATCTAGCCACAAAGAAGACCAGAAAATGTGATCTGAGGATCAGAGTGAACTCACCCACTTGAAACTGGGGGTTTCTACCTAAACGGAAGAAATAATGAATGGACTTGGGGACAGTGCGTTGCCTCTGCATTCTGCTCCCACGTTTCTCTTCTTGGTTTCCCAGGAGGGAGCCGGATTCATGGAAATACCATGACACTGGACTTGGGAAGCATTTCTTACTGACCGCCAGTGCAGGTTGCATACCGAGCTTGCTGGCCTCTGAACAAGCAAGATTTTAAGAAAGGAATCCTGTGGTCTGGATGACCACTGTTTCCTGGTCATGGGTTGTTTCTGGTATTCTGTTGGTCTTTAGAATCCAAGTCCAAATCCCAGCTATCTCAGAAGCTAGACGTCAACCTCGATCACTTTACCTAAAAATCATGTGTCTTGTTAGGCAACTTTCAGTTACTATAACAACACACCTAAGATAACAACTTAGAAAGAGCACAGGTTTGTCTTGGCTCATGGTGTTCCCGAGGCTTTGGTCCATGCAGCCTGGCTCCCTTGCTCTTGGGACGGTGGGGAGTGAAGCTGAACTTCATGGTGGGGAACCTGAGGAAGAGCAAAGCTGCTCACTTCAGAACCAAAGGAGAGATCCCGAGAGAGGAAGGGGATGGAGTCCCCTAGTGCCCTCCGCCTCCACCCACCAGGCCCCAGCTCCACCACTTCCCAATAATGCCACAGACTGGTGACCAAGCCCTTCAAAACACCTGGGAATCTGGGGGACGTTGGGGGGACATTTGTCTAAACGATAGCAGACACCATGTTATGGACTGTCCAGGATGAGTGTGAGGATTGAATGGAAGAATATCTATATAAAGCCCTGGGTCTGAACCGTGATAGGACGGAGTGAGGCAGGACACAGACCTCAGAGCCCGGTGGCCGGTCTCATCACTGGATCTGTGTCCGCTGTGGCAAAGCCGACCCGCAGGTCCTCCTGGAAGCTGCCCCTGCTGACTCTGCTGCTTGCTTTGTCTCACCCAAGGGATAGCTTGACTGTGCTGGTGTTGGGGGCACTGGGAACTGATTGCGCTCAGTCTTCCACGTGGTGTGGTAGAAGCAGCCGCCAGGGTCTGGCCTGTCTCCACAGAGACCACGTGTCAAAGGCGCCTCCTTCAGCTGGGGCTGCTTTTGAGAGGAAGTCGAACCCTGAGGAGGGGGAGCCTAATGGGGTGCTTTAGGTGACTTGGGGTATTTCCTCGGAGGGGATTGTAGGACCCGGTCTCTTCCTTTCTCCTCCCTCCCCCACCCCCTCTTGCTCCCTGGTGGTGAAGTGCATGGCTTGGTTCCATCTCTGTCATGATGTATCGCCTCACCACAGGCCCCAAAAGCAATGGGACTGACCAACCCTGGAGTGAAACCTCTGAACGGAGCCAAAGTCAACTTTCTCTTTTTATAAGCTGATCATCTCAGGCATTTGTTACAGTAACAGAGAGCTGACTGATACAGATGGTGTAGACAGCCCATCAACCCTACCTGGGTGGACTGACGGCTTCCTGCTCAGGCTGAGCATCTCGGGCGCGCAGTCAGTGGTCAGCTTCCGGTTTCTGGGTGCACCTAGACCTGTGGGGGTGAATCAGGAGAATTCGGGACTTCCCTCTCCTGTGGGTCATGTGGAGGCATGCCCAACTCTGACAGTGCTGCTTACATAGTCCAATTGTGTAAGAGTCTGGGGTTTGGGACTTGTCTTCTGTAGGTTGTAATCATCTTGGTATAGACTCTGAGGCCCCCAGCCCCGCCGTTTGGGCTTCCTGTCTTTACGAGATAGCTCAGCCAGCTTAAGGCATCTGCTCCGATGGTCTCTATGAAAGCCCTGGACAGCCAGGCGGGAACAGCCAGCAGGCCCAACCCACTGACTGGATGATGTGAGAGCTGACCTGGCACCTGAGTCAAAGGGTGCGCTCACCAGGTGTGAGTCATGCCAGGCTTTGTAGTTGGTACAAACATTTCTATTCCTGGCCCTAGGAGCGGCCCTGCCTGCAATTAAGCACAATCCCTAATGTCTGTCTAATGCCCATAATATCTCCAAGAGATATTGTGTCATTCTTATGTTATAAATGGAACTTAAGGGTTCTTCTTGTCTCAGGCTGCTGAAGCTGCAATAGGTGTTCATTTTTCACTGACTAGCATGATGTCCGAATGTCCAAAGGAGGAGGAGGAGGGGGAGAGGAGGGGGAGGGGAGGAGAGGGATGAGGGGGAGGGGGGAAGAGGGGGAGGGGGGGAAGAGGGGGAGGAGAGGGAGGAGGAGGAGAGGGAGGAGGAGGAGGGGGAGGAGAAGGATGAGGAGGAGGAGGGGGAGGAGAGGGAGGAGGAGGAGGAGAGAGAGGAGGGGAGGAGGAGGAGGGGGAGTTGGAGGAGGATGGGGAGAGGAGGGAGAGGGGG
The DNA here is from genome assembly GCF_964194105.1 of Spermophilus citellus. Lineage (NCBI taxonomy): Eukaryota > Metazoa > Chordata > Mammalia > Rodentia > Sciuridae > Spermophilus > Spermophilus citellus. The sequence goes on along the minus strand of NC_138198.1, from coordinate 1,530,113 downwards.
AGGAGAGGGAGGAGGGGGAGGAGCAGGGGGAGTTGGAGGAGGACGGAGAGAGGAGGGGGAAGAGGAGGGGGAAGAGGGAGAGGAGGGAGAGGGGGAGGAGAGGGAGGAGGGGGAGGAGGAGGGGGAGTTGGAGGAGGAAGGGGAGAGGAGGGAGAGGGGGAGGAGAGGGAGGAGGGGGAGGAGGAGGGGGAGTTGGAGGAGGACGGGGAGAGGAGGGAGAGGGGGAGGAGAGGGAGGAGGGGGAGGAGGAGGGGGAGTTGGAGGAGGACAGGGAGAGGAGGGAGAGGAGAGGGAGGAGGGAGAGGAGGGAGAGGGGGAGGAGAGGGAGGAGGGGGAGAGGAGGGAGAGGGGGAGGAGGGGGAAGAGGGGGAGGAGGGGGAGGAGGGGGAGGGGGGGAGGAGGAGGAGGAATAAGTTGAGGAAGAGGAAGAAGAAATGGAGGGAAGAAGAAAAGAGTGAGAAGATGGTGGAATTGACATGAGGTTGCCTTGCTTCATGTTGTTTCCCACATGTCAAATATAATGACTGCTGCCATTACCTACCCCACCACATCTTCAGAGCCGAGACAAGAACTTGTATTCTCAGAATGCGAGAGAGAGAAGTGGCAACCCTAAAGGACACTTGCGGTCCCTGGCTGCCATCTCCCCAGGGCCCTGTATTCCTAACTTCCATTTAGGTGATGAGTCAAGCACGTCCCACGTGTGCAAGACAAAGGGCCAGGCTGGAGCCGCAGCACAGACACCCCTACCCCCTTAACACGATAGGTTTTCCTTTGCCTCCAGGGATACTCAAAGCTGTGGAACCCAACTTTCCAAGCCCTGGGCCTTTTGAACAACAAAATATGGATCAAGTATCAATAAATATAAAACTATAAACCTATGTATCCATGTTGAGTATTCCTTATCTGAAATGCCAGATGTCAGAGTGTTTTCTGATTGTGAAATCTTTGCATAGGCTTTACCAGGTGAGCATCGCTAATCTGAAAATCCATAATCCAAAATACTGACACTTTTTCAGCACCATATCAAAAAGCTTCAGATTTCAGAGCATTTTGGATTTGGGACTCTTCTGATTAGGGAGGTTCAATCTGAACACGGTCCAGGAAAGATAATGAAGGCAAAGGATTGGCACGAGGATAGCTAAAATATTTTCATTTGGTTTATTCGAAAAGCAAAAAAGCTGAAAATGGTATCTGCTCATTTAGAGACATGAGAGAAAGATGTCAATCTCAGGAAAAACCATCTTTAGCTAAATTGGCTAGCTGACTCACAAATTCTTAAATGGCAGAGGGTGCTAGAATTTTGGAGATGACATGGAGCTCTTCATTGTGTTGTTACACATGTCCTTCCACACCCGATTCACTGCGCTGGCCTCCTGAAGTCCTCAGCCAGTGACGTGTGGTGGCCTGGGCACCAAGAGGAGAAACACCTGTGGCTGGCGGGCTGGGCTTGCTGCAGCCTGCTCTGGCCCTGCCCGCCTCCCTCCCAGACTCATTGTTCTGTACGCACAAAGGGCCTGGCAAGTCTCAACCAGGTTTAAAGTGCCATCTCTTTTCCTACGAACAAAGAAGTCACTTCTCTCTACTAAACACGGTGCTGCATGGTAGGAGGAGATTCACAGAAACGGTTAACATTAGAAAATTGGATTACACTTGGACTCCTTCTTTTGGAATTCTGTTACTCGTTTTATTGTTCCCATGTATTTTGCAGAGAGATGGTCCCATAGTCACTCAGAGGTAAGCAAATAAACAATGGTGACCATTCTTTGTGTACTTGCTATGTGACAAGTGGCTTACCTGTGTTCCTGCAATCCTATGGTTACTTAAATCAGTAAAGAACAGAGCAGAATGTTCCAGTCTGTTTTTTGCAGATGAGGAGACTGAGACCCAAAGCAGCTAAGTAATTCCCAGTATCTCAGAGCTAATGAATGAAATCCAAATACTAACCATCCTGACCTAAAGACACCCTCCCAAGTGCCTCAGTGGCTGACTGTCCAGTCAGGGGCCAGCCAGCAGCCACCCAAAGATCCTTCCACCTCCCTAGCAGACAGGCCCTGCCAAGTTCTCACCTCCTCTGTGAAGAGGACTCCACCTCCCAGCATTTCTCCATGATGCTCTGCTTCATGGTTCAAGTCAAGAGCAAAAAATGGAAACCAGGCTCAGTGGCACTCACAGGCCTGTAATTCCAGTTACTCAAGAGGCTGAGGAAGGAGGATCAAGAGTTGAGGCCAGCTTGGGCAACTGGGTAAGATCCTGTCTCAAAATAAAATAAAAGGGCTAGGGATGTACTTCAATGATACTATGCACAAGGCCCTGGGTTGAGTCCCTAATGAAAAAGGAAAGAAACACAAAACACAAAATTATGGCTCCAAGAATGGTCAAAATATTCCTCTGTAAGCACACAGAAAAAGAAAAAATTTTCCCAAGGGAACTTGGAGGAAATAATGACATCCATTTTTGAAACTATCTACTACAAAAAAAATACTGCTAATTTAAATTACTTAAAGGATCAATCTCCATGAAGAAAAGTGTTGAGGGAAACTTCTTTAATGAATTGAAAAGAGTGACCAGTGCTTAATTCTTTCCTCTGTACCTCAGAATGTGTCTGGACTGTATTTTTCCCTTGAATGGTTTCACACTCCCGTTACGTCTGATTATCCGTGGCCATTCACCTACATTAATACGCACATTCCTATAAGCCTGGTTTCAGGAGCCTAGCATCTCCTGAGTAGATACATGCCTCCAGAAAGCAGTCATGAGAAAACTCAGTCTCTCTGTGACCAGGGCCTTTGTCAGGTTCTGGACAACGGGTAGAAAGAGAAAGATAGAAAGTGGCACACTTGAGGAACCAGACCTCGGAAGGCTCCATGTTCTAAAGACCTTCTGGAAGCCAGCGTTTTCTGTTTGAAGAAGCGAGTGAGTTCCCCCGGCCAGGGGCATCATGAGAATTCGAGGACACCTGTCAGGACTTGCAGGTCTCAAGGGCCTCTGGGACCTGGGTTTTGTGGTCCTTATTCAACCCACAGCAGGAGCCAGCACACAGGACAGAGCCCCTCTGCTCTGCTCTGCCTGCAGCTCCTCCCAGCCGCTCAGCCCAGGGGTTCACTGGCCGAACCCCCTTCCTTCCTGAGGCAGTTTCCGGGCCCCACTGCAGACAGGTGGGGAAGCCGAGGCACAGGTGAAGGGACTCTGCGGGGCCTGCAGAGTGGGCAGCAGGCGGAGCTCAGGCCAGCTCCATCCCGGACGGTTCCTCAAGGAGGATGGGGTGTGACCAGGGCCAAGTCCTGCTTTTGGAAGTGACTTCCCTCTTAAAATAGATGTGTAAGAACTGGAGTTCAGGTGGCGATGCTCATCTCAACAACACAATGACACCCCAAAAGTCACGGCCTGGTGACTCAGGGGTGCCCTCCGTCTCTCATCTACAACAGCCCGACACCATGAAGTCACATGGAGCCAACCTCAGCTTTGAGACCTGGGCAGCTGGGACCACAGCACAGTTGGTGGAGGAGCTGGTAATTAATGACCTGTGAGTCACAACTAACACCCCTCCTTCCTTTTTCTTGTAACCTTTCTTCTCTCTCTCTTCCTCCCTTCCTTCTGTGGTCCCCCATCCTCTCCCTCTCCCCTTTCTTTCTCTTCCTTCCTCCTGATTGAGGAGTCTGACCAACTCTACCACAGAATGCCTGGCGTTTACGACGTGTTGAAGCACAGTGTACCCCTAGAAGGATGTACCACTATCATATGTCAATCAAAAGTAAAAACATCCAAAGAGAAAAGGTAACTGGATTTGGCAGAGCCTTGGAGACAAGCCCAGGAGTGTGTGTGATTATTTTTAGTTTTAAAATGAGCACCTAGTATTTGTACCTATTTATGAGGTAGAATTAACGATTGTTAAATGAAAAAAAATAAGGACCCACAACTGGCAGTGGGGCCCTTTCTCTAATCCTTTGGTTTTCCTCAACAGCCAGGGCCTGTGGGAGGTCTAAGTCACTCTGGGCCTACCTCAGAGGCCAGAGAGAGTCCAGCCAGAAGGCCCCACCTGTGGGCCGGGCCGCCAGCCCAGCGCCGATTATCAGTTTCCTCATCTGGAGAGTGAACAGCTGGCCGAGAAGATAGGCCAAAAAAGCCATTTCACACTGACCGAGCTGTGGTTTAGAGCTGCAGGCATGCGCTCTAGTTTCACCTACCAAATCCAGTGAAAAAGCCCAGCTAGGTTTTTATGTCATTCATTCTAGTTCACTGGTGATTGACTTTTGTTTTACACGGTGACTTAATGTTGGTGGTTCTGCTCCATAACAGGATTTGTTCAGAGAGACTCAGGATTTGAAGCTTTCAGAAAACACTAAGGGTGGGAGTCTGAGTTATAACGGGAAGGGTGTGGAGTGGGGGACAGAACTCCCCCTCCTCAGAGATGTCATGGGAAAAATGCAGTGGTTCTTCAGCATGGTGCCCTGTGGTCACTGAGGGGCTGTGAGCATCCCTACCCAGGCCCACTCAGCCAGCAGAGCCGAGATGGACAGCACCGGCCTTGGGGAGTTTAATTCCTAAAAACAGGGTACTGCCCAGCCTAGACACAGCCCCCAGCAGTCAGCTAGAGTCATCCTGAACATGAGCGTGGCTGTCCTGAGCAAGCCTGCCACTGAGCAGAAATTCCTTCCATCAGGAATGAGAAAGTTCTCTGATAGTTTTTCTTTCTTTCTTTCTTTCTTTCTTTCTTTCTTTCTTTCTTTCTTTCTTTCTTTCTTTCTTTCTTTTTAAGACTGAAGTGAAGAACTTCTTGGTGAAGAATGATTGTTTTCCTCCTGTGACGACTGTAAAACCGTCTCACCAGAAAAAAAAAAAAAAAAGGCAGATAGCCAGGAAGCTTTGGACCTGGTCTGTTTCCATGGTCAGTAGAAAACCTGTGACCCACAGAAAGAGGACATGGGAGCCAACAGCAGAAAGCGAACTGGAGAGAGCTCAGCTCCCTGGGAACGGCTCCGTCCCCCAACCTGTGGGGCTCTTCCCTGGGGCACGGAGGGCCTCCCTTGACCACACACTTACCTGCCACTTGCCTGAGCACAGGGTAACTAGAGCTCAGAGTCCGTCAGCGCAAGGGTTGAGAGGGGCAGGGAATGAGAAAGGAAGAATGTTCCAAATGATTCAGAGGGAGTGCTGAGAAATGCCAGCCACGGGGCACACTCTTGTCCAGTGGAGGACGAGCAGCCCCACCAATGTGACGTGGGTTGGGGTTCACACTGGGAGCTATCCCTGGAGACCAGCAGCTCCTTGGAATAAGACAAGCCAGGGACCCTGGCCCAACTGGGAGAGTGGAGCCCAGCAGGGAGGTTGGCAGACAGCCAGGCTTTGTCCAGAGGGTGCACAACCCGTGGGAACCCTCAACTCCAGGCAGGACCCCTTTCTGAAGCCAACTGTGTGGTATGAAGTGCCAGCGGTGGGGACCTGCCCTTAGGAACGAAGGCTGCTTCCCCTGGGAGAAGCTATCCTCAGGTCACACGGGTCCCCAGGGACCTAAATGGCACCCCTGGCATTGTGCCCTATTCCCCTGGTGCAACGACTCTAAAGGAAATGATCTGACTTAGGAAAGGCGGTTGGCCCAGAAGTGCCCCCTCCACTTCCTTAGAGCAGTGCCATGGAAGGTCAGCAGAGGGTTCTCAACAGGAGGGGAGACAGGCAGCGGAACGTCACGAAGCCATTGAAGGGACGCTCATGCTCACAACGCAACCCTGGAAAAATATGTCTGTGAGACGAAAGGGAAAAGCCAAGTGTGAAGTGCAGGGACACTCGGATCCTGATGGGATGGAGGGAACAGGCTGGTGCAGAATCAGAGATACCAAGAAACTGACCAGGTGACCAGGTGGGGGACGGGGAGGGCCACTGGTCATTTCCTTCCAGTCTTCAAGGTGCTCTGCAGGTGCGTACCCAGGTGGGCACGCAGGCTGCTACCTGCAGTTTGGAGCTGTCCTTCAACCCACGAAGCTCTCCAGCATCTGTGTGGAGGATCTCAGAGGCCCAGCACCCAAGGGGCAGAGCTGGCCACGTGGGTCAGGGGGAAAATCCTGCAGGACACAGTGCAGCCTGAAGCCTGAGTATGGAATCCCCTGAGCGTGTCTATGATCCCCGGAGCACATCCACAGATACTGATGGATCAGCCCTGCAGACAAGTGGGCTGGGCCTCTTTGGGCAGGGTTTGGGCCTGTGCTCTTGTAAGTTTTCCTCTCTCCGTGGACCAAGGAGCTGCAAGAGAGATCAGCTTGGGTCCCTGGAGTCTGCACCAGGAAATCTGTCTCCAGAGCTTCCCACAGGAGAAGCCAGTCCTCCCTGGAAGAGAGATGGACGTTTTTTTTTTCGAGAGAGAGAATTTTTTTTTCTCTCTCTCTATATATATTTTAGTTTTCGGCGGACACAACATCTTTGTTGGTATGTGGTGCTGAGGATCGAACCCGGGCCGCACGCATGCCAGACGAGCGCGCTACCCCTTGAGCCACATCCCCAGCCCAAGAGATGGACTCTTAAATGGGTTTCCCATGGCTTTAATTTGGAAAAAAAAATCAGGTGTGCCAATATTTATGCCAGTTTCAATTTTAAAATAATCCAGAACCTTACTCCTAGGTGCAGGCAAGGCCCCCACATGTCCTCAGGCCTATCAGCTTCATCGGCTCAACACAAAGCCCAAACCTGACCACCTCCACCTCCTCCACCTTCCCCAGGAGAGGAGACGTGCAGCCCCATTTAGAAGGTGGAAACTTAATGTCTGAAGATGGGAGTGCCCACTTTTGGAGGAATGGAAATGCACAGACTTTGCTGTATTAAATCGGGGAAGGCTGGGTGGGATGGCACCTGCCTGTAATCCAAACTCAGGAGGCTAAAGCAGGAGGATCACAAGTTTAAAGCAAGCCTCAGCAATTTAGCAATATCATAGCCCCCCAGCAATTTAGCAAGATGATTTCTAAAAAAAAGAAAAAAAAACAGAAAGAGAAATAAATTAAAGACTAGGGCTATCGTTCAGTGATAAAGTAATCCTGGGTTCAATCCCTTGTACCAACAAGTAAAACAAAATGAGTGGACACATGTTTGTTCCTGGGGCCATCTCAGACCCGCAGAGGCCCTAGCCCAAGGTTCATGTCACGGGTCTCACGGGGACTCAGCATTCCAGTCAACTCCTCTGACCTGTTTCTCCTAACTCTGCTCAACATATGTGGCAGCTCCTGAACACCCAGCTTATTCCCTGCCGGGGAAAGCCCTCTCCAGAAGGCTGAAGCCTGAGAGATCAAGGATGGGGGACAAGGGAGGTAGGATGACCCCATCCATTCCTGAGAGCTGTTTGCTCTGGGAAGTCCATTTTCTTCCTGTGTGAAGACGGGAGTGAAGAGGACACTCTGCTACTTTCACATCATGGCTGAGTTCCTAACAGGCTTTCTCTATTCCCACCTGAAGATGGAAGACCATCCCTTCACAGAGGTGGACAACAAGAGCCCAGGACTGCCCCCCAAGGCGTGGCTTCCTCCCAGTGGGCTCTGGGGTTCACCGAGACCTGAGGATCAGATCTGGGGAAGGCATGCTGGGTGGAGCACGGGGCTGTCCCTCATGGGCTGTCGAACGAAACCAAGGGGTGGTCCTGTTCTTCAGGTTCCTGTATTTACTTTACAAAAGTCGGATTGATAACGACTCATCCCCATCTGGTCCCTGTAAGCTTTTACTCTTGTCACATGAGAGGAATAAAAACTGCTTTGGAAAGATTGTCACTGCTCCTCCAACAAGTGTCTTTATGCTGCAACTCCACGTTTGGATATTTCTTGAGTCTGCATGTAGGAAATGTCCTTTCCCAGAAAGAATCTGTTTCTAGAATTTGCCACTGTCTTAGCCTTTACTGCTGCTGTAACAGAATACCACAGGCTGGGTGCTTTATAAACAACAGAAGTCAACTTAGTCGATGGTTCTGGAAGCCAGGAAGTCCAAGAGCATGGTCCTCGCATCTGGCAAGAGCCTTCGTGCGCATTGTAACATGACAGAAGGTGGAAGGGCAAGAGAGAGGGAGGGAGGGAAATGGAGAGAGAGAAAGGAAAGGGGTGAACCCCTCCTGTTATCAGAAATCCATTCCCACCATAACTAGCCCGCTCTAAACCTTTCACCAGGGCAGAGCTCTGGGACCTGATGACTCCATGAAGTTCTCAGTGGTCCGCACTGTGGCACTGGAACTCAGTCTCCAGCACATTCAGTTTCCGTGCTCCAACTAGCAGGTCCTCCAGACCTGATCCTCGGCACTCTGGAGCCCCCAGAGCACACTGGGAAGAAGCAAGTCCCCTCAGGACGTGCCTGGCTCTCCTTGGAACTCTGGCATAATAGGAAAGTGGCAGGGTGCATGCTCATTTCGTCTTTAGTAGTAAGAATGAACTTGCCTTTTCAACTAGAGGAATTTTTTTTCTGCAGATAATTCAGTGTGTGTGTGTGTGTGTGTGTGTGTGTGTGTGCACATGAATATAAGTATCTATGTATGACATATATTATATGTATATCTGTATATATGTGCATATATCTATACATATACATATATATAAAATTTTTATCTCATTTGACCCCTGAGCATTTGAATTAATTCTAGTGGCCACGTAGAATAATCCACCTCGTCTTCTTTTCATTAACGCCTTTAGAGAGACAATGCTCTGAATTCGGACGTTTGTCACCTGGGGTCTAAAAGGTCTCCCCAATAGGAGGATCGCAAGTTCAAAGCCAGCCTCAGCAAAAGCCAGGCACTCAGCAACTCAGTGAGACCCTGTCTCTAAATAAAATACAAAATAGGGCTGGGGATGGGGCTCAGTGGCCAAGTCCCCCTGACTTCAATTCACAATGCAAAAAGGAAAAAAAAAAAGAGTCTCTGGTTAGAAAGGGGTGAGGTTCACATGGGCACAGATGGGAAGAGTCAACCTGCTTGTTAACCTCCGACTGATCTGGTGTTGACCAGTTTGAATGTGGGCGGCAGACCAGCAGGATCAACACACCTCACAACCTGCCCCGTAGCCCTCACGGCTATTCCCACGGCACACTGAAGTGACTGCAGACAAACCATATGTGGTTGGTTTCCTTTGAACCCTCTGTATTTCAATTCATTGAAAAATATTTTCATAGGCCTTACGTGGCCAAACTGAGCTACAACAGGGTGGGAACACAGCTCAGCTGGGAATTCAACAGATTCTGTTCACAGTATCTTCCGATGGCATTCTACCCTCATTCTAAACTTACCAGGGAAACAAAGTAAAGGCACCTCAGGTTTTATTATCCTCAGAGCCCTGAAGCACAGAGAGGTTCTGTGATTTGACCAAGGTCACACAGCTGGCAAACAGTGAAGGAAGAATTTGTTTTCTGCAACACACCTGACCTCCCAGGTGGAAGTGAGAGGGGCAGTGTCTTGTCCCTCCTGTCTGTTGTTTAACCCCTTTGTGGGAACCCGATCAATCAAGTCACTTCCAGACCTTTCCTGGGCACTCCCATCATTTATTCAGTCTCCCAAACTGCTCTCCTCTGGCTCCTTCCTACAACATGGCAGCCTTGTGGCTTTTCTGGGGAGAACCACAGCAGCCCATTTCACAGATGTAGCCAGATCCAGGAAGAAAAGAGGAGCCTGCCAATGAGCTGGTGCCCAAGGAAAGGGCTCTGCTGGTGGTCAAGCAACAGGTGGGCCAGAGAGCAGAGAAATGAGGCTGGAGCAGCAGGGAGGACTGAGCGCAGAGCAGGAAGTGTGTGGGGGCACCGAGGAGATCCTGGGGAGCAGGGACAGGATACACACAGGTGAGAAAGTAGCTGAACTGGGGCTTTGAGGAGGAATGTGACCAGAGCAAGAGAGGCGCAGCCAGGAGGAGGGATGGGGGCAGGGGCTGTGACCAATTGTCCCCCCCACACACTTTGCTGTACCTCTGGGGTCACTTGCTTTACACTCATAAAACACATGCGTCTGCACATTCACGGTCCTGTTTTCTCTGTTTTCGGGGTGACCATCACCTGTGTATCCTTGCGACGAGTACTGGGGATACCTTAAATCCCAGCCCACCGCCTCCATTCTGTGGGGCCTAAGCCCTCTGCCTCAGTTTCCCCATCTGTAGGGATTCAGCCCTTCAACTGATGAGTGCTGTGTTCAGGGCGAGGAGGACATGAAGCCCCCGAGAACTGCCTGGCTGCCTCACCCTCCCCTCCTGCACAAAGACCACCCACCCAGCCGTCTCCCAGCACCACCCCGACCTGGCCACCCGCAGCCCCGCCCGGGCCAGCTGCTCCCTCTCTCCTCAGTGTCTCCGGCTTTTTCTGCAGAGCAGCAACATCACCCAAGCACCATGTGGCAAACTGACTCCTTGTTCCTGGAGCCTGTCCACCCCCTGGCCCCTGGCCCTCGACGGTGAGCTCCTGAGAGCAGAGCTTTCTGTTCTGTGCTCCTCGCCAGGTCCCGAGCCTGGTGCCTGCCAGCCTGGGACCCGCCTGGTCACAGCCCCTGCTTGACAGCATGTGTCAGAGGAACTGCTGGAAGAATGCAGAGCGTGGGGGCACATGGTAAGCTGTCCCTGGTGCATCTGGTGGCTCTAGATGCCCCTGTCTCTCCCAAGTTCCTGTCCCCAGCACCAAACTTGGCACCAGATCAGGAAGCGGCTCTTGGGTGGGTGCTGAGTGACAGGACTCTCAGGAGAGGCCTTGCTGGACAGGACACAGAGCCAGCCAGCCCAGACCTAGGGGCGCTCCAGGCCTGGACTCAGACCTGCCTGGATCTTTCCACGTGGAAAGGGCTGGGTGCGGCGGTCCTGTGGCTGGCAGGTCACCCCAAGCAGACATTCTTTTACGCAACCATTTTTGTGGTGGGCTCTCCTGCTTGGTGTCTGGGACATCTGCCGGAAATCAGGCCCTGTCTGTGGCGTTCCGCAGCCATCTCAGGCGTCCTGCTGCCGTTGACTGAAGCCACAGCCTGGGCCTGCATCTTGGGCGAAGGGATAAAAACGGCAGTGTGGCCCGGGCCATCAATCAGCCCTGGTGTTTCCATCCAAGGTGAACCTTAAACAAAAATAAAATCAAAACCCCTGGTCTAAAATACCCTCCAAGGAAGGCGAGCAGAAATTCTGCCTGCGGTGGGCAAGGCCAGGACCGCAGCATCTGGGATTCCTAATTATAGGGGGACCCGTGTCCCACTGTGTCTGTGAAGGGTGTGGTGGGCCTCTCTGTGCAGCATCTAACTGCCATCTCCCCCTCCCCAGCTTCCCCACAGCACCCTGACAGAAACCCAGACTTCCCTGCACCCCAACGAGCTCTCTCACACACCTGTGAGGCCGGTTTTTAATTCTCTCTTCAGGATCAATTTCAGATGCCAAGTTCGCTAGCCACCCACCCCCATTCTTAAATGAGCCCCCGATGATCGAAAAGAGCCATTTCTTTTTTAAGGTGTCAGAGCCTATGAGTGACAATGTCACTAGTATCTTTGAGGGAAAATAGTTACGGACATCAGGGCTCCGTGACTGTGAGCCACACGTTTCTGTTGATGGAGTCACTCTGTCTGTGGTGTTCTGCTGAACCTGAGTGGGCTGAGACACGCCCCAGCTCTATGCCACAGGCCGGGGAGGCTCTTAACAGAGGACCTGGACTGAGCAGGGCTCTGGTGCATGTTCCCCAGGGGGTCGCCTGGCATCTAAGAGGCTGCAGGACACACTGTGGCTACAGGGTTCTCATCCACGCCCCACCATGCACCTGTTGGAGTCCCACGAGGCCACCTGCACTCCTGCCTGGAACCTTGACCTTAGCAGGTCTCTGTCCCATGTCCCCTTCTGCTTCACACCCAGCCCTTACCTGGGGTGATTTTCTAAGCCCATTTCTGACCCCACCTGATGTAGACACCCACACCCAGCAGACATCTTTCCGTTGGTTGAGGTTCACACCAGGGCTGTCTGTAAACACCGTGAAGAGGGTAAGGGAGGTAAGTGCAGGTTGGCTCTGGGACTGCTTCTGTTCGCTGGATCAGGTTTGTTTTGTTCTGCTGCGTGCCGGTGACACTTGTTATCTAGAGATTGTTGGAGGTGACACAACCTGGGCTCCCTCCCCCTCTGTTAACGTCATACCTGTTCGATCCCACTGGGACTTGACAGCATTCTGGGGGGGTAACTATTATTCACACCCCCCACTTCACAGACAGGAAAAATGAGACGCACTGAGCTGAAGTGATGTGCCTAGATTCACACACTTGGCAAACAAAGAGCGTAAGGTTCACACCTAAGCCACCAAGGTCAGGGGCCTGCTTTGTGTCAATGACATCCGAAAAAGAATGAGAAACTGGTACCAAGAAAGAACAGGAAGGCCAGGTGTGGTGGTGCACACCTCTAATCCCAGGGGCTCTGGAGGCTGGGGACGGAGGATGGCAAGGTCAAGCCAGACTCCGCAACTTAGCAAGGCCCTGTCTCAAAATTTAAAAAAATAAACAAATAAAACATAAAAGGGCTGAGAATGTGGCTCAGTGGGTAAGCAGCCCTGGGTTCAACCCCTGGTGCCAAAAAAGAAAGAAATATGGTCATTATTTGAAGAAAATATTATTGTATTCCTAGGAAATCTAGACTAATCCTTGACAAATCATTACACCTCATAAGAATTCAATTCAATTGCCCAGAGCAATGATCTACAAATAAAAGTAAATTTAAATAACAAATTAGAAAATGTAATGGGGCAAAATTCCATTCACAAGCGAACAAAATCATAATATTAAAAGCATTGTGCAGAACTCACAAGTAAAAAACACACATCTTGTCAGGCATGATGGTGCACACCTGTCATCCCAGCAGCTCAGGAGGCTGAGGCAGGAGGATTGCAAGTTCAAAGCCAGTTCCCGTAACTTAGTGAGGCCCTAAACAACTTAGTGAGACCTGTCTCTAAATACAATTTAAAAAGGTCTGGGGCTGTAGTTGTGGCAGAGAGCTTGCCCAGCACGTGTGAGGCGCTGGGTTCGATCCTTAGCACTGCATGAAAAAAAAATTAACAAATAAAATAAAGACACCTACAACTGCAAAATTTAAAAAAATATTTAAAAAGGTCTGGGGGGGTGTGTCTCAGTGGTTAAACGCCCCTGGGTTCAATCCCTGGTACCCAAGAAACAACAAAAACAAAAACAAATCTGTACTTAAAAGCAAGCAAGGATTCCTGAATACAAGGAAGAATAAAACACATATCTTAATGAAGAATTTAAAGTTGTAAGATGTCAATTTTCCTCCAACAGAATCTAGAAATGGAGTATAAATCCAATCAAAATCTCAACATGATTTTTCCCTAATATCTTTATTATAAAAATTTCAAACACAGAAAAGCTGGAAGGTTTCACAGTGAACACCCACATATCTGCCACCTCGACTGTTACTAACTTTTGACCCCACGTGTTCTACCTCCGACTATCTTCTTAGCCTCCTCTCTATCCACCATTCACCGTCCTGGTTAATGCAGGCAAATGTTGCAGACAGCAGACTTCGGCCCTGCGTAACCCATCTAAACACCATCAGCTCGAGTCAATATTTTTCACAGTCCTTTTTAAAGGAAAATTCACATACAATTAAATACACAAGCCTTAATTGAACATTTCTTAAGATCATAGATGGGTATGTTTATGTGTCACAAATCAGTATCAAGTGTGGAACACCTGCGGCACCCAGACTCTCCCATGCACCTGCCTGACGGTCCCCAATGCCACTCTGAGGCTGCCACAATGGGAAATGTATTACGGAGATTGTTCTATCACAAGTTTTGCCTCTTCCAGAAGTTTGTGTAAGTGCATCTTATAATGTTTTCTCCTTTGTGTCTCACATCTTTCACCCAACATAATTATTTTAAGTTTCCGCCAAGTGGTTGCATGTATCCATAGTTCCATCCTTTTTTTGTCCCTATGTAGCATCTGTCTTGATCCATTTTTTGTTGTTGTAACATAATACCTGAGGGTGGGTACTTGAAAAAGAAAAGATGCCATTTTAGCTCAGTTTTCAGGTTAGAAGTACAAGATGCAGGGGTGGGAGGGGCCTCTGTAGAACCTCTGGTGAGAGCCCTCTAGCTGCCTCACAACATGGCAGATGATGATAGGGCAGGAGCTGGCACAAGAGTCAGTGGATGCGTGTGAAAGAGCCCATAAGGTGAGAGAGGTATCAAGAGGCCAGGAAGTCTCTTTTATAACAACCTGTTTTTTCAGGAACTAACCTAGTCCTGTGAGAACCGCCTTGTCCCTCTGGAACGTGGTGCCCTGTGACCTAGTCATCTCCTAAAGGCCCCACCAGCTCAGCACCATTACCCTGGGGACTAAGGGTCCAGCACACAGTCTTTAAAGGACACACCCAACCATGTCCCAGCCATATCAGCATTCCAGTTTGATCATCTGTTTGATTCAACAGTTTGATTCCTTTCAATTATTAATGCCTGCTTGGCTCTCGCTCCGAAGGTTTTTGAATGGAATTTGGCAAGCATATTCAAAAATAGACACAGGAAGAATAAAGTAGAACAGTGGCCAGGCAGAAGTTTCTGTACAATGTGCATTTCACCGATATGAAGCCTATGAGAGACGTTCAAGCAGATGATACAGGTATGATAATTAAGTGGATTTTGACGTAGAAAAGACAGATCAACCAAGTATTTTTTCTTCTATATACAACCTGGGGAAAATGTGTTAAGGAAAGTGTGAAACTCAGAAGTCAAAAATGAACAGCTCACTACTTTAACTGTATAAACTTTGAAACCATCTGTACAATGAACAACAAATTATGTTTAAAAACCAATAGATTAGAAAGTATGGGTATTGATTTTTTTTTAAATGCCTCGAAATCAATAAAAATAAGATAATGTCTAGAAAACTGAGCCAATTAAATGAACAAATGCCAGGGGAAAGAAGAAATACAAATGACTGATGTCCTTTTTCAATGTCAATCTCATTCATGATTAATGAGTTACAAATAAAAGACCACTGATTGACAAAGAACAGATTTTAAATTGGAACATAAATACTTGTGGCAAGAGTTTGAATGCTTTGTGTATTTGGTTTGCAGATGGCCGTATCATTTGAACCATTTAGGATTTCTGGTAACTAGCCTTGAATAGCTGCAGAAAGTGTTTTGTCGCCGGGCATGGTGGCACATGGAGGATTGCGAGTTCAAAGCCAGCCTCAGCAACTTAGCAAGGCTCTAGGTAACTTAGTGAGAACCTGACTCAAAAAATAAAAAGGGCTGGGGATGTGGTTAAGCATCCCTGAGTTCAATCCCTGATGCCGAAATAAAAAAAAAAAAAAAAGAGTGTGGTGTTGAAAAATTGGAAGGCATTAAAAATATCCAGCAAGAGGAAAATAGTTAAATAAAATGTGGCACACCACTATCATACTATAGAATATTATTCAGCTCTTTAAATACTGAGAGGTTGCAGAGTCATATGAAAAACAATTACCAGTGGAGCATGCCTGTAATCCCAGCAGCTCAGGAGGCTGAGACAGGAGTTCAAAGCCAGCCTCAGCAATGGTGAGGCACTAAGGAACTCAGTGAGACCCTGTCTCTAAATAAAATACAAGAAAGGTCTGGGAATGTGGCTCAGTGATCAAGTGCCCCTGAGTTCAATCCCTAGTACCAAAAATAAAATAAAATAACCAAGTTTCATTTTCAAAAAAAATGATAAAAGATTATGCAGTATATGATTCAATACATGCAAAAATGATCCACATGTAAGTACACATAAAGGTTTATCAGCGCAGTGGGTATATGTGTGTGTGTGTGTGTGTGTGTATCCCCCCACCGCCCCCAGCAGTGGGATTACAGGTATGCACCACCACTCCCTACCAGAGGGAATATCTTGAAGGCTATGCAATAGAAGCCTTTCCAAAAAGCGGATTTTGATCTTATTGACTTTTCTATTGTTTGGATATTTACAATAAGCTGGTATTACTTGTCTGATGAGATGTGATTTTAGGAAAAGTTGAGGAAGGTCAAGGGCTGATCTTTCCTATGACTCTTGCAAATTCATTTTCAACATTAATGAAAAATTCTTAGTCATTGAATCATTGTCAGAGTGGCTTGCCGCCGTGGGGTACCCCCTACATGGTGGGCATATGGGATATGTCATATCTGATGCCCCCCGAGGCTCTGTAAGGAGATACTGTGATCTCTCTCTGATAGATAAGAAGTTTAGAACTCAAGGACGTCACACAAATGGCCAAAGCCTCGTGGCCACAGAGCAGGAATTGTCTGGTTTCAAAGTCTCCCCTGGTTTCCTCCAACCTCTGTGGCTTTCAGGAGACACAGCATAAGAGGAGCTCCTTCAGAGGCCCTGCCCTTGTCCCAGACACTAGGGACATTCTTACATCTGCTGGACACCATGCCCACACTGAAGCTGAATTCACAGGGGTGCTCAGCTGCCTGGGCCTTCCTCCAGGGTATTCCAAAGTCAAATTGGCCATGGGCTGTTACCTGGGACACCCCCATCCATCTTCACATACCTGTGCTTACATATGCATATGTGCACACACTGATAGATACATGCACACACACACACACACACACACACACACACACACACCATTTAACACTAGAATCTCAGCTTCTCTGGGAATCAAAAGCGATCATGTCAGATAGAACTGGCCCTAGGAACATTTATGAAGAATAATATCACTTCCTTACATTTTCTTATCATTTCATATTCAGCACATGATGATTCCCACCCTGCGGGCAGGTGATGCAGAAATGTGACGGTCCCTTGGTGAATGAGATCCAGTGTCTCCAGCCTTCCCACTCACATCCTTCAGTGCACTGTGCTCACCAAGGTACCCATGTGGAGTTTTAAAAAAGTGAATCGTGTGCTCAAGATGGATTTCCTCTCCACCTCTGTCTTCCTCTTTTCTGGGTAGCCCACCTCTCCCCTGCATGGTTTTCCACTAGTGACGTACAGGCTGTCCACGCCCTGACCACAGCACTCTCTCTACAAGTTCTGAGGCGACCTGCGCTGCCTTCCCTACTCCCAGCTGCTAGCCCTCTGCCTTCCCCTGGGCCGCCACACCACCACCACCTTCTCCGGAAAAACTACCTCCCCACTAACAGACGGAGGCCAGATGGTGGCTTCCAGGGGTCCCCCTCTTGTAATGTCCCTCAAACCTTTAGCAGCCAAACCCAGGAACTTCTAGTACCAATAGGTGCCACAGAAATCCAGAAGGAAATACTGGAGAACAAAGGAGATCTTTGATCCTCTAATGGTATCCATTCTCTCTTGTGACACCCATGATTGTTGTTTCAGGGTTGTGAAGCTAAAGCGAAAGGGCCCAAAGCAGACCACCACCAAATGTCCCCTGCAGGGGCCACCAGGGTTCAGGGATTTAAGGCAGAAGTGCACACTGACCCATCTCCAGAGCTGGCTGTTGGCCTCTTCCTTGGCCATCCGTCTTCACTGGGATTCTAGAATATGGTTCATGCAACTGTCCGATATCAGCAGGGAGTGTGTCCCTGCCAGATGTAAAAATCCCTCCCTGGGTCTACGTCTGATGTTAGTGTCTACGTCTGTGGGTTCCAAATGTCAACCTGAATAGCACACAGAGAAAAGGCCTTCTCAAGATGAATCGCAATGATTGAAGAGAAGCCCTGCAACAAGAATGCGTGCACCATGGTGAACTGTGTGTATCCGGGGTTAGAAGCAAGGAGACGATTTCCAAAAGCAAAAATGGGAAAATTACATAAAATATGTTGAAACAATAATCTTTGGCTACAAGGTTCAATAACACGGGAGGCATCATTCCAAGATGGAATGGTTGTTGAACGGTCATCCTTGAAGATGGAACTGTGAACGGTTGCAGTGATCTTTGTGCAAAGCTGGGGTTTCTGGAAGAGACTTCTGTGATAGCTCTTGTCATTAAGCATATGTGCATGAGAGCCCCTGTTTCACCACTTCCTGGAGCCCCCCGCTTCTCTGGTTAGGACTTGACTAAAGCAACTCACTCTGATTCACACAGTTCATAAGGGATGCCAATTATCACCCGAGGTGAAGAGACAGAGAATGCTACTGCTACATTTCCCCTTGGGGAAAGCGCAGGATGCTTATTTGCAGGGACTGTTCTCAGCAGCCAGTGTGGGACTCACACAAGTCCACGGAGGAATGCAGGGTGAGAACGTGGAGCTTGAAGGGACATGCAAGGTTGAGACCAAAGTGATGTGCTCTGGACCTTGCAGTCAGAGCTGGGAGTGAGGGGGCAACAGAGGGCCCCTCTTCTGCCTCCCTGCTGTAGAGCTGAACCCTTCTCTAAATACGTGCTGGACAAATAGTCCACGATCTTGTAATGACATGTACTTAATCCAGCCATGACCCAGATTGATTCAATCTGTATCTTAGATTGTGTGGGATACTGTAGCAAAATGTCAGAGGCTGGGCAGTTTATAAAGCATAGGGACTTATTTCTCATAGTTCCGGAGGCTGGAAAGTTCAAGATCCACTAGTCAGTGGATCTAGTGTCTGGCGGAGTCCTGTTCCACAGATGGAGTCTTCTTGCCATATCCTCACATGGCAGAAGGGACAGGATGAGAGCCACACTTAGCCTCCCTGGAACGTTTTTATGAGGAGAATAACTCCATTCACAAGGTGGAGCTCCCAAGACCAATCACCACCTCCCCCAGACCCTATCTCCAACACCATCCCCTTCAGAGTTAAATTCCAACCTGTGAATTTGGGTCAGGACACCAACATTCAGACATTAGGGCCTAGATGTGCCAGTGTCAGCTGTGCTCGCACCCCTGGTGAATGGATAAGACCACTGGCTTTTCTTACCTGTGGCTTCTGTCAAGACCTATGCAGGTGCCTGCTCTGGTCTGGCCATGGACAACGGTCCTTCCCATAGGAGTCATATGTTCTATGGACTCTGGGGCTGGACATGCCTTGTCTTGGGAGGGCTCACACACTAGGATTGTTTCCGATTTTGTGGTGAATTCACAAACACATGATTTCCATCTGAATGTACAGAAAACATTCATCTCACCCACCCATCCACTCCTTGCCCTGGCTGCGGGGACTTGCTCTTACAAGTCCAAAATCTAGCTATGTTTCTTCCTCGGTTTCCACACAACTTAGAGGACAGTCTATTTCATACTCCCTCGGGGCAGGAGACAAGAGGGATCCACAACCCAGCTTCAGTTCAAATTGGTGAAGAGGCGTTTGGTCGGAGCAACCCACACCAGGGACACAGAAGTAAAAGCTAAGAAGCACAGAAGTGACATTCTGCCCACGATTTGGGTTTCATCCTGGAAATGTGCTTTTTTTTATGTCTTCTACCTTCTTCACCCTCTTATTTCCTGTTCTTTTCTACTCTTGTATCTATTTTCTGTTTCATTCATTTACTTGTGTCTGAAAAAAAATTTTTTTTCTCTCTATTCACCTTTCTTAGTAGGTATCCTGTCCCTTGATCCTCTTCTCCATATCAGAGAAACTTTATTCCCAACCTATCAGGTT
This sequence comes from Spermophilus citellus, assembly GCF_964194105.1. Taxonomy (NCBI): domain Eukaryota; kingdom Metazoa; phylum Chordata; class Mammalia; order Rodentia; family Sciuridae; genus Spermophilus; species Spermophilus citellus. The sequence continues at coordinate 1,510,664 of NC_138198.1, read as the reverse complement.
AGTCTGTGACTTACTGCACGAATGTATTGACGTTCACCAAATTAGAGTCATTCCCAAAGTACAACACTTTGAATAGACAGAAACACACACACACACACGCACACTCACACACACTCACCTCCAGGAATCTTCAACAGCTCCATATTCTACTTCATAATGTTGTTTGGGGTAAAAGTTAGAATCTCCACTGGATCCATCCAAAAACCCAGGCACAATTACAGTGATCATTTGATCAGAAACCATAGCTTGTGCTTGAGAGTCTGACCAGATATAGATGCATCTGATTCTGAAAAAGCCTGAACATGCCCCGTTGCTCTGGGTGATGATGGCCAAGGCCAGGTTCCCCAGGAAGAAGGTTCATGATAGAAATCAATGATGGCTGCTCTAAGTGCTGGGTGTCTATGGACAAGGCCGCTCTCCGAGGTCTGGGACATCCCTTCGAGGTCCCTGCCTTCCTATTTCAGGAGATACTATCTCAATATCCTCCTGGTCCTGCTAGGACATCAGATTCCATGTGACCACAGAGCATCATAAGAGATTATCTGTTCACTCCAGGGACCCCAAAAAGCAGCTCCTGAAACTCCTGCTAATGTCAAGAGCATAAGTAATAATCATGACTTCATGTAACTACTAGAGCACATTTTTAAATCATTTCAAATGGGAATTTTAAATTAATGTCATGTATTAACTACATAATGCATATTATGCTGATGTAATTATACAATAATTAATACATAAAGTAGCAATGTTCAATATGGAAACATTCCCGGATGCTTCTGGTACCAAATAATAATAGTCTACTTCTGCTGGCTGAAAAATAAGTGTTGAGTTTCTGGATTGAGTCAGCGCCATGGGAGTCAATCTCACATCACACAACTGCCTTATCCAGGTCCACGTCGGTATAAAATGAAGACGTGACTGCCTTCCTCAATAAACGGGCATCACTTGGGTTTAACAGGGCACTTATCCAATTATCAGTATTTATATGAAGGAGGATGAAGACACCGGACCACGCTTAGCGATAACCTGATCATGAGGGGCGAAGGAATTTCACACACTCTTCTCCCTCTTCAGGTGGCAAAATAACCAGGCCACAGCCGTGACAAGTACATAAGATAAAAGGAGAAGTCGACTGTTGCTCACATACCTCCTACCTCCATCTGCAGAGACACAGCAGAAGGTTCCTGGGGAACATCTGCAGTCACCCTCCAGAACTGATGGCAGATGGGACCCGAGGGGGCTTGGCCGGGGAAGCCCAAACCAGCTGCTGCAGTGAGGCAGGATTGTGAAGTCCCAGGTGGGGCCAGACCCACAGTCTCCACCATGACCTGCCTGCCCCTCTGTGGACTCCCGAGGTGGGAAACCCTGGGGGAGGATGCCTGGTTCTCATGACCACATGTCTGAACTGTCCCTCTGCAGTTTATTTCAGAGAGTGTCTAACTCCCAGAACCCAGACATATTGTTGGTACTGAAGAAAGAATTTTTCTCCTTTGGCCTGTGTAATAGAGTATATTCTCCAAAGATGGCCCCAGGATATATCCAGTCCACGGGTTCACCTGCAATGTGATGGGCAGACCCTCTGGCTGCTTTCTCCAACAGGATGCAGCAGAGGAGATAGCATGTCACTTCTGTGTGTTGTCCTTACCCAGGTAGCAGCCCTCCCTCCCTGTTTTCAGGAAGCCTGGCACTATGCCTTAAGTAAGAGATCATGGTGCTGTGAGTAGTCTGGGCTCCGCTGAGGATGCCACACACAGACGGAGCCACAAGGGGCAGTGCCACCCCACCAGATGTGGGAGGGAGAAGCCAACCTGGAAATGGATCTCCCAGTCCCAGCCAGGTGGAGCTGAGATGAACCCTTCCGCCCAATCCTTTCCAAAGCCTGACCCACAAAAGCTTGAGCTTTAAGCCATTCATTTAGTGTTGAGGTTGCTCATTACTCAGCAGCAGATAACAGAAACAGGTTCCAACATGCACCCCAGCGACCTTCTATAAAGGATGCTGCCTGGCCATCTATGGGGCTCTGTGTCTTCTAAGGGCCACGTGCAGACAGCATACCTGTGACATTTATTAAAGAAACACTCAATGTACTGATGGCACTGGACCCAGAGGCTGCCTTGAGAGTCAGAGCTCCTATGAATTGTCCCTCTGCAGTCTATCTCAGAGAGTGTCTAACTCCCACAACCCGAGAATATTGTTGCTAATGAAGAAAGAATTGTCTTCACTTGGCTTGCGTAATAGACTGCATTTTCCAAAGATGGCCCCAAGGATGAGTCCAATCCACGGGTTCACCTGCAATGTGGTGGCCAGAGTCTGGCTGATTTGTCCAATCAATGCAGCAGAGGGGATGCAGGTTAAGAGGACCCCGCTTTGTGAACCCAAACCCAAGCACATTCCTTGACATATGTATTTGTTGTAGATGCAATTCATAGACAAGAGAACTGAACAGTCAACATTGGTACTGCTCCAGAGAACATGGAACTATAGGGCTATGCTTAACATCCGCCTTCTTTAATGAATCAACCTTGGACGATTTATGCATTCTCTTTTAATCTTCATCTTTCTATTCTCTTTCATAAATGGGGAGGTTAAATGGGGCAATTCACATAAAGTCATCAGAGTGCTTAGAAGTACTCCAAAACTATTAGCTCACTATTATTTTTGTTATATACTTTATATTTGTTTCATGGTGTCTTCAATATAGTAAGCGTTGAACAAAATAATTTTTTATGGTAAATAGAATTGCTCATTGGGTTTTCAGAGTATATTAGTGTTCTACTGCCATGTAACAAATATTGCCATCAATTTAATGACTTCCAACAAAATCTATTTGCTCTCTCACAATTCTTTAAATCAGAAGATCAGAGAGATTCAGGCGGGATCTCTACTTTCGGTCTCACAGGCTAAAATTAAATTTTGGCTGAACCGGACTCCTATCTGGAAGCTTTAAGGAAGAGGATCCTTCTGAACTTATGCCATTCAGTAGTAGAATTCCACTCCTGGTTATTGCATAACTGATGTCCTTGGCAGTTATCAGTCAGGGACAACTCAGGGCCCTGAAAGACAGTTGGCATTCCTTGCCTTCTGATCCCCTCTATTTTCAAAGCCAGGAATAGGGCCTTGATTTTCTTCTCACACTTGAAATATTTCTAACTTCCTCTTCTAGGAAATAAAGCTCTTCACCAAATAAAGCTCTTTTTTAAAGGCCTGTGTCATTAGATTAGGCTTATGCGGGTTACAGGCCTTCAATGTTACTAACATCTACTTGTTCCCCTTAACCTGCAATCACATCCACCTTCTCCCTGGGTTTCCAATGGTGTCTTCCCATTACCACATCAGTGAAAGTCCAAAATCTCATTGAATTTTATCCACTCAAGGGTCCAAAACTCATTACCTAATCATCAAAATCAGATGTGGCTAAAGCTCTGAGTATAATCCATTAGTACAACTCCTGGGTCACGGTGTCTCTCCACCTGTGAACCTACAAAACTAGAGGTGAAGTGCATGCCTCCAATGTTCTCAACACAGTGGAGGGGAGGATAAAAGTTATGGCAGATATGCCAGTCCAGATATGGGGGAGATGGAAGGTAAAAGGGAGTCACCCGTCCAAATCAGTTTTAAAAACCAGTTGGGCAAAGTCAAGAATGTTTCAGGGCCTGAGAATCTCTGTCTGGGTAGCTCTAGGCTTTCGTCTTCAATTTCTGGGTTCTTGATTCAAGTCTTAGAGTCACACTTCAGTTTTCACAAAAGAATAATATGGATTTGTAGATGAATAATTTTATCTTGTAGTTTTCTGATTAGCATGAAATATGATCCAGGATTCCCAGTGGATGCCTGAAGCCCCAGATAGAATAGAATCTGTACATACACTATGTTTTCTCCTAGGAACATATGTCTATGATAAAGGTTAATTTATAAATTAGGCACAATAGAAGATGAACACCACCAGTTAATAACAAACTAGAACAAGTGTAACTGTATACTACACTAAAGGTTATATGAATGTGGCTTGTATGCCTCTCTCAGTGTCTTGTTCTCTCTCAAACATCTTACTCTTTCACTTAAAAGAGGCATTTAATCACTCTTACTTGGCATATCTGAATGGTCAGCATCACTACCGTTGCATTCGGGGGCTATTATAAAATAAAATAAGGGTTACTTGAACATAAGTACTGGATCACATGTCAGATTATCTAATAATAGACACAGTTACTGAGTGACTAATGGGTGGGTAGCATATACAGCATGTACACTCTGAACAAAGGGATGATTCTCACCCCGTAAGTCAGAGTGAGACATTTCATCACACCATTCAAAATGGTGCATGATTTAAAATTTATGAATTGCTTATTTTTGGAATTTTTCATTTAATATTTTAAATTGCAGTTTACTTCAAGTAACTGAAACCATGAATAGCAAAACCACAGATAAGGAAAAATTAGTGTATATATTCCACTTATTCCTAGATGGCAGTATTTCTACTAAATATAATCTTTTCAAGAGGCTTGTGGGCCTGAAGTGTATTTTTACTGGATTTCACTCCATTCAACAACAGTTTGCACACAACAATCTTTTCCTCATAATCCCTTCTATCTTTGGCTTCTGCAAAAGGGCTGAAGGACAATGTCCTCAAGCTTCCCGGAGGGCCTCTGGCTTGATCTGTGAGTAATACTTTAATCTCTTGGAGAGTTGTTTACATAGACTTTTAAGCTTTCCAGGGTTTCAGCAAAGAGCTAAAGAGCCACATCCTCTATGCCACACTTCTACCATCCAATTCTGATTCTCCCATTTTCTTTTATCATCTGGAAAGGCTGAGACCTTCGATAATTCTTCTCTCTTCTATAACATTATACCACAAATTTTAAGAAGAAACCAAGCTGTGCCTTCAACACTTTCTTGGAAATTCCCTTAGCTATATATATATATCCAGGTGTGTGGCTTATGAATTTTGCTTTGCACATAACTGGGGGACACAATTTCACTAAACTTCCTGCAAGTATGCAACAAGTATCCCACTCACCAGGGGTATCCTCAATGTCCAGGCTCCTAACAACCTGTCCAAAGTGTTTGAGCTTTCTCTAAGGTGATTCAGGATTCCTCTGTCTTCTGTGACTTACTGGCTGTTATTTAACATCCATGTTTCAGTCAACCAGCCAAAATGTTAAAGTCCTTTAACCTAGATAAAGCATTAGTCCAACCCCCTTAGTGAGCCTAGAGAAATGAATTCAGACTGGTCCAATTCTAGGTGGCTTTCACCTTAATGCTTCGCCCTTAAGATCCATTCTTCCCTATATTCCCAGGTCCATGTTAGCATCAACTAGAAGCTGCACACAGTTCTGGTGTAGACCACGCCTTGGATCTCGCCCTTTAGGCCTGCTGGGACTTGAGCCCAGTTATAGGTCTATGTGTCCAGAGGAGATTCAGCAGTGACAATCTCAGGAGGGAGTGTCTTCCGACAAAAGGGATAATCTCAGATGAAGGGAATGAGCCATGTCTACTGTTATATTGGGACCTTCACTTACTGATGGCCCAGACAATTCACAGGGTTCTGTATATAGTCACACTCACTGCGGATGGCTTGCTTCAAACAGAAACAAAGCAAAGTCAGCAAAGGAAAAAGTTATAGGGCAGAGCCTAGAGGAAGCCACATATAAGCTTCCAAGAATCCTTTCCCCATGGAGTCTCACAGGGTGCACCCACCTCCCTCGGCACACAGGTGTGACAACATATGCCAAGCATCGTCTACCCGGGAGCAGAGGCTTCCTGAGCAGGTCTTTATCAGGGTCTCTGTCAAACACTCTGTCTAGCACACACCAAAACTCAGAAGGAAAACCCGTCTCAGCATAAACCAACTTGTTTGCATGATCAGGTTAGGAGGCAGCATGAGCCACCTTTGTTATTCAAGGAATGAGGGAAGCCTCCCCAAATCCAAGTTCCCAGAAGCCCACCAGAGGTCAAGCCCATCAGCAGCCCTTTCTAAAGCGAGTGGTCCCCAGGCCTTGCTAACCTTTCCTACACAATTGTCAGTGGAAATGGCGGTAGAATTTAAGGACTCGAGGTCCCTGGCTTCTTTGCATCTGTTCCTGTGTCCTCATTTCAGTCTTCCAAGTCCCACCCCTTCCCAGTCTTCTCACTATTGAAGTGAGAGGTGACGAGGTTAGGAATTCAGTTTGCATTGTGAGTCAGCCATCAAAGAATAAAACATCGGGTTTGGTTGGCTGTTGTAACAATCGTTCCTAACAATTCTGGCATCGGTTAAGAAGAAAACAAAGTTGCCAACACCTACAGAATCAACTGCCCCTCATCTCCCAAGAATTTTGAATGTCCTCTTGAATCTTCACATAGATGAGGGACACTGCGTCCAATGACCTGAGCTTATAACCCAGTCCTTCACAGGTAAATACAAGAGATACTTTACATGGGTTTAAAATGCACCAACATTTCCCAGAATACATCTGTTGTGTAAGAGGGGGAAATTGTTTTCTGTTTTGCTTGGACCTTCACCAAGAGTGGTCCATTATTTCAGAAAATCACATTCCTGATGACAAAACTAATTGTGATACTTGAGTCACAAAACTAACACCTGTATCATCAGCCTGGACTTAAAATGAGTGTGTGTGTGTGTGTGTGTGTGTGTGTGTGTGTGTGTGTGTGTGTGATTTCAAAATGTCAAATGTAGAAACAAAAATTTTCACTTGAACATTTATTTTCTTCTCTTGATTCAAGTCCAAACTTATTTAAAGTAGGTACAAATAATCAGGTGTACACCTCCTGCCTAGCTCAGTTAGGTGTGAGCCCTGAAGTATGTGCTGCTTGGTTTCTTGAAGGTTGAAAGCTCTTGATAGACATATCCACTGCAGAAGAATCCAAGTCTGAATGTCAAAGGAAAGCCTTCAATGTGGAGGTCACATGATATGGCAAAAGGGTGACACCAGCAGGAATCCACATTGCACATTGGAGGAATGACTTTGAAAACAACAATAAAGTAAAAATTATTGTTATCTGCTGCCTTATATGTAAACAAAAATCTCTTGCAATGGATTGAAGATGACAAGTCTAACTCTGTACAGTTGAATTTCCACTTCCAGCAGTGAGAAGACACAAACAGGCCAGGACCCTTTCTGGTATGGAGACCGGGGATCCTCTGAGTAATAGCTCTTCTGTCCAGCCCTTCTCCAAAACCACTCCAACCCCAACAGTCACGCGCTTATCAAGGGAAATACAATATGTGCATGTATTTCCTCATCTAAGAATTTAAAATATTTTATACCGCAGCAGAATTTTAATAGTTTGCCATTTATTTTGTAATAAATTACTTAAAAATTATATAGGTGTTGAGCATTCTCCTACTGACCTCATTTCCCCATAAGACTTGTTATTATGCAAAAATCTGCTAACAGTAATTTTTAGGCATATTATTCTGCATTGTAAGAGAAACCATCACATATTGTTGTTGCTCTATTATGAATCATTTTCTTCTACTTCTCCATATTATGGCCATGTATATAAATAATGTATGTGTGTGTGTGTGTGTGTGTGTCATATATCTATATCATTGATGATCTATGTACGTATCATCTATGAAATTCATCACAGGATAGTGAAGGGGGCATAAAAAGATGTGTTTTAAAGGGAGGAAACCAGAAACAGGCATGAGGAATCCAGGTGCAGTGATCACTGAGGCCAACCACACAGGCAGCGGATCCCTTGGGCTGGATCTGACACCCCTGCATTAGTATCTAGTGCTGCCTACGAATTTCCCCACACTTAGCAGCTTGTAACAATCATCCTTTGTCACCGTTTACATTTCCCATGGGCCAAGAATTGGGTCAGGAATCAAAAGGTGATTTGTTTCCGCCCCATGGTGACGGGGACCTCTGCCAGGGACTTGAAGCAGAGGCAGGGGCTACCTGGAGGCCATTCTCTTGGGGTCCATGCTGGCTGTTGGGTTTGGAGTACAATTCCTACATTAGGATTCTCCTGTGACCTGGGCTTCCTTACAACAAAGTGACTTGGTTCCAAGGACATGCACCCCGGAAAGCCAGGAAGAAGCCATATTGTCCTTTTTTGTTCTCCCATGCAAGTCTCACGGCACAATCTTCTTTGCATTCTGTGGGTCAGGGCAGCCCACCAGGGAGTGAGAGTGGGACTGCCTCTCTTCTTAGTCCGGGAGGTCAGCTCAGCAGTGTAGGAAGAGCTTGTAGGAGGAGATGCACATTTGTGTGAACAATCGTGTTTGCAAAATACAATATGCCCCAGCAGATAAGTAGTCAGTGTTTATCTTGAAAGAAAGAGTTTTGGGAATTCCTTGAAGAGTGTAGCACATGCTTTGTCTCACAAGTGAATTTTATGCAGAAGTGAACTTTTATCTGGCAATTTAGTTCTGGTGTGTTTTGGAAATAAAGACACTTGACTTCGTATCTTTTGGAGAGAGAGTAAAGAAAAGCCAGTTGGATTCATCAGAAACTCTTGCTCTGGGATCCAAGACATGGAGGAGAAAAGACTCACACACACACACACACACACACACACACACACAGAGAGAGAGAGAGAGAGGGACTGGGTATGTGTGCGCAGAACAGAAACAAATAAAACAAGAACTGTGTTCAATTTCTCGGTTGCTTACTTGTAGAGTGAGTAGGTGACTATCCTGACAGATTGGCCAGGATCAACTAAGCCAACTTCTTCCCATCCTGTAACTTCTCCATGGGTAAAACCAGGATCACATCAGGACATGCCTCTATGTGGCCACACAACTTCCCCTGGAGAATCAGCTCTGTACCAAGAGTTTCATAGAAAACTTAAGCTTTCTAATTATGAAGTTTGCTGTGCACACAGTAGGCCTTCAATAAATGGTTGCCAATGGGCGAATCAAGACTCTCTCACACATCTCCTTTCTATTTGTCTTCCCTGAGGGGTGGGCCACAGAGCTGGAAAGGCTCCGGGTGGCCTGGGCCTCTGCCCACCAGCAGGTCTTGGCATGTGAGGCTCAAAATAATCCTGCAGTTTCTACTCATCATGGTCCCCATCCGTGCCAGAGTAGGACAGAAAAACCAAATGACTGTATTTTCAGATGCTTTGAGCTGAACAAACACTTGTCCTCAAAACAGCTGGGTTCCTGTTTACAATGGAGAGTTGGCATCACGTGTCACCTGGAAGGAATATGCCTTCTGACGGCTGCTTCAGAAAATGAGCTGGATGATTGAATGTTTAGGAGCCTGGCCCAAGGCCTGACACTTGGCCTACAGAGCACTCAACAAAGTCAATGTTTAATTTTTATTCTACTCTGTCTCTCTATTATTTGAATGTGTCTTATAAAAATAGAGTGTTAAAATAGACAGAAAGGCCCCACAGAGACCAGGAGAGAAATGACACAGATCATTTATTAACAGTCTCCTGGGCAGAGTGCTTTCAGAAGATGCAGCTTTTTCTACCTCCCACCGTCAGGCCTCTCCATTCATGTTTTGAAGGTTCCCAGGCCCCACTTTTCTGTTTCTTAGGGGAAGGCTTTCACTACGTAGCTCTAATTGTGTGTGACATCAAAGAAATGTCAGGAGAGACAACCGCCATTTTTCCTGCCCACCACAGAAGTTACTTGGGAGTCTTCAAGTTCTCCCTCTTTCTAGAAAACCATGTCTGGACAGAGACCCAGATGTGTCCCACGTGGTCAAGGAAATTTCTCTTCTGGAATATGCAAAGTATGGATTTGTTTCCTGGCTAACAGGCAGTGTGTTTCTACCACTGTTTTCCAAATTATGAGTTCCATGTTATATCTAAACATGGATTCTCTTTCAACTTCAGAATAGGCCAGCCTGTGTGGAGGGCAGACTGCGCCTGATCATGAGTTACTCCATTTTATAAAGTAGTACTTTGTCGTGAGCTTCTTCATTTTGAGTTTAAATGCTGAGGTGGAATGACTCCACACAATAAACAACCACCATCTGCCTGGCAAAACCATAAGGGACACACTAATAAATTAATGGTGCTAATAAGAACTTATCAAATTAATCAGAAGCACATGGATCCCCAGAGTATCAAATTCATCTTGGAAAAACCAGGTCCATGAGCTTATCAAAGACACCAGACCATCAAATGATGCAACCCCCTCACTTGAGACCCATGAAAGGGGAGGACCCCAAGACTGGACATGGCAGCACCTGGACCCTGTCACCTGGTCACTTGTCACCAGCCTTTCTCAGGAAAACTGTCACAGCAGTGAACCTCCCAATCTCCGACCTTGTCCTTTAGCAGAGAGTGGTTTCTCCTGCCTGTGATGACCACCAAGTCCCACTCCAAGCTGACATCTCAAGCTCACACTGTGAATCTGCTGCCATCAGAACTTGGGTTGGAATGAGTTCCTGCACTTTGACAGCTCTGTGCCCTGAACAAATTCTTTGGCTGGTTCTTCCTCTTATCTGACCACCTACAGTGACTCTTTGCATTCATATCTGCTCTCTGTCTTTGCTTTCAGTTCAGCCCCTTGAACCCCGGTGGCTGCCTTAACCCTTCCTCACACTTTCTGCAATTATATGTATATAATTTTACACCCTGACTTTACACAATCTTATATCATCACACAATTATATATAATAATCATATGTGTGTATATATATATATATATTAAATTGTGTAATGTGTGATGTGACTTGAGTGTTATAGATATTAGAGATTTAGATTGAAGTAAAAGAACTTGTGATTGGCCAGCTTATGCCTACCTACACAAGGGTTCAGTGAGCTTCCATTGATAAAAAGCAGTTTGGACTGTGAGTTCATGGCTACTCAATGAATTCTGTCATTGTGGAAAGACAGAATGTGTTTCATCTAGGTTAATGGCATGGCACGCTCATGACACCTGACATCTCTATTTATTAACCAGGAATTTGTCTTTGTCCTTCCTTTAAGGATGACTTTTGAAGAATTTTCCCATCCCCCTCCCCTGCAAAACTGTGAAGAAAAGTTAGAGTTCAGATAGAAGAAGAGTGTGAGAGAGGAAAGGGAGGAAGCTCAAAGGAATATCGACTCTGAACTTTAACTTATGTGTTTATGCAAGATAATTGTGAGTTGATACCAAGGGCTCAGAAGGCGTTCAGTCCTGTTTCTCACTAAAGTGAGAAATCTGGGAAATTATGGAGGTGGTGAAAGAAATCTGCTTTGCTTGGGGTGGGTGGGGGAGATGGCAGCATTCTCGGGCTGCATTCAAAGCTTCCTAATGGAAAGCACCAGGGGAAAGCACCCTAGGTTCTGATATCTGCCCAACCCCAGCCCTGCCCCAGGGTAAACTCAGAAAACAGTCTTAATAAAGTGTAGGACTGATGGTACCTGTGTGGAGCATGATGCTACCTGGTCACGACTGACTTCCACTGTGTCACCCGATGTTCCTTTGAGGTCTGAGATATCCTAATGAAACGCATCAAGCCTACCTTGCAGGTGACCTAAGGAGGAAGCTGAGCTGCTAACAAAACCACGGTCCTCTTCATCCACATCCATGGAGCTTGGGTGACAGCCTTAGAACAGGCAGGGCTCTCCAGGGATCATTTTGTACCTGGAGTCAGAGATCCAGAGCCAAGTTAGCAAAGGTCCCAAGCTCCAGAGTCAGGAGAAGCTGGGACCCGAGGAGCCTCTAACCAAGCCACCCCCAAGGGGACTTTCCATCTGACCTGATTAAGACTGTAAGGCAGTTAGTCTTGGCCTTTTAATTTCCTAAATACAAAATATCGTGATGTCCTTAACACAGTTCTCTTTGATTTATGTGGGTAACATACAAATTTGTTTTCTGTCTGACTAATGATTGACATGGAAGAAGAACTGTGTGTTTGTTTGAATGCCAAGGATCAGGCGCAGACTTGAGGCGGGATTCAGTTTAGGAAGCCAAAATAATTCTAGTTAACTTGATAGCAAAAATGTTTAATACTTGGAATTAAGTGTTTAAAAAAAATCCTTGAAGGAACAGACCTTGTGCTGTGATTCTTGGAATGACTCTTGGAACCATAAGAATTATTGCCTCTGAGGTCAGGCCAGGCTAGGTTCAGAGTTGTTGTGGCTAGTGCCCCAAGACAGTAAGATGCGACTTTTCTTGACACTCAGGACCCAGCCCTGATCCTTCCCAGTTCTGCTCCACACCAACGGGCAGTAAATTTGCTTTCTATAGGGTCAGAGGGTAATTTTGGCTCTGCCATTACAACATCAAAGCAACCACAGATCAGATGTTCTAGATAAGAATTATAGGACCAGGCTCCTGCCCTGGTCCCCCTCAGCCCAGTCTAAAAATCAAAATGGAGTCACTCACGCTTAAAGTTCCCTGTCACCAAGCTGAAACTAAGCTGTTATCCGACCTTCCAAGAACAAAGAGAGATAACAGCCAAATTTCCCAAAGGGGCCAATTTGAATTGGCACGATAATGAAGTTCCCTCTGCCTTAATCCTCATAAAAAGTAACTGGAGGTAAGCTGATGCTGAACAGCTACTTTCCTGTTGCTGTGTCTCCCTGCCCCTGCCTTACAAGGAGAGTCACTATGAAATGAGTAATCCACCTTTCGTTTTCTCTTTCCACTTTTTTCAGCCCTTCTCTCTCTCTCTAAAACCAGCCTCCTCTGTTCAGCTTATCAAAGCAGTTGTTCTATTTTATGGAATGAAGTGTTACACAATTTTACAATGGAAAATAAAGCCAATAAAGATCTTTCAACTAAACTGTAATTTTGCCCTCTGACAGATCTAAATAAATGGGGATTTTATGCTCCTGTTTACAAGAACAGAGGGACCGTCAGGTTGGTCCACGGGCCATCTTTTGCCAGTCCTTGCTCTGGGGAGTCTGGTGGGCTCTAACGTGCCCCAGGAGGGCTAGCTAGCTCTAGAAGAATCTGGAGACTGTAGTTGTTAGTTTTCCAATTAAGTGGCCTGAGACTATGAAGAGGAACCATGATCCTGCCTGTGAAAACACAGAGCTTCGGATGCTCCCCGTGATGGGAAGGCAGAAAGAGCATCGCCCAGAAGGGAAGGTACATAGCGGTGACGAGGGCTGTGCTGATTTGCTCCATTAAAGAGGTCACCCACCTCCTAAAGAGCAGCTACTGTTTACAGGCATGATAATTCACTGTATTCTCCAACAACCATCCGTCCTGTCAGGGAGAGGAGATGGAGCCACTACCCCTGCATCCTGCAGATCTTTGATGGTGGCACCCATCTTTGTACCCAGACATGCCATGTGGACCTCAGTTTTACAGGGAGCAGGAGTTCCAAGGGTTTGTATTGGACAGTTTCTGCTTGAGGCGTCCTCACCCCAGTAACAAGGCAGTTGGCATGGAGATTCAGCCACCTGTTGAGTAGCTCTCCCTCAACTCCACATCCAGGAACTGGAAATCACCAGAGGATGGCTTCCCAGAGCCAACGAGCCTATTGTAAAATGGACGGGAGCCAAAATTCCATGTATCCCCAATCTCCTAACCCCTATAGCTCAGAGAATCCCTGAAACATGGATTCCTCCCTTCCCCATGCACAGCCACCCTGGCTAATAGCTGTAGTCAACTTGGGAAAGGTAGAAGGGAGATTTAGAGTATATTCTTGTGGTGATCTCTTGGGATCTGTGCTCAAGGGAATCAACCACCGCTGTTCTCAGGGCTTTTCATAGAGTCCTCTCAAGGACTTTCCATAGTTCTCACCTGCCCAAGACTCCATGGTGCCGACTGGTGGCTTACCAGTTCTGTAGCTCAGGTGAAGCATCCATTGGTTTCCTGACACCATGACCCAGCCCATACGACTGTGGGCCCAACCGTCTAGACACAGGACGGCCCTGCTGGTTGTGGAGGACACTCCTGTCTTAACTCTGGCAGTAGAGTCTACCCTCTGGAGTTGAGGCTGTAACATTCCTGTCCAGACCTCCCTCAGGTGAACTCACCACTCAACTGACCATGGCAGAAATATGAAGTCAGATAGAGTGAGATGAAAGAAATATGATGAAGGCATAGGTCTTGGGTCTTAACACAGACTTCTCTCTTGATTCCTTTTCCCATTTATATATGAGTAACACGTATGAAAAACTGCATCTTCACTGTGTTCAAGTGTTCATAGAAAACTCAGAATTTGGAATTGAATCAGAGTATATTCTCGTGGGAATTTCTCTGATGTTGTGATGGCACATTGTTGAGCTGGCATCATTCTGGGATGTTGTCTTTTTGCTGGGACTAATGGCAAAGCCAGGTGTGCCCAGGCCTGGACAGAGGCATTTCCTGTGAACAGCCGGAGTGACATAGGGCCCCAAGACATGTGGGGTGAGTTGTCTAAAGCAGACAGATTCCAGGAGCCAGGGGCAGAGTGAGGCAGGTGATTGGAGATCCAAGGCTGGTGTGTGGACATGACCGAGCTCAGTGTGGTGGGCCAGCCCCAGTGATGAGATAGAGGTCCTTCCGCCAGAAATGGCTTCACGCTCAGGCCCACAGGAGTCTAGCAAAAAGCGGACTCTGGAACCAAATTTCCCGCCTATGTCCTGTGCAAACTCTTATATGATGTGTGAGTTTCCTCGTGTATAAAATGGGGTTAATTGAGGGTCTTAGCCCATTTCCTGTTGCTGTAACTGATTTATACATAAAATAAATGTATTATTTATAAATAAAAGAAATGTATTCCTTAAAATTCTGAAGGCAGGGAATTTCAAATCAGGTGACCACATCTGGCGTAACCTTTTCCTGGTGACTCAGGCAACACAGGGCATCATAGTGAGACAAAGCCAGGGAGCCAAAGAATGCTCACTTTCATAACAAAACCACTGCCTCCGTATTCATGAACCCATCAGTCCATGAATGGATTAATTCGTTTATGAGGGCTAATGACCCAGGAACTTGCAGAAAGTCTCACCTCTCAAATGCTATTAACCAAATGACTTTGGACGTTAATTTTCACAACATGAAACATATAGGGGACACATTTAAACCCAAAGCAAAGCGTTCCTAACTCATGCAATGGATTTAAGAATTAAATAAGTTGATTCATGAAAAGCATTGTGAATGGTGGCTGTCACATTAGAAGCTCAACATACTATCAACATGGGGGATGGTGGCAGGAATTGGAATTCAAACATGAAGAAAATGGAAGAGTGTTTAACCTTTCTTCCTGAACTTTCTCTCCTGCAGGAGTCTTGGGCTAGGAGGTACTAACCTGCCAAAGCTTCCTGTCTTTTATAATTAAGCTTCTTTATCAACAAAATCAATTAGCTTAAAAAAAACTATTAAGTTTAAGATCAGACTTGCCCTCGGGCAAAAAAAGAACAAGAAGACCAACTCTTGCTCATGCCCAGAGCCAAGAGTCGCAGCTACTCTTCAAGTGGCCTCTGAATGTCTCCCAGGCCTGTCTCCCTGTTGCAGGAGGATAATATATATGTAGTCATTCCGCTCACCTCTCTTCCTTCTCTTTCCTAATTTTTTTCTCCTTCCTTCCCTTCTTTCCACTCTTGATAATTGTCAGACTAAACTGAATCCTGTTTATAGCTTTACATCATCTTCTAGAAAATTATAAACATTCTAATTCAAGCTGCCCACCTCCACCCTGCACCAAAGCATCCAAAAGCTGCTTCAGATGACACTGCAGCTTGTGCCAGGCAGAGTACCCTGCTCAGCTGTCGCTCATCAGTTTTCCTAGAATGCCTTTGAGGTTCTCAGGTCTAATCTCCTGCCAACAGACATTTCTGCTGCGCTCAGGGGACCCCAGCATTGGTAGCCAGCTGCTCTGTCTAGGTCAACTGACTCAGTGGTAAATGTTTATCCGCACATGGGCTTGGTGCAAAGAGACACAAACTCTCTGGAGTGATACAGATGGGCCACCAAGAGCTTCCTGAGTATCCACAAGCCTGAGGGATGCTGGAGTAGCTTTCTGTGCATTAATGCAATAAGAAACCTCCATCCAGGCAGGAGAGAGGGTAAACGGGCCCATGAAAACAAAGAATAGAGGGAAGAGAGATGGCATGTAGCAACTGTGCATGGGCTGGGTCAGCCCACTTAACTAACAGTTAGCAGCACCAAAGAAGAGTCCAGTCCTGTCTTATTTCCCTTAACATAAATGTCCTCCAGACTCATCCAGGCCATAAACATGGGAGTGCGGACTCTCTTCCACAGGCTGATTTCATTTTCTTTGAGTATGTACCTAGAAGTGCAATTGCTGGAATATGGTAGCTTCATTTTTAACTATTTGAGAATTTTCCATGCTATTTCCCATAGTTTTTGAATGAATAGAAACTGAATCCAAAAATAACCATGTTATTAAGTAATTTTTTAAGGAGAAGAATCTAAAATAGAATGAGGAAAGAAAACACCATGGATATGTCTTCAAATATTTGGAAAAGAATACAAAAGCATTTCTAGAAATAATCAAAATGTAACAATGATAAAAATGTAACAAGAATTTCTAGAAATGATAAAATGTAAACGTCACCATGGACAGATTAAAACCTCCCATTGTGTAAATATTACAGTTGAAGAGATATTTGGGAGGAAACCAGAACTCAGGGATGAAGAAATCATCCAGAACAATCCACATGAACACATGAACAGTTAAGAGTTGTGAATGTTTGTGTGGGAAGGTCTAATATACATCTTAGTGGAACTTGAAGAGGAAACCATAGAGAGTTAAGAAAGAGCCAACGTTGGAACAGATGGTTGCTGAGAACATGAGAATCTCCCTGAATTGCTGAAAGACACCCATGTTCAGACCTAGGAAGTTCATTGGAGTCTTAGTTTAAATTCTTTAAAATCCCCAACATAACAAGAAACATCATAGTGATGCTGTAGGATGTCATGTGACAAGAAAAAGTTTTAAAAAGCACCCCGAAACAGGCCTGCAAAAAGAAGAAAGAAAAGACATCCACGCAGGGACTTTTTGATTGAACAATGGAGAGTCAACTGGACATGTCGTCAGTGCAGGGTGTTGAGATGCCACTTCCTGCCTACCAGATTGACAAAAATAACACTGTCTGACAGTAGCAAGGAGCACACAGAGAATGAGGATTAGTAGAAACTCTCATTTCTGCTGGTGGGAATGACCATTGTTCAACCAGTTAGGAAAAAGTTGGGTGATGCCTAGTAAAGTGGAAATGAGCCCTCCCTATGACTCATCTTTTCTATTCTTGGGGAAATGTATGCAAACAGGCACCAGGACCTCATATACAGGAATGGTCACAGCGGTATTGCTTAAAACAACACTGAGTATAAAAATAACAAAAATTTCCATCAATAATATGCAGAAAAATAAACTGTAGCGTCAGAATACGATGGAAATTGACCATCATGAAAAATGAACCACCCACAGCATCAACATGCATGAATCTCAACAACATAACGTGAGCTACAGACGTGTCATAAGAATATACAAAGTTCGATTGCATGAACAGAAACTCCAAATATAGGCAAAGTTAGCCATGAACACATCATTAACTTTGTGGGTGTGTGTAGTAAAAGTATTAAAAAATGGATACATACAAAACTTAGATTATTATTTACTTTTTAGGAAAAAGAGATAATTTGGGAAAGGAAAGAAAATAAGAAAAGGGCTTTAACTATATTTTATACATAACATTTATGCTTATACAAAGAACTCAAAAAATCAGACAATAAGATAATGAATAACCCAATCAACAAATGGGCCAAGGACCTGAACAGACACTTCTCAGAGGAGGACATACAATCAATCAACAAGTACATGAAAAAATGCTCACCATCTCTAGCAGTCAGAGAAATGCAAATCAAAACCACCCTAAGATACCATCTCACTCCAGTAAGATTGGCAGCCATTAGGAAGTCAAACAACAACAAGTGCTGGCGAGGATGCAGGGAAAAGGGTACACTTGTACACTGCTGGTGGGACTGCAAATTGGTGCGGCCAATTTGGAAAGCAGTATGGAGATTTCTTGGAAAGCTGGGAATGGAACCACCATTTGACCCAGCTATTCCCCTTCTCGGTCTATTCCCTAAAGACCTAAAAAGAGCATGCTACAGGGACACTGCTACATCGATGTTCATAGCAGCACAATTCACAATAGCAAGACTGTGGAAGCAACCTAGATGCCCTTCAATAGACGAATGGATAAAAAAAAAATGTGGCATTTATACACAATGGAGTATTACTCTGCATTAAAAAATGACAAAATCATAGAATTTGGAGGGAAATGGATGGCATTAGAGCAGATTATGCTAAGTGAAGCTAGCCAATCCCTAAAAAACAAATGCCAAATGTCTTCTTTGATATAAGGAGAGTAACTAAGAACAGAGTAGGGACGAAGAGCATGAGAAGAAGATTAACATTAAACAGGGATGAGAGGTGGGAGGGAAAGGGAGAGAGAAGGGAAATTGCATGGAAATGGAAGGAGACCCTCAGGGTTATACAAAATTACATACAAGAGGAAGTGAGGGGAGAGGGAAAAATAATACAAGGGGGAGAAATGAATTACAGTAGAGGGGGTAGAGAGAGAAGAGGGGAGGGGCGGGGAGGGGAGGGGGGATAGTAGAGAATAGGACAGACAGCAGAATACAACAGACACTAGTATGGCAGTGTGTAAATCAATGGAAGTGTAACTGATGTGATTCTGCAATCTGTATACAGGGTAAAAATGGGAGTTCATAACCCACTTGAATCAAAGTGTGAAATATGATATGTCAAGAACTATGTAATGTTTTGAACAACCAACAATAAAAAAAAAAGAAAAAAAACATTTATGCTAAGAAAATGAAATTCAAAGCAAATGTAAGGTTACCATTATTAAATATGGGTGACAACCTTACCAGATTTTTATATTCTTTTTTTTTAAGAGAGAGAGAGAGAGAGAGAGAGAGAGAGAGAGAGAGAGAGATTTTTTTTAATATTTATTTTTTAGTTCTCGGCGGACACAACATCTTTGTTGGTATGTGGTGCTGAGGATCGAACCTGGGCCGCACGCATGCCAGGCGAGCGCGCTACCGCTTGAGCCACATCTCCAGCCCCCAGATTTTTATATTCTTAACTATAATTTTCTCCATGTGTGAAATGTTCTTTAATTTGAGGAATAAAGCAGACTAGTAGCCACAGTACATTAAGAATTCCCAAAAACACTAATATGAAGAAAACAAACCAACCAGTTTCCAAATGAACAAAAGACTTGAACCAGATGCTACCTACACTAAAGAAAATATACAGATGGCAATCTGAAATCTCAAAGTCAGTAGTTATTACATAAATGGAAATTAGAATTACAATGAGATACCCACACATAGGAATGTCAAATCTGTGAAGACCATTCAAGTATTGGCAAAGATGTGGATCACCTGAAATTCCTGTACCTCAATTGTGGAAATGTACAATGGTACAATCTTTTTGGATGCATTTTGATAGCTTATTAAAATTCAAACATGCATCTTATCCAAACACATCAACCATATAGTCTAGCCATTCCACAACGAGAAATTCACTCAAGACAAAAAAACACACACATCCATATAAAAACTTTTACACAAATGGCCTTAGTAGCTTTATTTGTTATCGCTCCAAATTGGAAACAACCCAGATATCCATCAATAGATAAATGGACAAGCTCTAAAATATCCATATAATAGAAGGTTAACAACAATCAAAGGAGTGAATTATAGACTATAATTATAATTGATTTTTAAGTTTTTGTTTATAATTGACTCATCATAATTGCACATGTTTGGGGGTACACTGTGATGTCTCAAGGTACATATACAATGTAATGATCAAACTTGGGTAATTAGCAAATTCATCACTTTGAACCTTTATTATTTCTTTGTGGTGGGAACATTCAAGATCCTGTTTTATAGCCATCTTGAAATATATAATACATTATTAATAGCTACAATAGAATACCAGAACTTATTCCTCTTAGCTCACTACACCTGCTGTACCTGTTGACCAGGTCTCCTTATCCCTCCTTACCTCTCATCCCTCACCCTCCCCAGCCTCTGGTAACCACTATTCTATTCTCTCTTTCTTCCAGGTAATTTTTGTTTGCAGTCTTTCTGTGCCTAGCTTATTTCACTTAACATAATGTTCTCCAGTTTCATTCATGTGGCCATATAAAGCAAATTTTTGAGCTGGACATGGTGGTGCACACCTGTAATCCCATCAGCTCAGGAGGCTGAGGCAGGAAGATTGCAAGTTCAAAGCCAGCCTCGGCAACTTATCAACGCCCTAAACAACTTGGTGAGACCCTGTCTCAAAACAAAACCAAACAAAATAAAAATAGGGCCTGGGATGTGGCTTAGTGGTTAAGCACCCCTGGGTTCAATCCCCAGTGCAAGAAAAAAATAATAATAGTCTATGGTGTATCTGTACCACATTTTCTTTATCCACTGATTCAATGATGAACACTTAGACCAATTCTCTGCTTTGGTCATTATGAATAGTGCTGTGATAAACATGGGCATGTACATACGTATCTCTTTGACCTACTGATTTCATTTCTTTTGAATACATATCCAGAAATGGAATTGCTAAATCATATGGTAGTCCTATTTGGAATTTTTAAAAATATCTATTTTTTAGTTGTAGTTGGACGCAATACCTTCATTTCATTTATTTATTTATATGTGGTGCTGAGGATCGAACCCAGGGCCTCGCATGTAATAGGTGAAAGCTCTACCACTGAGCCACAATCCCAGTCCCTATTTGGAATTTTTTTTCACAACTTCCATTCTGTTCTCCATAATAACTGTACTAATTTCCATTCCCAACAAAAAGATCTTTAAAAAATAATTGAGTAAAAGGAAAAAAAAAAAAAGATCAGACCAAAAAAGTATGCACTGTATGGTTCAATTTGTTTTAGGAAATGTGAATAAATATATAGCAACAAAAATTAAATCGACAATGGCCAGGAGATACAGAGAAGCATGAGAATTTGGGGATGACCTAGAAGTTCATAATTTTAATGGTGGCGATGGCTTTAGGAGTGTCTCTATGTCAAAACTTATTAAATCATACCTTTTGACAATAGGCATTATTGTATAACAATTATATCTCAATAAAGCTGCTAAAAATAAAGCGAATGGGAAAGAAGTCACAAAGTAGATGACGTCACAAGCCTTAAACTGACAAAAGTGGGCTAAATGTTCCAAAATGCCAGGGATGCACCTGGGGGCGTAGAAGACGTCCAAAGAGGGCTCTAGATTAGTGTTAGACCAAGCGCAGGTCCCCTTCCCCTCCCTGCCCAGCCCTTCCTGTGGCCCCTGCACACCCCTCCCCATCACTGCATAGTGACAGCAGAGCTCAGCCAGGGGTAGTGACTGCCACGCATGTTCATCACTGGGGGTAAGACATCTCAGTTCCTACCTGTGCACTCCTGCAAAAAAGCAGCCTGCCCCTCTCTCAGCACAGCCCCCAAGTGGCACGGACACCCCCTTTTTGTCAAGAACAGTTGTAAAAAGCTCAGCTCTTTGTTTTCTCTGTTGTGAACACAGATTTCGTACACATTTAAGGAAATCCTCCAACAGGATGGAGGGAGGGAGGGAGGGAGGGAGGGAGGGAGGGAGGGAAGAAAGGTTTTAAAAATTCAGTGGGATAAAATGTTGAGTGGTGACACAGTAGGGTGGATTAAGTGTTTGGAGCAAGGAATGACAATTAGCTCCTGGGTGGTCCCAAAGATGTGCCAGCTGGTTGCTAACAAGACCAAAGGTGGTGCGGTGGCACCTAGAGGTGGCAGAGACCCTTCTGAGCCAACAGGGACAGTGGCGGGAATTCTGGAAGTCTGCTGATTGGTTTGTGCTCACTTTGTCACACTCCTTGGGGACTCCCCATCTCACCCATTTCTTGGGTAGGAGCTGCCTGCAGTTTCCCACCAGGACAAATGGAGTCTTGCGATGGAGCTCCAGGGCCTCTCCTATCCCTCTATGACAATGTGACTTTGATATTTCTTGATATATTCAAGAGGTGGGCTCTGTGCTCCCTTACCTTGCACCTGGCTAGTGGCTCAGGTGGGACTTCTGAGGCTAGTCACAAGGGCCCATGTCATCTTCCTGGCTCTGCAGGGACTTGCTGATTTCCTTGAGGCCATCATGTTGCAGAGAAGCCCAAGCAAGTCCACGTGTGCAGTATGAGATGGACAAGGGAATGGGACCTGAGGGGACTTTGGGGGCAATGTGTGTGTGTGTGTGTGTGTGTGTGTGTGTGTGTGCACAGCAATTTGCATCCTCTCCCAGGAAAGTCCTCTGGGAAGGGACCTTTTCACCATTCACACACAGGTGCTCTGTGGACCAGCAAAGGTAGCCATTTTCCCTGCAAGGAGAGCTTCCTGCAAGGTAGAATCCCCCACCACGATGAGGCGCAGACCATACGAGAGGGCCCCTCAGTGGGACCCAGGCCAGACCTACGACACGTGCTACACATGCAACAGCGTTTGTCCCACGGAGGAAGCCACAGATACTTGACACCTGGCAGAACTTCCCATCAGATAATGGGGCATTTTGCTCCCGCAGGGCCAGTCCTCAGACTTGACTTCACTCACATCCTTCTCCAAGGCTCCTCTCCAGTTTTCCTCTCCCAGCAGAGCCCTTCTCTGGGCAATGGCAGCCTAAGAATCCTTGTCACCCTTTGCACTCATCTCCCACACCAGGACACTGGGGGGCAGTCATCCAACACCGCACACAGAGCTCTGGCTCCCGCTGAACCCACGAGAGCTCCCTTACTTGATGGGTCCAGAGCACCAGCTCATGACGCAGAGTGTGACTCAGACACGACCAGTAGGCTGTGCGTGCAGCTTTGCACACGGGCTTGGCTCTGCACAGCCACTACCCCTCAGCACAGCCAGCTGCACACTTGCCCAGACAGGAGGAGAGAACGGGGGTTGCAGACTCACCCCTCAGAGCCCTTGCTCAGGCTTGGAGTGAGAGAACAGAGTCAGAGGCAGGTGGTGCTAAGTGGACTTTAATGCAAGTTTATTTCCTTGTCAATTTTCCTCTCTCCGCAAAGGAAGTGTCTGGCTTCCATGTCAGGGGAGGATGGGCCATTACCTAACAAAAAAGAGGGGCCTGCCCCCTCTGGGCTTCTTTGTCCTTTGTCATTCCCCTCTGCAGCAGGCTCCCCAGGGCCTTTTAATTACCTGGAAACAATACCCCAGGCAGGATTGCCAATACCTTGAGACCCAAACACTAATAAACAGAGACGATTTGCTTACAAAATGACAAGTTAGAAGAAAGGGAGGCCAGCTAATAAACGAGCTGAAGTTCAAAGGCAGCAGAGTGATGTGGATGCCGGGTGACTCAGACATGCCAGCCTCACAGCCAGGACTCTCTGAGAGGGGGAGGGACTGTCAGCAGGAAAGGCCAGCCAGCCATTACAGTCCACTTGGCCAAGAGAGGGCACTGCCTGGAAACGTGGGAGGCTGCAATCCATCTCCCACTGCAGGCCACCTGCAGTTCTAGAACGCCAGACCTCAACAGGGCGTCTCTGTGACAGTCATTTTTCAGCACCCGGCTTGGGTCCCCGCTTCGGAAGGCAAAACCTGTTTCATGCACAGGAGACTGCCCATGGTTGACGCAGGGATCTTCATCGTGTAACAAAAATGTTTTCTGATCCTTGCCCAAGTGAGAGTACAGAAAGGACTGTGTGTGCAGGTGTGTGACGCATGAGTGTGCTAATGTGTGTGTCACGTGTGCATGTGTGGTAAGTGTGATAGTGTGGGAGTCTGTACAATAGGTGTGATGTGTGTGCATGTGTGTGTGGGATTAAGTCAGTGTGTGGGATTAAGTGTGTGGGATTGTGTGTATTTGTATGTATGTGGGGATGGATTGCATGCATGTGGTGTGTGTGTATGTGTGTGTGTGTGTACATGCGTGCATGTGCACAAGTCTGCACATGGAGACACACAATCTTGTGCAAGGCTCACAAAGCATAGCTCTGAGATTCAGCCAGGCTGCAGTCCTGTGTGTCATTGGAAAGGAGGTGCTGGACATCATGTTACCTTCATAATCAAACATCAGCCTTTGAAGACATCAATTTTGGGGATTCCTGGTTTGCCTCTCAGGCTGAGCCCACGCTGAGTCACCCTAATCAGACTTTCCACTGGTTTCTCACCTGGAGACATGTTTGAAGTTCCTCTCTCCCAAGGCAAAGCTTTCCCTGGACTCCCCTGTCTGCACCCCGCCAGTGGCCCCCAGCCAGACGCCCTGGCATAAAGGGGTATCCAGCCCTCACAGGTATCTGTAGGCACACACTTTGCCTTCGGTGGCACCTTCTCAGACCCAAGGATCTGCTCATAATCTCCTGGCTGTTCCACATGGCCTCCTGCCCACAAGGTCCAAGGTCCAAGGTCCAATTTTTTTTTTTTTAAATTTTGAGGTAGCTGTAGACTCCCAGAAAGCTTGTAAAAATGGGGTTGAGATTTCCCACACAGCACTTTTTAGCTACAGTTTCATTTTCTGTAGTTCCCTGGGAGGGCTGGGGGGTCAGTTACCTGGGGTCAACCAGGTGTTTTCTGGAAAATTCCAGAAATAAGAAATTCTTTAAGTATTAAATAACTTTTATGATAGCATGTCATTATAAATGTTATATTTCATCATTATTTATCATAAAGCCCGTCATGCCCTTGACTCTGGAAGAGAACTGGGCAGGTATCTTGGAGCTTATCCCCTGGTTTGCGTTCATCTAATATTTTTCCTAACTGCATTAGACTGTGGGGCAGACAGGATCTATTTGACTGATTTTTTTGCCTTTTGCTCCAGGCATGGCCCTGCTGCTGATTCTGCTTTTATTGACCATCATGGATTATTTTATGTTAATTTTGATTTTTTAATAATATTGTATTCAAACACTATGGATGTCAACGACTGAGATTCCTGGCCCCCATTCCCCTGGCTCCTAGTAGTTTCTTGCTCTCACCCAAATCCTGGGACTGCACATGGAGTCAGTCTGTATTCAAGGGCTCCACCTGTTGAGCTACAGACCCTGGAGGAGTTGACAGTCCCTTCCTCTCATCACATTGGGGGACTTTGCAGTTGGGTCTCTCTCCTACTTCCCTCTTTTGATTCTCTCCTACTTCCCCCTTTCTTCAAATGCAAAACCTCTGGCAGTGAGTACAAATGAGGCCTGTCCCCGTGCGGAGCAAACCAGCCTCAGGCAGGATGAAAGCCGAGGGATTCCTCAGGAGGCCACAGACACACTGGTTGGTGGGGTGAAAGGAAGAGGGCTCGGACCAGGAGCCGTGCAGACGGCTGGGACATGCTCTTCTTCCGTGTTTCTGCAAAAATGTTCTGTTTTAAGTCCTTCTCCCCCAGGGTCCCACCGTGATGGCAACAATAAAAGAGGAATTAAAATCTGAAAGCCAAGTGTGCCTGCCTGTCAAGGGGGCCCCCGAGTGGGAAAGGGGTGGTGTGTGGTCACAACGTCCATCGCCCTCCTGGAGGCTGCCTTCCGACTGGGGAACAGGAGAAAGGGATCGCACAGCCGCCCGCCTGCCTGGCTGGGGGAAGTGCAGGGGTGATTTCCAGAGACTTCCAGAAGATGCAAGAAGCTGGTGACCTGCAGACCACAAGACGCAACTCTCCAGCCTGCTGTACCCCAGGACCCAGACAGCCTCCCCTTCTCCAGCTCCTCCCCCAGCAGCCCCTGTAGCTGGGTCTTCATATGTATGTCCCTACTAGCTTATTGGCACATTGTTCTGTTTCTACTTTTTACTTTGAAAAATGTCACTCATCAAAGCTGAAATAGCACCATGAGCCCCTGAGTTCCCTTCAAAGGGTCCCAGAGTTGTTAGTGTTCTGCACCGTCTCTCTTTCTCTCCCCTTTTTTTCCCCTTCTATTCTCTCTATATCTGTTTCTCTCTTTTTCTCTCTGTCTCTATTCTGTCTCTCCCCATCTCTTTTCTCTCCTCTTTCTCTCTTCTTTATCTGTTTGTTTCTGTTTTCTGTCTTCCCCCTTATCTCTGTCTCTCTGAGTCTCTCTTTTTCCATGTCTCCCTGTCTCTCTGTCTCTCTTTCTTTTTCCCTTCCCCTCTCTCCTTCCCTTCCTCCCTCAAATTCAACAATATCCCTTCATTCACAGGAACAGGAGGTAGGATTTGAACTCTTCTCTCTTGGAATCCCGTGTTCTCTCATTTTCCCACATGCCTGTCTGCGTTATTCGGGTCAGTGAGCTACTGTAAGTGTTGTATAAGTGACAGAACATTCTTGAGTTGGTTCAGCCTTTCTGGAAAGAGAAGACAGTTGTCCAAGAGCCCATGCCACCTCAGGTAGCCTGTATCAAGGAGGAGATGCCCACAGCATGGTCCATGCCTCAGGCAGTCCTAGGCCTCCTGCTCCCAGAGGTGTCCTGGGCCAAGGGTCACTCCCCAGGGAGCTGCGTGAAGTGGAGAGTCCCAGGGTCAGCCCAGACCTACTGGACCAGCAGCAGCACTGTAGAAAGACCCCCAGGGGATTCATGAGAAATCTGCATCTGAAAGTCTGCATGTGCAGAACTGAAGCCCTGGGTGAGACATTCCCCCTGCCAGGGAGGGTACTGGTGGGGTTGGGGTGCTGAAGTGGTGAGAACCTACCCCACTCACGGCACCCCAGGAAACATCTGGAATCCTCGGCCCAGCTGCTCAGCCAGCTCTGGTCACGGGCATGGGCCGTCACCATAGCCATGGGCAGGCACCACGGCCAGCACACACCACATGACCAGACTCCTGGACAAGCCTGACCAGCTGGCAGTGCATGGAGAACTGGGGACAGGGTGAGAAGTCAAAATGAGTCCAGACCTGCGACCCTCAGGAAACAGCTGCCAAATGGGCATATACACTGTGGACTATCTTGGCGCCATCTCGGTGGAGGGAGGACTGGCAGGCGGATTAGGAGGGATTTACATATTTTGCTTATTTCCACCTTCAACCAATCTGCAAGGAGCTTCTGCTTGTGATTTTTGTTAAATTTAAGTGGAGATTTTACACTGAAATTTTGTTTCCCTCAAAAAGTAAAAGAAGAGCAAATAGAAGATCAAGATGACAAGATTAGCATGTATTTTCTTCTTCCTGAAAACAAGGCTCATCCTCTGGGGGAGTGTCATGCTTTAGAAATGGCATCTGGGCGGCTGGGCTCTAGAGAGCCATTGCTACAAAGACTCTCAGTTCCAAGGGCTTCCAAGGGGTGGCTGGGGCTGGGGATAGTCCCAGCCGAGCCCTGAGGGACTCCTGACATTTTCTATGGGTTTGTTTCTCTGCAAACAGCTTCCTCTTCAGACTCACAGCTTCTCTGCTCCCTAACTTGCCTAAACTCCCATTCACCATCCAACACCCTGTGGGGGCTCCTCCATTCAAACACCCACCAGCACCAACTGACTGTCCCTGCTCTTACTTCTATTGCAAATTCCTGTGGAGAGGATCTGAGGGTCCCTGCTTGAGTCAGCATCCATCCCTGGTACAACTCGAGGCTGGCCAGGGGCAGGTCATAGGTAAGAGGAGGGACGTAAAGATGGGCAAAAGGAAGGGGCACCTCTGCTTCTGGTTTGGACGGACGCCAAAGCACATTCTCCTTCTCACAAGTGCCTTTGGAACCAGCTTTCTGGCCGTCGGGATCTTGCATTATAAAATTAATCACAAATAGATGATGCAATATGAGGAGCCTGCAAATGAGTTTCTAGCACTTTAGCACAGTGCCTAGAACATTCTGGAAGTAGATGTTCAATTTAAAATAAATAAATAACTGTGAGAAATTGGAGAAATCCCAAGATTGCTGTTTCCGATCGCCCCCAAGCGTCTCCATTCTCAAGGAACTCTTTTTGGCGCATCCTTATTAAGTACTCATCCAGGTATTATCACAGGTTATAGAATATTATTAAGTATCTGACCTACCACAGTGTGAACAATAATAAAGTTGGAGTTTAAATCAACCAGGGTCCTCTAGCTGGGAATAAAATTATAATGGCTATATGTATAATGATATTATATTTTAAAACTGTTCTGAACACTTTACATGTTTTTCTCATCTTCTTATTACAATTACCCTAAGAGGGTTTTTATCTTCTAGGACAGATGAGACCCCTGAGACACAAGTTAAGTAACATGGCTGCTATGGTCTGGGTCCCCAAAGACCCATGTGTTAGAGACTTGGTCCCCCGAATGGCACTACTGGGAGATGGTGGAACCTCTAAGGGGCAGAGCCTAGTGGGAGGTTTTGGGTCTTGGGGGCAGGGCCTGCCCTTGAAGGGGACTGTGGGACCCTGGTCTCCTCTTCTTCCTCTCTTGCACTTAGTAATGAGATAAATGGGCCTCCTGCACCATACGCCTCCTCCACGATGTGGTGCCACAAGCTCAAAGCAATAGTACTGTCTGTCATGGGGTGAAACCCCCCAAACGGTGAGCCAAAATAGAACTTTCTCCTTTTCAATTGACTTCTCTCGGGTATTTTTCACAGTAATGGAAAACTGACAGCACAGTGCCCAGGGTCACTCAGCACGTGGGTGGTAGACCTTGAAGCCCACACGGCATGGCCCAGCGTTTGGCTTCAAACCACTGTACCCCGGGCTCCCCCTTCAGACTGGGTTTTCACTTTCTACACCATGAAGATCTCATACGGATAAGAGAGGTTTAAGAAGAAAGAAACCAAATTGGTTTCCTTTATTTTAAAGTTCAAATCTAATTCATCAAAGGAAGGGAATGATTTGCAGGTTTCTTTTTCTTTTTCTTTCTTTTTTTTTTTTAAGCCCAGTGCCATATTTAAATTCTAGTGCAGGCTATCTAAAAACTTCACAAAAATCCCTCATGCGTGATCCGTCACTTCTAACTGTCTAACTGTGTGGAATGAGTGGACACGTTGCCAAAGAACATCAGCAAGTCGTCACAAATCAAACCCACAGATTCCAAAATCTTGTGCGTTTCTACACTTGAGTCATCAGAAAAGCGGAGGATGATGGCAGATTTCTCTCAGGGCCTGAGGTCTGCCTTGCAGCACAAGTTGGGTTCTGTTGTGTGTCTTTTTTCCCACGTCAATAGAAGAGGCAACTGTGAGTCGCCCCCATCGTACTCCTGGTCTTTACTGGGTAAAAGGTTATCCAAAGGAGTTTCCGATGCGAGTGCAAATATCAAAGATTTCTTCTGAGTTCTTAAGCTTCATGTTAGTAATGGATAGCTGCTCATGGCTTCTTACTCTTTCCTAGGTATCAGGGCTCCAGGTTCATGAACATCTAAGTCATTACCCTGACACCCCTTCCTGGACTCATGTGTAAGCCATTTATTCAACCTCTTCAAGCCTCAGAACTATTAAGCTGAAGCTCTGACACTAAAGGGAATTCTTCAGGTTGAAACTAAAGGATGCTAAATAGCAACAGAAGAAAAGAGTAAAGTCACTGGTGAAAGTAAGTAGGTAACAAGTGCAGCATTATGTAAGACTGTAAGAGGATGTGTCAATCACTTTTAACTCTAGTATAAAAATTAAAAGACAAAAGTAGTAAGACTAGCTATAGCTACAAAACTTACTGGATAGACAATATGAAAGGCATGAGTTTTAATGACAATAGTATAATTGGAAGGTAGAAAAGAATACGTTGCTTTTGGTATGTGGTTGAAGTTAAGTTGTTAATAGCTTAACATAGACTCCTATACTGATAAGATGAGCTTCATGGTAACCACAAAGAAGACACCTATGGTAGATACTCAAAAGAGAAAAGAAGCAAAACACATCACCATAAAAAAATTATCACAAATAAAGACAGCAAGGGAAGAGGAGAGAGAGAAAACAACAAAATGGTAGCAATAAATCCTTGTCTATCAATAATTTATGTAAAATTAATTCAACTGCCAAGTCAAATGACATAGAAAAGATGAGTGTATTAAAAACAAAACATAAGATCCAACTCTGCGCTGTCTAAAAGAAACTAACTTCAGACTTGGGGACCCATGCAGACTGAACATGAAGGGATGGAAAAAGCTATTCCGTGCAAATGAAACCAAAAGAGAATAGAATGGCTGTACTTTTGTCAGACAAGATAGACTTTACGTCAAAAACTGTCAAAGAGGCAAATAAAATCATTACACCATAAAAGGGTCAATCCAACAGGAAAATATAATAAATACATACATACACACCATCAGAGCACTTTAAATACTTGAAGCAAACATTAATCAATCTGAAGAAACAGGCAGCAACGCAATATTAGTAGGAGTCTTCAATACCCCTCTTTCAAAAACAGATAGAATATCCATGCAGAAAGTCAATAAGGAAACAGCAGACTTCAGCCAAATGGACCAAATAGGCATGTTCAGGACTTTCCACCCAGCAACAGCAGAGTACACATTCTTCTTAAGTGTAAAAGGAACATTTTCCAAGACAGATCATGTGTTAAGTGACCAAAACCAGCCCCCCAAGATTTAAGAAAACTTATACCAAGTATCTTTTCAGATCATAATAAACAGAAACACAAAAACCAGTAGAGAAGGAAAACAGAGAAATTCACAAGTAGGTGTTAATTAAACAACACATTCTTCAATAACTATTGGGCCAAAGAGGAAAAATCTAAGGGCAAAATTAGAAAGTATTGCAAGACAAATGAAAATGAAAATACAGCGTAAGAAATCTTCTGGGATGTAGCAAAAAATGGTTCCAAAAGGGAAGCTCATAGCAATAAATGCCTAAGTTAAAGAGGAAGGAAGATCTTAAATCAACAACTTAACTTTAGTTCCCAGGGGACTAGATAAAGAAGAAGAACTAAGCCCATCCAAACCAAGCAGAAAGAAGGACATCACAAAAATTAAAGTAGAAATAAATAAAACTAAAAATAGAAAAAAGTCAATGAAACTAAGTTGTTTATTAAAAAAGTAAACAAAATTAACAGACCTTTAGCTATCCTAAGAAGAAGAGAGAAAATTCAAATAAATATAGTCAGAAAAAAATGCTACATTACAACTGATGTCACAGAAATAAAACGCATCTTAACAGATTATTATGAATATGTCAACAAAGTGAATAACAGAATAAATAGATTAATTCCTAGAAACATAACCCCCAAGAATGAGTAATTAAGAAAGAGAACTATAAGGAAACCAAATAAGGAGACTAAATCAGTAATCAAACACCTCTCAAAAAGTAAAGCCCAGAACTGGCCCAGATGACTTCATTAGTAAATTCTATCAAATATTTAAAGAAGAAGCAGCACTCATCTTTAAGATGAGTAAGAATAAGTACTCATCCCCAAATATTCAAATATTCCAAACTCATTTTGAGGCCAGCACTACCCCCCAATATCTAAGTCAGAATAAGACACTGCAAGAAAAGAAAAGCACTGTAATTTTAGGTTTATCCCTGGTGAGGTAGATGCAAAAATCCATAATAGAATACTAGCAGATCCCATCTTATTTTGAACATTACACAATTGGACCTATGTAAAATATCATATACCTACATAAATATGTACCATTTATTTATTGATTAAATGTTAACTTAAAAATAAATCCAATAAACTGAATTAAACATCACATTAGAAGGATCATTCTTCATGATCAATTAGAATTTATCCCTGGAGTTCAATGATGAATCAACATGGGCAGATCAGTAAATGCAATACACCACACTAACAGAACAAAGTAAACACCATATGATCATCTCATCAGATGTACAAAATCTATTTGAAAATGTTCAGCACTCTTTGTGATCAATTCTCTCAGCGAACTAATTCTAGAAGGACTTCACCGTAACATAATAAAGGACACACATGTAAAACCCACAACTAGCATCATACTCAAGGGTGAAAAATTGGAAGCTTTTCCTCCAAGATCAGAAGTCAGATGAGGATGCCCACTTTCACCACTTCTCTTCAACCTAGTAGTTAGAGTCCCAGCCACAGCCATTAGGCAAGAAAAAAAAATAAGTGGAATGCAAATTAGGGAAAGAAAGAAAATTATCTCTTTTTTCAGATGACATGATCTCTTATGTAGAAAACCTTAAAGACTACCCCCACACACACACACAGAGTCACATACACACAGTGGTTAGAACTAATAAATGAATTCCATAAATGTGGAGGATACAAAATCAATATACACAAATCAGTTGCATTTCTCTGCACTATCAATGAACTATCTAAAAAGGAAACTGGCTGAAAAAAAAATCCCACTTACAATATCATCAAAAAGAATAAAATACTCAGGAATAAATTTAATCAGGAAGGGAAAGACTTGCACACTGAAAACTATAAAACACTGTGGAAAAAATTAAAGAAGATACAAATAAATGAAAAGACATCCTGTGTTCATGGATAAGAAGATTTAATATTGTCAAAATGTCCATGATATCCCCCAAAGTCATCTACAGAGTCCATCTCTATCAAAATCTCAATGACTTTTTCTTACAAAAGTAAAATAATAATAATAATAATAAATAAATAATAATAATTCCTATGGGAAACAAAGACCATGAAAGACCAAAGCAATCTTGAAAAAGAACAAAACCACAGCCTCATACTTCCGATGCCAAAACATATATCAAAGCTGTAGTATTAAAATAGTAAGATATTTACATTCAAAACAGACATACAGACCAGTGGAACAGAATAGGGAACCCACAAATAAGTTCACACAAATACAGTCAATTGACTTTTGGTAAGGGTACCAAGAATGCTCAATGAGAAAGGAATGGTCCCTTTAACAAATGGTGTGGGGAAAACTGGATATACATGCAAATGAATATGTATATATATGCTAATATATATGCAAATGAATGAAATTGGACCTTTATCTTACATCATATAAAAATCAACTAAAAATCCATTACACAGATTTAAGCATGATACTTGAAACTATAAAAATCCTTGAAGAAAATGTAAGAGAAAAACTTGAGGACATGGATCTTGGAATGATTACTTGGACACGATACGAAATGCACACACCCAAAAATAAACAAGGAGCACCACTATGGGGGAGCCATGAGGTGTTCCCCAAAAGCTCAAGTGTGTGAAAATGCGAGAATGTTAGAGGTGATGTTATTGGATTTCTAAAGCCTTAACCTGAGCCGTGCATTAATCCACTTGAATGGCTTAGCTGGCTGGTGACTGTAGGCAGGTAGGGTGGACTAGAGGAAGTAACTCACTGGGGGCATGCCTTGGGGTATGTATTTTATCCCTGTGAGCAGAGTTCTTTCTCTGTTTCCTAGAGCCGCGTCCTGAGCTGCTTTCTTCCACCATGCTCTCCCGCCATCATGCTCTGCCCCACCTCATGTCCACAGCAAATGAGTCAACCATATGCATACTAAGACCTCTGGCATCATGAGCCCTAATAAGCACGTCCTCCTCTAAGATGGTTCTTGTTGGGTCTTTTGGTCAAAATGATGAAAAGCTGACTAAAGCAGAGACTACTACGGGACACTTGGCACAGCAAAGGGAACAAGCCACAGGGTGAAGGGGCAATATGGGAGAAGACTATTTACAAAGCATGTGTCTGATAAAGGGCTAATATCCAAAATCCACAAGGAACTCCTTCACAATAGCCAAGACAAAACACCACACCTAGTACGGGGTGTGTTGGCCCACGCCTATAATCCCAGCTACTGGGGAGACTGAGACCGGAGGACGGTGAGTTCCAGGCCAGCCTCAGCAATGGCGAGGCACTAAGCAACTCAGTGAGACCCTGTCTCTAAATCAAACACAAAATAGGGCTGGGGATGTGGCTCATTGGTTGAGTGACCCTCAGTTCATCCCAGGTACCCCACACACACACCAAAAAAAATACACCATGCCTATAATTAACAATAAAAGGAAGGGGTAAGAATAACAAAACTCACAGATAATCTAACTTTGTAATATCTCAAGATTTTATATTTGCTTCAGGCAGATCTTTTATTACATCAGAAATAAAGTTTTACATTGGAGTTGAAGACCCCTGTGTAGTCCTCTTCAATCCTACTCCACTCCGCACTCCCCAGAATAACCACCATCCTAATGAGGGAGTTCATAAATCCCACAGGCATTTCCATATTTCCATTCCATTTCATTACATATCCAAAACAACATACAGTATTGCCTTATCAACCGATTCATGCTACCATACTGTGAATATCTTTCTTTATACTATTTTAGTCCACTTTAGGCCTTTTGAGGGTTATCGAATCTCAACATCAATATTAATCATCCACATCTCTACTCCATTCATTATGCTGAATAGGAAATAGCCCCTATGATATGGACTTCACCCGGTATGGACCCCTTCTACACAGACATACACTGAAATTGTGTTTCTGTTACTAGGTCCTGCCTGGCTAAGAACATTCCGGTGCTTGGCCCTTGACATTTCTACCAGTTTCTCTAGAGCACTGTCTTGCAGGGAGCTGCCAGGTCCTGGGGAAGACAAGACTGAAACCAGACATGGCCAGATTGCCTTTCCGAGGTATAATTCACTCCCTGCCATCCAGGTCAGAGGGTTCCCAACTCCCCACACCCCCACCCACACAAGATACTGCCAGCTTTGACTTTGCTCCAGTATGCTTGTGATTTCAACGTCCACCTCCCTGATTACTAGTGACACTGAGCATATTTTCGTGTTTGCTGGTCTCTGACGATGCGTCTGGTAGGAAATGCATGGCCATTCATTCTTTTGTCTTATTCTATTAGGTTATTCTCCTTTCCTTAAAAGCTGAAGGAATTTTTTCTATGCTCTAGGTCCTAATCCTCGGTCGGTTATGTGTTTGCAAATAATATCTCCCAGAATCTGACTTACCTGTTTTACTTTTTAATATTGTCTTTTATGCTTGTTTTTAACTTAATATAACTAAATGAATCAAGTCTTTTTTTCCTTATGTTTTAGTCTTTACTGTTTTGAGAAATTCTTGCCAATTTAAAAAAAAAAAAATCACACCTATCTTCTACCTAGGTCACAATTTATTTTTAATTTTTATTATTTTAGTTTTGCTCTTCACATTTCGATCTTGATCTACCTGGAGTTGTGCCTGGCTGGGATGGGACACTGAGATTCTACGTCATCTGTCCCCACCCTTCCCTCAGCAGAACGGCCTGAACTTGTGGTGCTCTCACTGATGTGTACGGCCACCTCTGTCATATGTCAGTTCTGCACGTATGCACAGGGCTGGGTCTAAGTTCTGTCTTCTATTCCTGTTTGTTATTATAGCTTTATAAAAAGTCGAAACACTTGGCAAGCCAATCTACCCACCTAGATCGATCCTGCCATTTCTTCTTCCTTGTGAGATTTTCTCAATCAGCTTGTTAAATTCCCCCAAATTAATTGTTGGATACTATTTGAAATTTTAATGAATTCTTGGAATAATCTGAGAGAATGAACTACTTTATGCCGTCGAGTTTTTTCTTCCATAAACATCCTCCATGGCCCCATCTATTCAAACCTTTTATGGGCACCAATTACATTTTGAAGTTTCCTCCATGAAGACCTCTGACATCTGTTATCAGATTTATTCACAGTTACTATATCCTTTTGTTACCCTTACAAATTACATATTTCTCAAATTCCATCTTATACTGCCTGTTGCGATGGGTGACAATGGTTTCCATGTACTTAGCATGTACTCAGCCATGTGGCTGAACGCCCATCGATTCTGACTCTCTGTGTGTGGATTCCCTTGAATTTTCTAGATAAACAATCTTATCATTTTCAGATAATTTCAGTTTTGCTTCCCCTTTGGAAATTCTTGCACTTCTTACTTCCTTTATCTTATGATAGTGGCTCAAGTAAAAAATTGAGAGAAAAGAGCAATAGCAGACATTCTCTGCCTTTCTCAACTTTAAAGAGACTTACTCTCTTTAAATAAGAGGAAGAGGAAAGGAGAGAGGTACTGAGTTACAGTTAGATCTGAATAAGAGTTCTGGGCTGCTATCACACAGTAGGATGGCTATAGAAGACAACCATGCACTGTATATTTCAGAAAGCCACAATAAAGGATTTTAAATATTTCTATCCTAACAAATTATGCTCATAAATAAAAAGTGAACAAGAAATCAAAGACAAATGTTTGCACAGATAGATATGTTTAACCTGATAGAAGCCTTCCACAATGTCTACATGAATCAAAATGTCACATGGTACCCCATAAATATATATATATATATATATATACACACATATAATTTTTATGTATCAGTTAAAAGTTCCTGGATGGGGTGGCACATGCCTGTAATCTCAGAGGCTAGGGAGGCTGAGGCAGGACGATTGCAATTTCAAAGCCAGCCTCAGCAAAAGCAACTAAGCGAAGCAACTCAGTGAGACCCTGTCTCTAAATAAAATACAAAAATCATAGGGCTGGGGGTGTGGTCAGTGGTCAAGTGCCCCTGAGTTTAATTCCCACTATACCACTCCCTGCAAAAAAAAAAGTTAACAAACATGGAGACTGATTCTAATGTTTTACCATTTCTGCTGCTGTCATAAGGTTTTTTTTAATGGTTGCTCTCTATCAAGTTAAAAGGCCTGATTTCTATTTCCAATTTCCTATGAGCATGTATTATGAATAAATACAGAATCTTCACTGCTCATCTGGTGAATGACATGAATAGATTTTTCAATGGAAGGCCCATCTTCCATTTCTCAAATAATCCAGACTTGTCATGATTCACCTACCTCTATGCATCGCTGGACTCGGCTAATCCCCACCAGAATGTTCATGTCTGTTTGGAAATAAGGTGACCTTTGGTCTTCTTGGGCTGTCCTTGTCTGCTTTGTATAAAAACTGAGTGGCTTGGGAAAGTGAGTCATAGAGCAGGTCCTCCCTTCTAATCTCTGGAACATTCTGTATAAGATGGGGAGAACTGTTCCTTGAATCTTTGGGAGAACTCTTCTTGTAAAGCCATCTGGTTCTGGCATTTTGGGTAGTACTAAGCAGAGAAGATTTTTAAACGACTGATTCCATTCTTTAAAGGTTAGAGGCCTATTCAGATTCTGTTTGTTTTCAAGTTTTGCCAGTTGACATTTCTCCGTTTTATGGGTTTTGTTGTTGCTGTGAGCTATTTTTAAGTTCTGGTCTACCCAAAGTCATGTGGCTTTATTTCAGTCTCAATGTGACTTACTTGTGTCCCCTCAGTTATTTTTTTCTTTCATCTGAATTTGTGTGTTTTCTTGGTCATTTCATAGAACCAGCTAGATTTGTTGATTCCATTTTATGTTTATTGTTTTCTATTTCAAACATGTTCCCTCATATTCTGACTGCCTCCTTCCTTAAACAGGCTTGGGTTTTAGCTGGGTGCTTTTTAAGTCATTTGCTCATTAAATTCAAACATTTCTCCTCCTCTAATATAAATATTTACTCCCCTCCAAATACTGATTTAGCTGCATTCCAGAAGCTTTGATATGTAGCTTTTCGTCTCTCCATACTAAACATAAATATGCATTATCCTGGTGTCTTAGGGTGATAGGTTCTAGGGTCCCTGCCCCAGGATACCAAGATCCGAAGATGTTCAAACCTTTTATATAAAAGGGTGTTAGTATTTGCATATAACCTATGCAACCCTCCCATATACTTTAAATCATCTAGATTACTCATAATACCTAACACAATGTAAGTGCTATGTAAACAATTGTTATACTGTATTGTTTGGGGAATAACAATGAGTAAAATGTCTGCACATGCTCAGTACAGAAAAAATGGTTTTTCAAATGTTTTTCCATCCTTAATTGGTTGAATCCATAGATAGATTACAATCAGAAAATCATCTGTGTAATTACTAACTTGTGGTTGGGACAGGATTTTGTTGTTGTTGTTGTTGTTTTGGGGTACCAGGGATTGAACTCAGGGGCACTCAACCACTGAGCCACATCCCTAGCCCTATCTTGTACTTTATTTAGAGAGAGAGTCCCATTGAGTTGCTTAGTGCCTCACTTTTGCTGAGGCTGGCTTTGAACTGGCGATCCTCCTGTCTCAGCTTCCCGAGCCACTGGGATTACAGGTGTGTGCTACCATGCCCGGCTGGGACAGGGTTTTTTGCTACCCATATTTCATGTGTGCTTGAAAATAGTGTGTATGTTCTTTCTTTCACTTTCTGTCTCCCACCCCAAGTTTTCTGAAGTTCTTGAGTGTGTCTGCTGAACCCAGTAAGTGTTAGAAAAAGCTAACATGTCCGCATGATATGCTTCTTTGAGACTGTCTTCTAAAACAAAAATTTCCATTGAGCACCCATGGGGTATTAACAAAATTCCTCCTCTAAACACTCTTCCCTTACCATCCAACCCAGATGGTCTGCAGAAGTGCTCTGGACATTCCTAGACTTTCCATTCTTCTTCTAGAACCCCAGCAGCAGGGAGTGGGTTTTCGGTTGGAGGTTTGTTTTTCACAGCCTTTCTCTGGAGAGGAACTGAGACCCATCATGAGCTCTAAGAAGGAGGAGGATCTGCGAAGCTCTCTGCGCTCCAGACGAGGACTGCCTCCCACAGCAGTGCCAGGCCTCTGTGAGGATTACGGGGGAGCATTGAAACTCTACAGGTGAACCCTGCAGGAGATGGTAGAGAATTTTCAAGTGATTTAGTTATTGTTAAATCTATTGACTGCTTGTGAAAATGCAAATGAACAGGACACAAGATTTCAAACGAGGTAAAAATTAATTCAAACAAAATATCAAGGAGTTGGCATTTGTCATCTCTTAGATCAGTCCTGGGGAGAAAGTGGTGGCATTTGAGGCTTTGCAGGGAGGCAGAAAACTGTTATAAACTTAGAAAAGGGACTTAGCCAAACTCAAAAGCCCAGCCTGAGTAAAATCCACACCCTCCTACAGGGGTGGTGAAACCAGCTTGGACCAGGGGCATCCTTTTCCTTGGCGTTCCTTGGGTGAGCAAAAAAACAAGGCACAGCCTCCGCAGGTGGGCGGAGCCACGTGGCTGGCTCAGCCAATGGGCTGTGAGTAGAAATGAATCTCACCTGGCACCAGCACAGAAGGACAGGGCGGACTCTGTTGATGGAACTCTGGAGTGCAAACTGTGGCCTGTGACTGCAGTGCTGGGACCTCTTGAGCTCATCCTTAAGTGACTGTGAAATATAGCTGGGCAGCAGTGGCTCACCTGTAATCCCAGAGGCCCGAGAGGCTGAGGCAGGAGGATCTTGAGTTCAAAACCAGCCTCAGCAAGAGCGAGGTACTAAGCAGCTCAGTGAGACCCTGTCTCTAAATAAAATACAAAATAGGGCTGGGGATGGCTCAGTGGTCCATTGCCTCTTAGTGCAATACCCAGTACCCCCCACCCCAAAAGTGATTGTGAAATATAGCAGATAACAAACAACCCCCAAATCCTCAGTGGCTGAACACAACAGAAGTTTATTTCTTATTTCTTGTTCATTTACATATACAACAAAGGATGTTTATCAACTTGAGCCTGGATGATAGTAATGCTCTATGAAGATTTATATCAAATGAGATTCAGGGTAGCAGTACTTATAATAGTATAATAATTTTAACAGCACCCTAAATGTCAAAAATAAAAATAAAAATAGGAGATAGCCAAGGAAATTATGGCCCGAGATAGAATACTATAATAAATAGAATAAATATTTTACAACAAATAGAACTGATATATTGAAGATCTTCAACAGCAATGGATGAGTTTTCACAATAAAATATTGAGGGAGAAAGGCAGACTGTGTAAGGATTCATACAGTGTGATCGCATTTTTGCTCAAAAAAAATGGACATCATAAATGCAGGAAAAAAATGGACATAAATGCAGGGCACAGACCTGGCAGAGTTGGTGGTGACCATGGAAATGAGGCAACACAAGATTGATGACCGGAAGGCCTCCGGGAGCTTGAAAGAGGGAACAGGGAATATGAGCTGAGAGATGCTATTACATATAAGATGGAAAAGATAAGTAAGGACTGTCTTCCCAAAACCACAGGAGCAGCAAGGGGGACTGAGTCCTGAGTGGCTGTGGGAACGATTTTATTAAGCAAGCCTACCCAGGACTGGTGACATCATTGCAGGGAGCACCTTGCCAGTGGATTCCTTTATTTCCCTTTGTTTTTACTGACAATACTCAAGAGCTTGTTGATGGTAGTTAAGGGACACAAAGAGGGGAGTGGTGCCTCTTTCAACATGCAGGCAGATGTCAAGAAGGATTCTCTGGCTTGCTAAACTTAAGATCAGTCTTAAGGTGTGGATAACTAGGCAGGCCATAAAATATCACCGACAACTTGAACTTGCCATCCCCCGAGGTTTGCAAAATAAGCCTGACCTTGTCTGTCCAGGAACATCCTGTGCTAAGGGAGGGTGTTGTCTTGTAGAGAAATAGGATACTTTCTCAATTATCAGGGCCTGTTCCAGGAAAAGGCTAGGGAGTGGAGGTGAGTTGTTTTATTGTTTTTTTGGTTTTTGTTTTTTTTTTTTAGACGTGGCCAGTCAAATGGATCAAAGCCCTTTCTTGTTTCTCAGCCACCAATTAAGAGTTGCAACTGTTTCTTTTCTGGGGAAGTCCCTAAGGC
Source organism: Spermophilus citellus (assembly GCF_964194105.1). Lineage (NCBI taxonomy): Eukaryota > Metazoa > Chordata > Mammalia > Rodentia > Sciuridae > Spermophilus > Spermophilus citellus. Next base: position 1,470,332 of record NC_138198.1, on the reverse strand, counting down.
TAAGGAGGGACTCACTCATCTTTGTGGGTTTTTCCAGAGATGACCACAGTAGAAGTCCACATCTCAGCACCCGCGTCTCCCACACAGGGACTGATAAACCTTATTTGGAGCCTATAAAGGCTTTTCTGTGACACCCACAGCTCCTGATTGTCACCATCTGGGAAGTTACCAGTGTTCTCTTCAGTTGCAGCAAGAACAATGGATATATTCACGGTGAGGGCTAAAGATTCTGACCATCTCTAAGATAGTTTAAGACAGTTTCCTGAGGATATTTAAGAGAGGAAGTACGAAGCAAAGGGAATTGGGGTGTGTAAGAAGTTGGAATTATTTTGGGGGCACAGCATAAAGCCACTAATAATTAGAGCAATTAATGATCTTTGTAATTCATTTGGTACATTGTATTTAGCACTTACTGTGTGCATTGTTCTGGACCCTGAGGACAATATGGTTCTGGTGTAGTAAAGGTTACCATCCACTAGGGGATGCAGAGATTCACAAACTGCAGTGACGGGGGAAGGCCACAGGGGACCAAGCAGGGAAACAACCTTGAGCTCTGCCCTGGACAAGGAGCCAGAAACCGTGGGCAGTTTAACCAAGGACGCACGCGGCAGCACAGGGACAGTCCACGACAGTCCACAGAAGCCCAGAGCAGAGACACTGCAGAGAAAGCCCGTCCTGGGCAGACTTGACCAGACTCAGTGGCCCGTCTTCACGGATTGGTTAAGATCTACCTGAGAGGAGTGTGGCCTCCGCCCAACTGCTGCAGAGATCCCTAGGGCTCTGCAGCTGACGGCTGTCATCTAGCTGTGTGCTGTATGGCTGATGCCACAGCCGTGAAGGGCAGCAGACTCACAAGCCTCTGTGACTGCCACACAGAGTCACATGTGCGATAGTGTGCTGACAGCCCTAGAGGTGGGAACAGGTTGTCACTTGAAAAACTGGGGGAAGGAATTAATTCATAAAAAGAGATCATTTTAATTCAATAAGAATTTCCCTTCTGATCCTTTGGGAGATGATTCTCCACGGATGATTCACAGCTCCAGAGGCATGAGGAGGAAGGGACCGCCTGAGCCTTTGTTCGAGGAGGATATCTTTGCAAGAATGCTTGGAAGATGAAATAAAGATATGCCTACTGTTCTGAGTCACAAAGCTAATGCCTTCCTGCAGAAGAAAAGACAGGCTTCGTACCAAAAGTATGCATTCCCTACGCTCAGAATGCACCCCGCTGCATGTCCGGGAGTCTCTTGACCCTCCTCACATTGTCCAGAGGGAACTGGGGATCTCTGTCCTGTGGGATCCTCTGGTTACTGCTACTCCTACCAGTAACAAACTTTCTTTTGTTTCTGAACTAAGAGTTCCGTATCTTCTGCCAGCACCTAGGAGACTCTTGCACATTAATGTCTTAGCTTGGAAGCAGGGTGAAATCTCAGTTCCTGCAAAGTCAGACTTGTTGGAAGAGTAAACACCGTGAAGTCAGTGCCCCACATGCCCAGGCTGCCAGAGTCAACCATCCAAAGATTGAAAATATAGTTAGGCCTTCGATGGCTGTATCTGTACCGAACATGTACGGACTTCTGTTTCTTGTTATTATTCTCTAAACAATAGAGTGTGATGACTATAAGATGATATTTACATTGAATTAGGTATCATCAATAACCTAGAGATGTTAGATCTAACATCTATTGGAAGATGTGCAGAGGTTATGAGCAAATACTGTGCCATTTTAGGGAAGAGACCTGAGCATCCACAGAGTTTGTATCTGCAGAAGGGGGTCCTGGAACCAACCCCTACAGGTGAGGAGGTATGACTGTATACATAAGAGCATCAAGGTAGAGAGAGAAGGCACAATAGTCAGCAATATAACCAGAGCAGAAATGGTGTGAGGAAAATTCCTGTCCCCAAGGAGACCAAGTTCCATCAAAGGGAGGCTTCCAGGCAGGACCTCTCTCTGCATTTTGAATATTGTAGAGACTACATTTCCCAAGTGAGATTGAGGGAAATAACTGGGAATCAATGGCCATTTCTATGACCTGGCTATAAATAACCAATATTTGTTTTTAAATAATGACAGTGAAAGGCTGTCACAGGATCTCGTTGCTGGAGTTATTTATAGGTTCTTATGACAACCTAACGGGACAGATCACATTCTAGTGCTGCAAAGCTCTTGCTCATAAGATAGGCTCTCATGGAGGCCAACCCTTCCCTGGAGAAAAATGTGCCACCCCATGACCTGGCCAGCCACAGGAGCTATTGAATGAGCACTTTGCTAGAACTCAATTTCCCAAGTGTCAGAGAGGAACAGACCAAAGGACACAGATTCCCACCATGTTCAGCCATCGACCCCCAACTCCTGACGCAATGTTCCTCGTGTTCCTTGACCATTTGTTTTCTCTTCTCTCACATCACTGTCATCTGACCTCAGTTTTCTGTGCCAAGGCAGGGCAGTGGCAAGCCTGCTCATCAGCCCGCAGAGAGCTCATTGCTACTACCAGGTGCTGTTTTCATGCTTGGCTTTCAAGCAATGGTGAGCCAAGGGTTCCATCTTAAAGTCCTGAATCGGGAGGTGACCAGGCCTGGTCTCCCCAGTGTTGACACCCTCAAGCTTCTCCTTCTCAGTTGGCTCTGTTCCTCTGGTCTGAAGTGTAACCCCACCCAACCCGCCATTCTGTTCCCTAACCCGGGGCCAGAGTGGAGTAAAGGAAGGGTCTACATGGAACAGGCCCCTTCTGGTAGTCACATAGACAAAAGAGTGACCTTCAGGAGACATCTGGGAATCTCCATAACTTGGTCCCCCAAATCAGAAAAGCGGGAAGCATTGGCAAAAACATTGTCCCAAACCTTAATAGTCTACAACGTTTTCCATAGGCTTTTAAAAATAAATATCATATGTTTTACTTAATTTCTATTATTATTATTTTTAATGGGTAGCTGATGACAGATTCAAATGCAGCTACTTTATCCCAGATCCTCCAGGGGGGTTATGGCTCGGGTCTGGAGTGTCCCCCAAAGTGTGGTCCTCAGTGCACTGATGTTCAGAGGTGGGGCTCTTAGGAAGTAACTGGATCCTCAGGGCTCGAACACCACCAGTGGATTAATCCACTGAAGCAGTAATAATCTGATGCCTTTATTGAGAGGTGGCTGAAACTATAGGAGGTGGGGCTGAGTTGAAGGAAGTGGGTCCCTGGAGCTGCACCCTGGAAGGGAATATCTTGTCCCCGCCTCTCCCCTCCTTCCTTCCTTTCTCCTTTTCTCTCTCTTTCCTTTCTTCCTTTTTCTTGGCAGCCGTGAGGCAAGCAGCTCTGCTCTGACGCTGCCTTCCACCCTGATGTTTCTGCCTCACCTCAGGCCCAGAAACAATGGGGTCCGCTGACTGTGGACCGAGACCTCTGAAACTGTGAGCCAAAATAAACTTTCCTCCTTGAAGTTGCTTCTCTCAGGTATTTTGTGACAGCAACAAAAAGCTCCCTAATATAAATGGTAGCACCTTGGCCGAATTTGATTTCCCAGTGTGGACACTGGCATTGATACAATCTATGAATTGTACTCAGATTTCCCTGGTTTTGTGTGTACTGTGTGTGTGTGTGTGTGTGTGTGTGTGTGTGATTGTCTACACAATCTTCTCACATGTGCACATGGGTTTATCCACCCTTGCCAAGATTCTAAGGTTTATCACCCCAGGGGTGTCTGGTACTGCCCTTTTATAACCACGTATACCACTCTCCTCCCCCAGTTAACTTCATAAAAACAAAAATATTGCTTGGAATATAAAATGGGGCAGCGGTTGAGCCCTTTCTCATCAGACTAAATGTGTGACTCCCAAATTGAATCCAGCCATGGTGCTCTTGTGTGTTCATCCTAGAGAACCAAACACTCACTTTCATTCAAAACCCCATGGCAGGGATCCCTGGCCCCCAAGCCCTGCCGCCTGTGCATTGATCCCTACCAAGAAGCAGCAGCAGAGCAGAGCTGTGGAGCCGGGAGCATGGGCCAGGGTCTCACAGATCCCACCAAGCCTGTGTGGGCCTGGCAGGTGAGCCAAAGCACGTGGACCTATCATCCCGCCACAGGTTGGCCAGGCCTATGCACACACCTGCTCCACACTGCACTGCAGCTCCAGACCCCAGGAACCCCTCCACGCCTGCACGATTCATGACCTCACCCTCCTGGTTCCCAAGAAGCAGGGAGAAAATGGAAGGAAAGCAAACCTGAATGGGACTCGGGCTGATCAATAGTGTTGGTACTTTACAAACCCTAATTAGCATAATTCTGGACCAATAACATGGGTATTTTTTTTCAAACCCTAATCAGCCTAAGTCTGGACCCATCACCTTGACCCAAGTGCTACAGAGACTCCTGGACTGGCACCTCTAAGGGCAACCCTTGTCTGTCCCCTTTCATCCTGTGGGAGTTCTGCTTCTGTGCACACTTGAATAAAAACCCATTCTTATATTCTGATACCACTCAGCCTGGTCTCTGGATTTCTTTATTCAGATTCACGAGACGGGATGCTCCATCCACCACTGATGGCTGACCACTCCTTGGCTGCAGAGGCTGCAGCTTGTGCAGACCCCACCTGCCAGCAGAAGGGGAGAAACCCCAGCTTCACTGACCCCTGGGTTTCCCAGAGGCTTTGTCTGTGATAGTAAGAAACTAGAGACAGCTCAGATGTCCTTCAGTGGGTGCATGGGAAAGCAAACTGTGGCATGCCCTTTCATGAAATGCTACTCAACAATCACAAGAAATGAACCACTGAACATAAAATAACTCATAGGAATCTCAAGGATATTTTTCTAAGTGAGAAAAATCAATCCCAAAATATGACATACTTTCTGATTCCATTTCTATATCATTCTTGGAAAATGGATCTTAGAAATGAACACGGAGCAGCTTTTGATGACTTTTTACCCTGGCTTTGGAAAAGATGAGACATTCACAGCTACAGCCATCAACCTGTGGGTCCAGCCTGGCCTGAAAAAGCATCTCATTGGCCACCTTAGCCTATTTCCTCTCTATCATCCCAAAGCTATCTAGTTCATGCCTACTCTGGGTGAGATACTAAAGAGCTACAAAGAAATTCAAGATCCAACTGTGGAAGTTAGTTTTATGCAATTTATCTGGATTCAACATGAGTTAGCTAAAATTGTCTTTCATGCGCCCCTTCCATGTAGACAGCTGGCCAAAAGAGGGATTCTGCCTGGGATGTGCAAAGCAGAGAGTCGTCATGATTCTCTGTGGATACAAGCAAACACAGAACTGTTCTCCCTCCCTCTGCATCCACCTCTTCTTGCTGACCTCCAGAGGCCACAGGCCCAGCAGAGGCTCCAGTTAAACTCTTCCACCTTGACCACTTGGCCTGTCTGCATTCTCATGGGTAGCCAGGAGAGGAGGTCACGTCTACATTTTTAACTCTGTGAATCTGTCCACCTCTGCCATGACTCCTGCTGCTGCCCCTGATGGACGCACTGGGGACCTTTGGCTGGACTTCACCCCAGAAATGGTAATCTTCCACACTTTCCCACCTGGGCGCTCCACCGAGCTTCCCAGTGCCCTGTGCTGACCTGCCCCTACAGCAGTCAACAGCTCTTCAGTCTCCCAATTCCCCACCCACTTCCTCCCAGTTCCTCCCACCATCCCGCCAGACCAGGTCCCTGGAGCGACTCCTTCTACACTGTAGTCCTGCTCTCCTGATGGGACTCTGCTCTGCAAACCTCTTTAGGAAGAAAAGCCCATGACAGCCAAAAGACCACAGAGGACAAGACCCAAGAGGGGGCAAGTTCTGAGGACAGGAGACAGATGATTCCAGGAGTCGCTGAGATCGACATGCATGGACTGGATATGAGCAGGGAATTCTGGAAGTCGGGGGCAGGGATGGGGTGACATACAGATACAGAGACTTGACTTGTTATGTTGTTCACTCGGTTACTCAGCGATCGCCTGCTGTGTCCTCCCTACACAAAGCCCACAGCCCTCCAGCTTTGGCTGGCAGTCACGTCTGACTCTCTACACTCCAGGACTAGTGACTGTGCACAGGAAGCCCCCAGGATGCCCACGGGAAAGCAGAGGGACGTGAGGTCCAGATGGAAGAATGAAACCCCAGCCTCTGGAGCCAGCAGCTGGTTTTCCTGGGACCAGGGAGGGTATGGAGCCCATGAAAATTCATGGTCAAAGTCATGGCTGGAAAAGCCTCCCAGATATCCTGGAGGAGGCTGGCCCTTCCATGGGCTCTTGTCCTTGTGTTGACAAGGGTCCTCCAGGGATATTGCAACCTGCATTTTGCCCTGTGTGGCAGGCAGGACATCTGTGGGGTGAGTGCACCATCAGTCACTCTCTCAGGTCGTCTTGAGAAAACCCCTCACCCTGCACCAGCTCTCTCCTCTGCCCCTTCCAGGGGAAGGAATCTAGCTGCCCAGAAGCCCCGGGGAACTTGCCTTTGGTCTTTCGATGGCATTGCCTTACCACCAGAGCTCCACAAGTCCCAAGATCTGCTGGACGGACCAGCAAGATGCAGATCTAAGAGCGGAGAGGGAATCCATTCCAAGAAGCTGGCAGGCGGGACCCAGAGGTGCCACTGGTGTGAGTTATAACCTGAAGTCTGGCAGAACCGAGAACCAGAAAGAGCTTGCCTTTCCATCCATTCTGAAGGCAGGTAAAAGCACCCAAGCCCCAGCATAAAGAAGTGGTCAGGCAAAAAGAGTATTTCATTTATTTTTTTATTTTACTTGGGCCTGGGTCAGGCCTTCTGTTCTAGTCTGACCTTTAACTAATTGGATAAGACCCACCCACATTAGTAAAGGGTGATCTTGCCTTACTCAGTCTACCAAATAAAATATTACTGGCATATATCTTCACAGAAACACTCAGAATGGTGTTTGAGCACTTATCTGGGCATTCCATGGCTGATCAAGTTGCCACATAGAAGAAACCAACAAAACTTGAATTTCACTATAATTTATAATCTACCATAATTCGATTTTTCAGTAATCCTGTGTTCTGGTTTTCTATTGCTAAATCGCAATACACACCCCTCCTCCAAAAATAACAGCAGCAACAACATGAAAACAATAGAAACAAGCTTAGTGTCCTCAAATAATCATTTTATACTGCTGGTAATTTTGTGGATCAGGAAACAAAGGGCCTCTCAGCTGGGCAGCTGGATTCTGAACTACAAGGCTTTAGCAGGCTGTGTGGACAGGCAGGGCCCCTTGCAGACTCCTCACTCAGTCTTCCCAGCACCGTGGTCTCAGGTGGTCATACTTCTCACATGACCACCTGTGCAGGAGAAGGAAGGAGGAGGCCAGGGGCTAGGTCCCGGGCTGCCACCCTTTCACTTCTTCCTCAGTGTTGCCAGAATCTAAGGAGGTGGAGAGATGGACTCTGTGGGAGGGAACTGGAGAAAAGCATGAGGTCCAGGAGACCCTGCCCTCACCTGTAGAAAGTGGAAATCGCCACCTGTGTTTTGTGAATTAGAAACCTCATCTGACCAGGCAGCCACAGGTTTGCCACCGAGCCAACAGGTCACCAGAGGGGGGTGTGGCACAGCACTGAGAACAAACTTTAAACAAGCGTGGAACAATTGGCAGATCTGTTGGAGGGATTTAGAGAATCAGTTAAACTTTTTATCTGAGTCAACACCAATGGGTAACCTGGCAGACCTCTCAACAGGTTTGTTTTCTAAACTCACATGAGGAATTGTATTGCATTAGCTTTACAAATCTCAGTCAAGACTTAGCTGCAAAGAGGGCTAGTCTACAGGCTCTGCAGTAACATGGCGTGGACATGCTGCTGACTGGGCTGCCGTGCCCCTCTCATGGCCATACAGGAATGCAGGTGACAGTCTCTTCCTAGAGGAGAGGTGGGACCCCAGCAGGGGCACTACCCTATGGTTTGCTAAAAAAAATAAAATAAAATAAATAAAAATTTAAAAAAGTCACAGCCAACATCCAAGACCTGTCACCTGCCCCAGCTGGCTTCCTCGGGATCACCTGAAGCCATGGGCACCTGAGCTGCCTCTCAATATGGATGCCTGCTGCAGACACCTGATACCTGAGTCAGACTTGCCCACTCCTTCCAGAGGACATGGTGGGCCAAGAGGGCCCCTGCCTCACTTGCTGTCCCTGTAACACAGAATGGAAGGGTCCTGTCACTCTCTAAGAAGGGGATTTCTACTTTCTCTGGCTGCTTGCTCTGTGAGACACTGGACTCAGGGAGGAGAGGCAGGTTTTCTTTCTCACCTCCGTGTGGGCACCGCGTTACGCTGACGGGAATAGGCAGAGGGACTTGGGACCATGCCTCCTTGACGGGGTGAGTGAGTCACCAGCCAGCAGGGTCGATCATGAGTTCAGAAGTGAGTCATCAGCTCTGAAAACAAGAGGAGGACGGCGGGTTCCATCCCTGGGTGGACAGGGGCACAAAAAGTTGGCAAAAACAACCCCAAGCACAAGCAGACTCCGAGGTCCACTCCACGGGGCCCCGTCTCAAGTTCAAACTTTCAACATCAGAAAGGAGCGAGGCCAGCAGGCAGAGGAGGGAAGAAGACGTTTGGAGGGAGACAGGAGCCGCCCCAGTTCCCACACAGCACGTGATCAGCTGCTCTTCCCTGCAGAGCCCCAGTGACCAAAAGGCACACGCAGGCCTCTTACCACACCTGGCTGAGCACCCAGGACTCTCAACCCAGTGGCTCCAATGCCCTCAAGTTGGAGGGCAAATGACTTTTGGATCCCTTCTCCTGGGATCAGCCAGGATGCTGTGAGCTCACTGGGGGGGCCACCCAGCCCCCGGCAATGGAGACTTTCCCTTAAGACACGAGGGCCAGCCCGGCTGAGTTCTGCTGTGTAGCTGGGGTATTTTTAATCCTCTCCACTTAATCTGATTTTCAGTTGGCATGCTTTCAGGCAGAAGTTTCCTATTAAAATGTGCTAAAACTGTGTCTGAAAGGCATGATCGCTGGACATAGAAATCTCTTCTCCAAGGCCCTGTGACCCCTCCGGCTGCACAAGACTCCACAAGCACACGAGTCTGGTCCGTGGGTGAGAAGCTCTGGCAGGCCTTCCTTCTTCCCTCCCTCGGGCCAGGCAGGTGCAGGGGAGGGTGGACATTCCAACTGCCCCTAACGCTGCAGGTTCTACCCATTCTTTGAAGAACATTAAAAGAAAATGCTGGAGTTTGGATGAGACCCAGCTGGACAAGCCATTCTTTTCCGAGGTGGATAATAAGCTCCCTGCTAAAATGTACAAAGGGAAGGGGGTTACCATAGCATTGAATCAAAGCAATGGAGTCAAAAGAAATCTACACTTTGTGCTCAGAGACAGGTTCCTCATCCACCCTCAGGTTTTATGGCCAGCAAGAGAGCTGTCCCCAAGTGAAGGGCAGTTCTCAGATCACTCAGGTAACAGGTGGCTCTCAGCTAACCTGAGTGCAGGTGGTTCTCTGTTAGCCAGGTTAAGAGATGATTCCCAACCACCCAGGCGATAGGTGGTTCTCAGTCACCCAGGTAACAGCGCGGAGCTATAATGTCAGGTGGGGGAGCCAAACTCTTCGGCAGGAAGGATCTGATAGCAGCCCAGCTCTCTCTGCCCTGCAAAGGATCACTATGCTCAATCTCTAATTTTAGAGCTCGGCATTTAAAAGGTCAAGTGCTTTCTAAAGTGTTTATTTTCTCTGCAGTGCCTGCGGCCTGATTGAACTGACAGCCCTGCGCTGTTCTCTCTGCCCACACCAAGCCTGCTGCACTCTGCAGAGGTTATTTTTTTACCTGCCTTGAAAAGGAAGTCTGAAATTAATAGCATTCAAGAACTTATTTTTTCATAATCTGGTTTCAACCTTGACTTCTGGAACCATGAAAATATGTGGCCACTCAGGGAAAAGCACAGGTGTCCCCTTCTGTGCCAGGCCTTCACGGCCATGGGATTCACCTCTTAAACAGGTACTTTCCTAAGAGAAACCCAGCTCTCCCACCTGCATGCAATCAACCCCCAGGGCACAGCCTTCCTAGGGCTCAGGGATTCCGAGCCATCCTGCAGGACTCTCAGGCCACCTCTGTCCTATCTCCTGTTAGCTCCTGCTCTTGGCTTCCCTCAAAACTCCAGGACCCCCTACCTCCTGCTGTAGCTCTCTAGACTCTCCCAAGGGCAGGGCTGCATGCCCACCTTTTGTTCCCCAAACAGAGGATTCTGGGGTCTAGTGTTCAACAGAAACTACGGAATGGCAGCTTCTGAAAGGAAGACCAGCCACTGCTCAGCAGAGAGCTCTAGCCCAGAAAAGGCCAGCTCCATTCCTCAGGGCTCGAGGAAAGCAGTTCACATTGGTGATCAGAAAGCAGAGAGAGATTCCAGCTCCAGACACAAAACATATCCCCCAGAGCCACGTCCCCGATTAACCACTTCCTCCAGCCACACCCCACCTGCCTCTAGTCACCGCCCAGTTAATCCCATCGGGGATGAATTAGCTGATTGGGTCAAGACTCTCACAACCCAATCATTTCTCCTGAAACGTCTTTCACTGTCTCACATGTGATCTTTAGGGGGACACCTCATATCCAAACCATAACAGGGGGACTCACTCTTTTCTATGAAACCCACTCCCATGGTATCAGCATCAGTCATTCACTCTGCCCTGTGGCCACTGACTTCGCGTTAGCTCCACGCATGGCCCACCCTGTGGCATTGGGGGTTAAATTTCCAACACATTAAGCTTTGTGCCTAGGGTGGGGTTGGGTGGTGCATATTCAAGCCATAGCATAGGGCATGGAAGTGGGCCCTATCCCCCAGGAAAAGAATGAATCTAACACTATTTCCATGCTAAACCTCTAAACTGACCTGGAAGATGGAATGAAAGTCTGACGACAAGCCTGTGTGGAGCCCACATCTGCATCTGCAGGTTCTAGGCCTTCATTTCTCGAGCCTAATCATAGCACGGAGATCCCTGGCAAAGAATTAACTTCCCTTTTATTTCCAATAAGTTCCACCCTTTGAGGGGAATCTTTGGAGTTTGAAATATGCACAGTTTGCCCCAAACCTTCTTAGCCAAACCTCTTCTGTCACTCCCAGAGCACTGTAGACTGCTAGACACGTGCACATCCAGATCCCGGAGGTGGCTGGCTCTCTGTTATTGTTTTCTCTTTTAATGAGGAAAAACAGTGCTATGCTTTCTGGGCCTAGGGCATTATTATTTTATGGCAACCCATGGCCAAAGTTTCCAGGTTTGCTCACAGTCACTTTTTAAAATATCATAAAACAGCCCCAAGCCATGGTGTACACCTGTAATCCCAGGAACTCAGGAGGCTGAGACCGGAGGATCACACATTCGATGCCAGCCTCAGCAACTTAGTGAGGCTATAAGCAACCTAGTGAGACCCTGTCTCAAATAAAATATGAAAGGAGCTGGGGATGTGACTCAGTGGCTAAATACCCTTGGGTTCACTCCCTGGTATCCCCTCCCCACCCAAAAGAAAACAACCAACAGTTATAAAACACATCATTTTGTAGGTTCCTTATCTGTTTCACCTCACCAGGATATCAAGGAATTGTACCAATAATTTAAATTCCTGGTACAGTTACATGACCAACAAGATCAACCAGACTTCTAGAAGGCTCCTGGAACGTCAAGTGCTCTTGTTAGCTTTGCAGAGGTGGCATACGAGTCCCGTTTCAAATCGCAGTGGCTCAAACCCTCTGAGAACATCCTTCACTTCCAAGAGAGGAGAGGCTACTCTGGCTCTGTCTCGCTACCTCTTTGAGTGATACTGTGTATCTCTGGGGTGCCTCTCTCTGTTTCTGTCTATAGCAGAAGGAGTATATTCCGTTAGCTTCCAGTTTTATGGGTGGGACTGGATTATTTATAGCCAGAGTCAGAGATGCCAAAGCAATTCACAATGTGTGGTGGGATTCCTCTGTGGTCCCACCCAGACTGGGGGTGCAGGCGAGAAGACACACAGTGGGGCAAAGATGTTCCACATGTCCTCGTGCTACAGCCAAAAGGGGGTGCGTAAGAACCATCTGAGATGTGTGTTAATTGCAGGTGACCTCCAAGATGTGCTGAATCAGGTGTTCTGGGGGTGGGAACAAGAGAAGTGCTGTTGGTCCCCACTGGGTGGGCCACTAGCCACAGCTGGAGAATCACCAGCCAGCAGAGGGACAGGGAACATTCCTCTCCACCGCCTGGATCATCTGGGGACAGCATGGATAATAGTGCTAGGAATCCCACATGTCTGTTTCCCAAGGGCTCTGGAATCTCTAAGACCCCTGACAAGATCCCAGCAGCTCTCATCCTTGGTCCAATACCCCACCAATAAATGAGGAGGAGTGATATAAAGTCAAGGTCTGTGGGACTTAGCTGGCCTCCCAATAGCATTACATATTTTATAAAAACAGATGACAAATTTAGGAACAGGCAAAAAATCAATGGAAGCTTCAGAAATGTCCGAGTGTGGGACTGTATAGGATTCATTGCAATCATAGGTATTACTCAGATGAGAAATGGGGAAAGATTGCAGGAAACTGTGTCAGTCAGTTTTCATCACTATGACAAACACCTGAGGAAAGCAACTGAGAGGAGAAAAAATTGATCTGGGTTGATGAGTTCGGAAGCTTCAGTTCTTGGTCAGCTGGCTCTAAGGCAGAAGCATCATGGTGGAAGGGCATGGCAGGGGAATGCTCTCAGTTCATGGCAGCTGGGAAGCAGAGCTGGGTTGGGGGGAGAGGTCAGATCAGGAACAAGACATACTCCCCAAGAGTACAGCCACCAGGACCTGCTTCCTCCAGCCACACCCCACCTGCCTGCAGTCTCCGCTGGCTCCCAGCGGCCCACTCAAATTATTAACCCATCAGGTGGGTCGATCCACGGAGGAGGTGACAGTCCTCAGGATTCAATCACTTCCCAAAAGCTCCGCCCCTGGGCATGGCTGCATGGGGGACCGTGTCTTCAACACATGAGTTTTGGGGGGACATTCCACATCTAGACCCTAAGAGGAGACGTGTCCTTGGTCCTTCCTGGAAAGTGAGCCCAAGGGCATCTGTGCTGGAGCACATCTGAGGTTAACAGTCACTTTCAGGGAGATGAGGTCACCGACGGATGGACACTGCCCTTCATCCTGCTGGTCCAGTAGGGCCTGTTCGCAGGAAGCTGGCTCAGCCCACTGGCCAGGATGGCTCAGCCAAAGACGGGTGGAGTCGGAGCAGAGGAACTCGTCTCCTGCGTCTTCACCTGCCCTGGTGTGTCGTCCTCTCTTGATGCTAAAATCAACAACAAACAAGTATCCGCTCACACTGAGGTGAGTGAGGTAGGCAGGTGCCACTTACCTGGGGGCTTTGAGTCAGGGTCTCAACTGTGTGTTTCAGTCAAGGTAGAGCTGGATTTCTTTTTTGGAGGGGGGTACTGGATTGAACTCAGGGGCACTCAACCACAGAGCCACATCCTCAGCCCTTTTTTTGTATTTTATTTAGAGACAGGGTCTCACGGAGTTGCTTAGTGCCTCATTTTTGCTGAGGCTGGCTTTGAATTCTCGGTCCTCCTGCCTCAGCCTCCTGAGCCACTGGGATTAAGGTATTCACCACCACCCACAGCTGTAAGCTGGATTTTAACTAACAGCCAGAGATACTGCAATTGAAAATAAGAAATATATATTGAGTAACAAGAAATACATATGAGTAAGAAAAAAACCTTTGTGTTTTCCTCCTTTATCAGGCACACAAATACTATATTCTTCCATTCATATGAAATTTCCAGAAAAATCAATCTGTTAGAGACAGAAAGTCACAATTGTCTGGTGCTGCCAGGCTGTGGGGGAGGTGATTATTACAAGGGGTAGAGGGCTTCCTTTTGGGATAGAAGCATTCTAAAGTTAGATCCTAGTGATGGTTGCACAACTCCATAAATTTACCAGAAATCATAGAATTATGCACTTGAAATGAGTGAAGCTTATGGGAAATAAAATATATCTTGTAAAAACAATTAAGAGAAAGAAAAAGAAAGAGTTGTTCACCAGGCCATAGGCATCTGGGGCCCTCACTGGAACTATGTGATCTGCATCCAAGACAGCACTCTCTAGCTGGCCGGAGGACCCTGACTGTTGGCAGGAGGCCTCAGCTCCCTGCCCTGTGGGCCTCTGTGTAGGGTGGCGTGAGTGTCCCCACAATGCAGCAGCCGGCCTCGCCAAGAGCCAGGGATCCACGAGAGAGACCACGCTGGAGACGGCAATGTCTTTAGTAATCTCATCTAGGAAATCACACGCCATCACTGTTCACAAATCATTAAACTCAGAATTATCCGGGGCTCTCCAGAGAAACAGAAGCTATGGAATGTGTTCCTATAGAAAGGGATTTATTTGAAAAAAAAATTGGCTCACATAATTTGGAGGCGGGCCAGCCCCACAATCTGCAGGATGAGTCAGCAAGAGGGAGACCGGAGAGTCGATCATGTACCCCAGACCACCTGTGAAGGCCGAGAACTGGAGGAGCCAAGGACACACGTCAGTCCGACAGTCAGCAGGCTCTAGACCTGCCTTCCAGTTGGGACACTGGTGTTTTTCTTTTTTTTCTTTTTTTCTTAGGAAGAACTGATGTTTCCGTTTAAATTAAAAAAAAAAAAAAAAAGAAAAAGAAAAACACCAACATCCCAACTTGAAGACAGCCAGGCAGGAGGACTTTCCTCCCACTCATGAGCAGGTCGACCCTTTGGTTTCATTCTGGCCTGCAACTGATCGGACAAGACCCAGCCACCTTGGAGAGGGCCCTCGGCTTCCCTCAATGTACCCTTGAAGTGTTATTCAAAAATGCCATTCAAAAACCACCCCCACCGGCACCCAGAGTGATGCTTCACCAAATACCTGGGCTCCTATTAGCCCAGGCAAGTGGACCCCTAAATCAGCTATCACACCCTCTCCTTCTCTGTCTCACCTCAGCATGGACTGACAAGGACTCTACGCTCCCACACAGGTATTCACCCACCCATCCTCCCCCATGTCCACAGGCCAGTTCTCAGAGGACTGGTCACTCTGCCTGGGGTTCCTGGAACCCCCCAACCCTTAGTTGTCCTTCCGACCACCACACCCAACAGTAGAGCCCTACTGGGTTTTGCTGAGATGTTTAAAGATTTTAAATAGTAGGAAACAATATGCTTTCCCTTCCAGAATGTTCTGTGTCAAGAACCCTTAGCCAACACTCGGGCATTTGCGGTCTGTTATCAGTGATCAACTTGGACATCACACCTGCAGGGCCAAGTTCATGGCTCCCAGTAGGGCCAGAACTCTTCACCATCACGAGCTCCGTTAAAGCATTTTCTTATACTATCCTCAGAGAGTGGACATCATTATGCTTTCTGAGGCTACCCAGGTCCAAAATAACATTTCATACTGGACCTTGAGTTCCATTTTTTCTTAGTATGATTTATTTGGGGAACAATCTATTTTTAAGGGAAAATAAAGAAACTGTTATTTTTTATTTTCCAACATTATTAAAGAAGATTCTGATGTGAATCTTCTCCATTTTTTTTCTTGTAGGTAAGCTTGCTTTTTAAAAAAGTTTCTGAAATTCTATAGGTTTATTTATTTCACTTAACCAGGGAAATCACTGGAATCCATGTAAAGATGTGCCTTGATGCCGTGAGACTGTCGGGGTCAGGTCTCTCAGTGACCCCCTTGTCCATCGGTCCCTCTCTCCACGTCAGACTCCTGATCCTCGGAGGTGGCATCTGGAACCTGGCATCTCTTGTCTTCCTGTTCATAGTTCCCACTGGCTCTTTCTGGCTTCTGCTTTGTGAGAGGTGTGTTCCATTTCTCTTTCAACCCAGAGATTTGGGCTTCATTTATTCCTCTGCCAAAGTCTTCAAACTCAGAATCTATGTGTTTGGGGCTCATAAAATCCCTTTGTGATATGAACTCATCTCCTCTTGTTCTTACACAAGTTCACAAACTGTCCCTTCTGTTTTGCCTGAAGAGATACCACAAATCTTCATTCATCTCCCCCAACCTTTATCCTTCGGCGCTAAACCTATCCAGCGCCATGGAAATTGCTTTGCCCACCCAAAGCAGTAAGGTGCCTATAGAAGAGGGCGTGGGGAGCCCCAGCTGGGTGACCGACCAGGAGCGGTCCAGGGAGGTGCTGCTGTGGGAGGCAGAAGGGCCAGTCACGCCCCACAGCAGGAGGGTCCTTGCAAGCCCCCCTCAGCCCACATGAAATCCTTGGGCCAAATTTAGGGCCGGCCTCTTCCCCTGTCTCCTTGGAGGACATTACCAGGTGCCACTTTCTTCTTCTTTGTTTTTCATTCCTTTTTTTTTTTTTTTAAACTGGTTCTTTTTAGTTATACATAACCATAGGACTTACTTTGACATCATGATAAAAGCAAGGAAC
The DNA here is from genome assembly GCF_964194105.1 of Spermophilus citellus. Taxonomy (NCBI): domain Eukaryota; kingdom Metazoa; phylum Chordata; class Mammalia; order Rodentia; family Sciuridae; genus Spermophilus; species Spermophilus citellus. Next base: position 1,453,989 of record NC_138198.1, on the reverse strand, counting down.
AGGTTTTGTTGTACTTCAGTCCTCAGTACTTTGCCTTTCCCTCCCGCCTCCCTCCCCAATTTCCTTCCCTCTACTGATCTTTTTGCTATTTATAGAGTTCTTAAATCAGTGTGTTGTGGATATCCAAAGGTGATGGGATTCATTGTGGTATATTTATATGTGAACAGACAGTGAGTCAAGTCAGATCCATCCTGCTGTCTTTCCTTATCCCATCTTGCACCCTTCCCTCATTCCCCTTGTCTACTCCACTAATCTTTCTTCTATTCTTTTTTTAATCTACCCACCTCCATTGTGAATTAGCTTCCACATATCAGAGAAAACACTTGACCTTAGACTTTTTAGAACTCGCTTATTTCATTTAGCATGGTAGTCTCCAGTTCCATCCATTTACCAGCAAATGCCATGATTTCATTCATCTTTATGACTGACTAATATTCCACTATGTATATATATATATACACACACCACATTTTCTTTATCCCTCTGTTGGAGGGTACCTTGATTGGTTCTATAGCTTGGCTATTGTGAATTATGCTTCTATAAACGTGGATGTGGCTGTGAACCTGTAGTATGCCGATTTTAAATCCTTTGGGTATTCACCAAGGAATAAGATCACTGGGTCATAAGGTGGTTCTATTCTTAGTTTTTTGAGAAATTTTCGTACTGCTTTCCAGAGTGGTTGCACCAATTTGCAGTCACACCAGTAATGGATGAGTGTACCCAGTTCCCCACATTTATTGGCTACTGGCATTCTTGATAACTGCCATTCTGGACACCTTCTTCCAAGTGGACCCCTGGGTGTTCCACTTTATCGTGAACAGGAGTAAAACGTACCATTTGGGGACAGCTTTGCAGGGAAGCGACCTACCTACTCTTCAAAGTGCCAGTATTTGAAGGGATTTGATAAATTTAGCCTTTGGTAGGAAAACCTCGTAAGCCTCAGTTTCCCACCTTTTCCCAGAGTACTTTGGCTTCTGAAGAAACAGCCTCCACAGCCCCAGACCCCAGAAGCCACCCTGTAAATTAGTGTGATTGAGTGTCACTCTCTCTAATTTGGATCAGGCTCCTGCAGGGCTCTGATTACACGAGGAAGGAAAATGTCACAGAAGACAGTTCTTCTGGGAAGCCAGGGTCCATGGGAGAAGGAGGAGCTCTCCTCGGGGCTTTGCAGGGGAGAGAGGTCCCTCTAAGCACCCCCAACTGTGTTGGATTACAGGGGGGCCACCCCGGGACAGGGTGTGCTTCAAAAGGAGATCTGAGATGTCGCGCTCTGGGCTCCGGGGTGAAGAGTGGTGTCTTGGTGTCCCTTTTTCTGATGTTCACAAACAAACAACACAGAGGGTCCATCTCTAGCTGAGCCAGAATACAACGACATCCCCGCCCCCCAGAAGATACTGCTGACTCTGTTCATCTGATTATCAACCCACTAGAGGGGTTTGCTGTAAATCTGACCATAAGTGAATCACACTGTACCCCTCTCTGGCCTTCCAGCCAACCATCAATCCTCTCCCAGAGGGGGGAATGTTTGGGGGTAGGTGCCACACCAACACTGTGCACATTGTCACAATCCTTGGAGAGTGGAGGCAGACAGAGCCAGGCTGTTCATAAGGCGGGAAACGTGTCCTGAGCCCTCCCAAAGCAGTCAGCTCGTTCTTCTGCCTGTGCAAATCGATGGTCATCAAGAACCTTGAAGCCCCTTAGAAGCTCCTGTGGGGCCTTCAAGAAGCTGACCACAAGGTGTGTGTTGTTAACCAGGCCTCGGGAGATCTGCAGGCCACAGGTTCACATCCTGATGTTAAGCCAGGCACAATGGCGCACACCTGTAATTCCGGCGACTCAGAAGGCTGAACCAGGAGGATCGAAAGTCTGAGGTCAGCCTCAGCAACTTGGTGAGACCCTGTCTTAAAATAAAAAATAAAAAATGATAGGGATGTAGCTCAGTGGTGGAGTACCCCTGGGTTCAGTCCCCGTGTGCTGCAGGGGTTCAGACTCTGGGAAACAGATTTGGGACCCGGGCATTTGGAAGAAGATACAAGGAACAGTTGGGGTGGTGGTCCTGCTTTATTTGAAGGTGGCAACAGCCCCCTGAGTCTCATAGGCCTTTTTTAGGTGCAGGGCAATCCAGGAAGGACCGATGCCAAGGGGTGGTATAAATCAGCGCATGCTCACAGGCAGATATTTACGACCATGAGTCCAGATGCTGAATCGGGGGGTGTATGACTTGACTCCAGAGCTGGCCGGACATCTCAGTGAGGGAGCCTAACCATAGCCATCTTGGGCCTGCCCCATACCCTGGCACTGCAAAATAAATACGCAAACATCCCCATGTTACGAATTTCAGTGGAGTCAGGATTGTGAACATCCTGTCATGAATTGGGGTGCATCTCTCGCCTCTGCTGTCCGTGCATGCGAAGCTCTCAAAGTTCATGAAGAATATGCATTTCAGGTGGTTTGGTTTGGAAAAGTTTACCTCTCCAGGAAGTAAGAGCTTTTCCAGTACCTCACTCTGGCCCAGGTGTTAAAAGTCCACTGGGAAGTTCCATGTACTACTTCAAAACGTGGCACGCTGAGTTTGATTGACAGAGATAAATAAGCTGGCCCTGCCTTTGCCTGCTGTAGTCCAGGGAATGGTGGTGTCCACCAGGGTCTGCTGGTGCACTCAAGAGGAACGTGCACTGTGGATTCATCTTTACACCTGTGTGTGCGCAGGCAAGGAGTGTGTGCAGAGCTGGAGGTATGTGGATGTCCTCCAAGTGGCAACCACTGTGTGACTGGGGTCATCACTGAGACCATTTTTGTATTTGCACAAAAGAGAAGGGAGAAGAAAGAGGAACTAGCAAGAGTCTCACTCACCTGACCACTCAGCTAAGGGGACTGGGGGGACCCCATGCTTTTCCTCCACCAGTCACTTTCTGATTCTGGTGGAGGAACACAGGATGGAGTGGTTTCTGAGTGAACTGATGAGGTCAGGGAGCTGGTGCTCAGTTAAACTGCATTTGGCCTGAGTGGGCCTCCATACTTGAGCCATGGGCCCACGGGAGGCTCTGCTACCTAATTAGCATCTCAGTTAACTGAAAGCCTGACTTAGGAGTATAGAGAGGTCCCGACTTTGACTCTGGTGGTTCAACTTCTCTTTGGCCGAGGCATGATATAAGGACTGTTGGGTGTCGTGTCTGTCCGTATGATTTGGGAGATGGATGAATCCAGTGTATCCCACGAAGTAGCAGTCGACAGGCCCTTCCACCTGGCAGGAACCTCAGAGAGGACCACCTACCCCGGTGGCCTGGGCTTCCTACACAAATCGAAGTTCTCCCTGAAGACTATCCATAGGAAATCTCCAACTCCGCAAAAAAAGGACAGATCTCTCTACTCTGACAACCAGCAGTCAACACAGAAGATTTCTGCAACCAAATGTGTGTGTGTGTGTGTGTGTGTGTGTGTGTGTGTGTGTGTGTATGGGGTGGGGGTGATCTTCACATGAAGCATGAAATCAGTTGTGCAGAGGATACCATCTGGGCATGACACCATCTGGGCGTCTGATCCGATTCTGACGCCGTCCACTGGAAGAGAGCATCAGACGCTGCAGGTTTGAGGGCTCAGTCCCCAGACCCCCACCCTCCACTTCAGACATCAGTCCCAAATCCCTACCTGTGACGCATGCTGCAAATTGGGGTTCCCACAGCCCTCTGCTCAGTTCAATTAATTTGCTAGAGAAGCTCATAAAACGAGGGAAAGACTTCCTTACATTTACCACTTTATTGTAAAGGATGTTGATGAACACCAGGTGAGGAGATGCCTAGGGCAAGGAACAGGAAGAGGAAGAGTCCCTGTGCCACTTGAGAGCTATTGTCCCCCCAAACCTGAATGCATGTATGGAACTTTCATTACACAGGCATGATTAATTATATCATTGGCCACTGATATAATGTCTTAGGACCAGCTCCCATTGTGAAGCCGCCTAAAGACCCTTGGTCACTGGTCAAGTCATTATCACATAAAAAGACACATCACTTTGAAGATTTCCTGGCATTTGAAAGAATGGGTTTTAGAACATGACAGAAGAAAAATTCTGAGATGTCCTCAATTTAATGACAAAGGCCAGAGGATGGAAGGGGGAAGAGATAAGGGGAATTCATGAGTTAGAGACTCAGGCCCAACCAAGCTGGATAAAACCTTGACTTAAAGTCTCAGGTGGCCTTCCAGCCACCAGGTGCCACCAGTGTCCTGCTGACAGGGGACGTGTCCAGACCATTAACCCCGACCAATCCAGAAGCACCAGAACTTCACACGGGACCGTACTCCTGTCCAGAGCCACTTTGCATCATCATGCCCATCTTACCTGTATCCATCGCAGGTTTAACATGAACGATCATGTCCCCCACCAGTATTCCATTATAAAAGTGCTCTGGGTGGCCTTGGTTCAGCACAGTGACCTGCTCCTTTTCTGGCAAGCATCTGTGGTGGCTCAATAAACCCTCTCATTTCTGGGAAGCCTCACTCTCAACAGTTTGAGACCAAAACAACAACAACAGTGCTTTTACCATTATGTAGTAACGCAGAGGGGAGGGGGGTTGATCACCTGCCCCTCAAGCTGTGCACCATCTTATTCCGGTTTGGTCTGCGGAAGGCTTTGCAGCTTTAGCCTAAACCGTGACCCAGGAGTCAGAAGAATGGCCAGCTGGTCATGGAGTCATTAACACAGAGGATTCTCTTCTCTAATCCAAAGTGACCCTCCTGCCCCTCCCCTGCTCTCCTGCAGTGTAATTTGCTCAGGACAGAGTCTCATATGTGCAGCTGGCTCTGGACAGGCACATGGACACATGTCTTCACTCTCACGGCATGAAGACAACCCAGCCCTGAGGCCACATCCCCACAAACCCTGTGTCCCCTACAAACCCGTGTCCCCTACAAACCTGTGCTGGAAATCACACTGCCTTCCCCAGCATGGGAAGCTCAAGAAAATTACAGAAAGAGTGATTTAAGTAGGATTAAAATGTTTGCATAGGAAATCAAATGTTCTGTTCCTATCAAGCCACTGATGTCCCCAGACTGGGCTGAAGGAATAGCTCTGATATTTCCACAGCACCTAGAAGCTGGTCTGACCTGTCCTCATGTGAGGTTGGTTAAATGAGTGTCATTCTGGCCACTTTGTTACAACAGCTTACTGTCTCTTTTAAAGAAAACTTTCTTCTGGATATCTTTTTCTTTTCTTTCTTTCTTTTCCTTTGGTACCGGGGATTGAACTCAGGGGCTCTCAACCACTGAGCCACATCCCCAGCCCTATTTTGTTTAGAGACAGGGTCTCACTGAGTTGCTTAACACCTCACTTTTGCTGAGGCTGGCTTTGAACTCACAGTCCTTCTTCTCAGCCTCCCGAGCTGCTGGGATTACAGGCAGGCGCCACCACACCTGGCTCTTCTGGATATCTTAAAGCACCTTATATTCATTAAGGCACCACTCCCTAGTGAGGTACTTATCATCCTGCTCTTCAGATTAATGCAGATGATGATTAGAGCTGAAGGGAGGCTGTAAGCAAGATTTGCCGGCCGGCAGTGATACCCGCAGGCATCCTGAGATTGGCTTCCTTCCCCATCAACCTGTGAACTAGCCCAGCCAGGATGAAGCTTTGTTTCCTCCTATCACCACCCCCAGCCCCAGTCCCAGGATGGAGGGGGTTTTAAGCCAGCAGCAGTTATGCCTCTCAAGAAGTTTGAAGAAATGAAAGAGATCTTCCAGGCCTGGAGGAGAAAGGCTGGTGGCTAGAGGCCCATCCAGGAGGCCGAAGCACCTCCGTGAGTCTTGCCAGTCTTCCCGTCTTGTAGCTTTACCTGCAAAGTTCAGAAGATGGAGATCTTAAAGCCACATGACTGTTTTATAGCTAGAAAGGAAGCCAACCAGGGCAAGGAAACAGGAGTGGGTGGCAGAGGGCTGCGTGTGACACAGGGGGCCCTTCTGATGAGCCAGGAAGATGGGAATGAAGGAAATCTGGCAATTCAGATGAAAAGCCAGACAGTAGGAGAGGCAGAAGACATTACCTAATAAACTAGGGGGGAGGAGGAGGCCCGTCAGAATGCTCCCTGATCCTCCTTAGCATCTCAGCTGCTCGCTCCGTAAGTGGAAATAAAAGCCCTCTGAGAAGGCAATGATTTGCTTAGAAAACACTCATTTAAAACATCTTGCAATTATTGACACTATCATTACATCTTGGCAGTGCCCGTGTATGATCACCTCCCCTGTGTGTTTGCCGTGAGAAGAGTCTCATTGTTCAGGAGGGAAAATAAAAGTCCCAGGATAATGTGCATGGAATACACGCCTGGCGATATGAAGTTGATTTCCCAGGAAGAAGGAAAGCCTGGATGTCTATTGTCATCTACCTTGGTGGCCTGAATGTTCCATCTCTCTCTCTCTCTCTCTCTCTCTCTCTCTCGAGCTCCTCTGGGCAGCCATCCAAATGATTCATATTAAATTCTAGCTATATTCAGCACAAAAGTCATCTAGCATCAGAGGATCAAAGTTGCATCAACCAACAAGCACTGGGGAATTGATAAGCAGTTAAAATTAGGTCATGGCAGAGCAGTGGCTTTTGATGGATGAAGTGAAATTTAGCCGCAGGTTTGCTATTTAAAGATCAGTTACAGCACCCTTTCCTGTAGCCGCAATGAACACACAACAAAGTATCATGTGTCTGATTAAATGTTTAATCATCGCTGTTGGCCCTGCCGACTGTGGCGGAGACTCACGGGTTCCTTGGAGCGGGTTCAGCTCTCAGACAGAGCAGGAGAAGGCATCTGAATTCCCACCTCCAGAGCCTCTCGAAGGCTCTTTCTCCCCCCCGTTCAGGCAAATTCTGTAAAGTTATTTTAATCACTTTTATAAGCATTCCGTCCATGAAGCACTTCAGTCTCCAGATTCTGACCCGGCTCAACGTTTCCAAATTCTTCACCAACTTAGAACAAGCACGGCTTCCAAGTGCCAAATGTGTTCGTCAGCTGACCCAGTGGCCTCCTTTCGTTTGCTTGCTCTTTCCTGCAATTTTAGAAGCACACCCCTCAGCAACGTCTGACATGGCTCCCTTCTCCTGGTCTGTTGTGACACTTGTCAATACCAGAATGGAGACTCAGCAGCCCTAAGAAGATGGGGTCGGAAGCCCATGGAGGACCATCTCTCATGCACACGTGCTTGCAAAAAAAACTGTGACCAGTGGTCTCTGAAGACCACAGCCCTGCACAGAGGCCACCACAGCCTTATGCAAAGGGCACTTCAATAGGACAGCCACCCAGCAGCTGCCTGTTAAACTTTGGACTGACTCCACCCTTGTTATTGAGCCTCGCTGCCAAGGATAATTTTTTCAAAACAACTTACATAACCTCCCCTGGTTTACCTTTGGAAGCCCTTGCCTTCCTCCTCTGCCTCTCCAAAAATGCTTACGACCCGTCACGACACACACGTTCCAGATAGCAATCTGCTCATTCCCAAATAAAACCATTCCACTTTTGAGACCCACGTCTTCCGTGGTTCTTTAGGTTGACCATTTCCCCATGAGCTAAAGGCTTGTTTTTATTAGATTCGGGGTGGTTGTGGCTGAGCCCCTGACCTTTGTGCCTAGTGGTCATCAATTCTTTTTACCTCTGTGCCCAGACTTGGAGCTGCGCATGAAGCCAAAGAGGATCAGTGTGTTCTGCCTGGACAGAGCTGGGGTGGGTTACCATGGGCCCACAGGTGTTCCCCTCAGTCCCATCGGGCAGCCAAGCTCACCCACACAGACTGATAGATTGCTGAACTCCCAGTGTCCAGAACTGAGAATCCACCATGGGAGATAAGTCAGCAGAGGAAACATTGAAAACCAGTCGGGAGGAAAGTCTAACCCAAGTTCAACACAAAGTGCACAGTGGTAAACACACCCTGGGCGGGGAGAAAGGAGGAGTCCTTGGTGGGAGACACCAGCCAGGGGAACAGCTGGGTCTGAGCTTGGGGAAGGCAGAGGGAATAAGGCTGCCCCTTGGACAGGAGTCAGCTGGAGCCAGGCAGGGCCAGCCAGTGGGGCTGCCGACTTTCTCCAGAAGGGGGCCATGCTGGGCTCCAGGCAGAGCCAGTGTTTGCACAAGGCTTTGGGAAGGGGACAGGGTACCCTAAATTGTCCCTCTCTGGCCCCAGGGGCAGCCTGAATTTATCAGCAAAACCAGAGAGGAGCCCCAGGGAAGTTGTCCCCATTCATCCCCATGCATCCCGGGCTCAAGGACATTCACAGGCTGAGAATCACCAGAATGCAGGTGTCATCCACAAAAACCAGCTGACCAATCACCAGATGCAGCCACAGCAGGACACCAGGACAGGAGTGGGAATGACTTTCTAAATGCAGATTTCACACCCTTCGCTTCCTCTTCTAGGCAAACAGTCATGCTGGGCTTGGCCAGGAAGGTAAAAGTAATCAGCAAGCACCCTGTTGCCAGGGTATGGGCCAGATACTCTGAACAGATCCACATCTGTAATTCTGCAGGTTCCCGTTAAAGAGAAGGCAGGAGGATGGCTTAGTTGGTCACCCTTGTGGCTTTCTGTGATGCAGTGTGAGCAGCAGCACTGCAGGGCTCAAAGTGGGGAGCTCCTGAGGGGCTCCAGCTGACTTGGGGAGCCTGGGCATTTGCTCATGTTCAGATGAGACAAAGATAACTCAAAAGACAATTTCAGACCTGGGAGGGATTCAGTGGCCTTCCCTTGGCTGTCTTGCTACCTTCTCTACATATCATCCTCTGTGCTGGATTGATTCCTCCAGAAACCAGTCCTGATAACCTCCAAGTGCCGGCAGCAGATGTGGGAGTTTATCCGAGGAGCCCTGTATGGGGTGGGTATAGAAAGGGCAGGAATGAATCTAGTTGCCCTTGTGGTCAACCAGAGAGGGACCCCACTTGAAACCCTTGAGTTTCAGTGTGCCAGCAACAGGGCAGGTAGCAGGGCGTGGGGACATGTCGGCCATTCCCACGGTGGCTGGTGGAAGGCACTGGCTGCAGGTAAGGCATTCATTGTCTCCACATTCCAGTCTGAATGGTTGGGCAAATCAGATCCTGGAGGCCAGAAAGAACCCAGCCCAGAGATGCAGGTGCTGGAGGTTGACAGTAAGGAGGCTGGCACTCACAAGGAACCTCAAGCCCCAGCACCCACGATTTTATTAGCAAGAGGTACTTTTTAAAGGTTTAGACGTGTGCCCTCCATCATGAGAAATAGGAACAAAAACCTGGATTGGAGTCAGAGGTGGTTTTCAAGGTCCATTCAAAAAGTCACTTCTATTCATGCTCAAAATCCCAGCCATGTACATCCTACACATGGTAAGTACTCAGATGATCCTCCTGGCTAACAACACGTGCCCGGGAACGTGCAGGACCTTTAATCAGAGGCCTGTTCCTGGACTGCAATAAGCTACTGCCCTGTTAGGACAGAGCGTGCCACGTCATTATTCACCTCCATCCGGGTTAGATTGCGTTATGATGACCCTGTAAGTTGTACTAGACCACTGGTCTGAACCACCTGCAAATGTTTCTTACAGTGTGATCCTAGCCTTCTCTCAAGAAGTAGGATCTACATTCTGTCCTCTTGTGAGCTGAACTGTGCTCCAAGCCCCAAATCCATACGCTGGAATTCTAACCCTGAAGACCTCAGAATGGGATTGTATTTGAAGTCGGGTCTTTAAATGAAGGTTAAGCGACCTTAAACTGGTATAACCGGTGTCCTTATAGGAAGAGGAGATTAGGACACAGATACACATGGAGGGATGACAGGGAGAAGACAGTTGTCTACAAACCAAGAAGAAAGGTCTCAGAAAGAACCAACCCTGTTCACTGCTTAATCTCCAGAACTGTGAGAACATTAGTTCTTTTTGTTTAAGTCACCTGTTATGTGGCACTTAGCTGCCCTGGCAAACTAATATGCCTCCCCTTAAGCCTGAGCAGAAGTTTGTCACCAATTACCTAAACCAACAGAATGCAACTTCCAAAGATAGCTGGGGAAAATGTCATAGTTTCCCCTGGTTTGCCATCTCTCCTGGATACTTGCAGCCAGAACTTGGCTGCCATGCTGAGGGAGCCCCAGCTAGCCAACAGGGAGAGATGGCATGTACAAGACCCGAGCCATCAGCCACCAGCCAGGTCCAATCACCAGACACATGCATGAGTGAGATACAGGAGATCCCAGCCCCTTCCCCAGTGTCTTTTAGTTGAGGTCCCTTCTGAATTCCAAACTCACCAAATCCATGAACATAAATAAACTGTTGTCGCATGCTGCTGTGTCTTTAGGTGATTAGTTATGCAATTCGTTGTAACTGGAGCAGTCCTGAATAGGAAATAGTACAGCTTTCAACTTGCTAATGAGATAACCAAGATGAGAAGCTCAAGGTCTTTCAAGGTCATACAGCTTGAAATGGTAAAAGAAAAGTAATTTCACTGTAATGATTTGTTATCAAATGCAAATCACAAGAAAGATAATATGGTAAGCCATCAGGGACATAAAGATGTCCCTGGGGGGAGCCTCTTTGTATCTGTGCCTATGGTGACCACATGTCATCGGCATTTTTGCCCAAGTTCTGTGTAAGTAGATATATGGATACATTCCAAGAAGTAGCATATTTTTAAAATTTCACGAGGTAGTCCATCATTTCCCCCACAAAGAGATGTCAACAGTTCACTCTGCCCTCAGCACCTGTGTATACGTGGGCAACAATATGGGGCATATGTGTTTTTCCTTCCCCATAATTGCAAAGCTTTCAGATCTGATGCAATTATCTTTAAAACATCATATAATATACTTAACAAGGAAATGTTGAATTGTAACTTCAAAACCTGCTTTATTCTCCTCACACCACGGAAGGCTAGGAAAACAGCATTATGCCAACTTCCTTTTTCTTCTTCTTTTCTCTTCATCTCCAAATTCTTGCTAATTTCGCAATTACAGTCAGTCCTCTGTATCCACGAGCTCTGCATTTGAGGATTTGACCAACTCAGATTGAAAATATTTGGAAAACTAATTTTCATTCATATTGAACATGTGCAGACTTTTTCTTATCACTATTCCCCAGATAATGTGGGATAACAGCTATTGCACAGCACTTACATTATATTATGCACCACAAGTAATCTAGAGATGATCTAAAGTGTGCAAAAGGATGTGCAAATGTTTTGTGAAATTACATCATTGTTTACCAGTTTTTAGTTATTTTAACTGTACAAATTTATGGGGTATGGTGTGATAATTGGTCATACATGTATAATGTGCACTGATCAAATCAGGGAAATTAACATTTCTGTTTCCTTGTCATTACTTTATGTTTGGAGCTTTTGAGCTCCTCTTTCGTAGATATCTTTTAAGTGCATAGCATGCAGTTTTGAAAATCCATGGATTCTTGGCACAGGAGAAGGGAATCCTGGAACCAACTTTCCATGGCTGTATCTCTAAATTGTCATGTGATAGCATTTGCATTCTGCTCCATATTTGGAATTTCCACACAATCCAGCCCTCATTGGACACTTACATGAATTCTGTACCCACCTCTCAATTTCCAGTTCATCCCTTCAGTTAGCACCGGTCCAGCTCCAGGTGCTTGGTCAGCAGGACTCTGGTAGGACATACCATGGGTCCTTGTTTGCTGTTCTCCTAATCCTGACAAGCTGACGCTCTCCATGTAGCCACATCATGCCTGCAGGCCTTTCCTTGGAGAGCTAGCTCCCCAGGAGCCATTCCTTTCCTTGTCTTTGCCTTTCATGGAGAAGCATGCGTTTGATATTTTCTTCAATCTCAAGCACGACTCTGTGTACGTGTTCTTCACCTGTCTCTTGTTGATCAATTAATTCCCAATTTTACTCTTGCCTGGGTCTTTTGTTGGCTCTTTTTTGATTACTGATAGTCTTTATGTGGAGTATCAACCACAGTAGACCAGATGTGGCTGAGGAACATTGTTGAGAAGGACCTAGGGCAGTGAGTCAGGTTCATGTGAATCCTGGACCGTGGACATTTTGCCAAATTTCCAACCCTGGGGGTTGTCTCGGAAAATCACCACACTGCCTGGTCACCAGCCCTCAGGATGGCCCCAGGGGCATTCACTCTACTCTGGAGCCGTGGCAGAGCTATCCACCCACCACAGAGCAGCCTGCCTCCTCCAGAGATGTCTGTCTGTCTGTCTTGGCTCCACCCAGTCCTGGCTCCTTAATCCTTCATGTTCCTAGGGCCACACGAGCCCCGGTACCCTCTTAGGTCTGCCTGGTCTCTTCCACCTCCCCCTGTGCCCTCCACCTTAGACAGCTCTTCTCTTCAGCTGTGAGTTGGAGGCGTGGCAACATGGTCGTGTCATGGAAAACGGAGTTCTCTCGACTTAGAGTTCAGTTCTCCTTTGAAGGTCTCCTTATTGTTTGTGGTTGGTTTTACCTGATTCTACCACCCTCAACTGACAGGTCAGGACCCACCCCTCTTTATTCTCCAGGTCACTGAGTTTCAGTGTCAAACATTACTTTTTAAACCTTTTTGCAATTGAAATGCAATGTGATGTAGGAAGCCAAACATCTGTGCAACTTGATGCAGTTTTGCAAACTGATGACATTCATGCAACCAGCATCTTGAAGACAAAACAGAACTTCACCAGCACTCCAGTTCCCATCCCCCTTCATCCAGAGCCTTTAAGATATTCAGATTGTCCACAGACACATACCCCATGTGATAGCATGTATATTCTTACTATTCCGTAATGGAAGAAACACATAATGGCCCAAACTCAATACATTTAGTTAACACTGCTATACTTTAAGTGTCACAGCCTCGAATCCATACATGTAGTAGTTGATTGTTCCATGGTTAGTATTTAGGATGCCCACAGACAAGGCCTGGTACCTGAATGGATTCCATTATCTACAGCTTCCAGTACAATTAGATAGACAGATGTTCACTTCACCATAGCAGCAAACTCTCACAGAAAAGCCAAGGATGACAGAAATCGGAGAAATCAAATGACCACTGCTCCTTGATTTACAATGGGGCTCCATCCAGGTAAACCCCTTGGTAAGTTGGAAATATCACAAGTTGAAAGTGCTTTTTTATTTGTTTGTTTATGTTGGCAGTGCTGAAGATAGAGCCCAGGGCTTTATGCATGTTAGGTAAGTGCTCCACACTGAGCTACACCCCAGGATTTCATGCAGCATTAAATGCTTCAATACACCTCACCTACCCAATGTCATGGCTCTGCTTAACCTCCCTTAAACATGCTCAGAACACACACCTTAGCCTCCAGTTGAACAAAATCAACTAACACAAAGCCTATTTTATAGCCAAGTGTTGAATGTATCGTGTAATTTGTTAACTGCTGAATTAAAAATGAAAAACCAGAACAATGGAATGAGTATGCCTTTGACCAGGGTAGTTAGTAAGGTGAGAACTGCCCAAGTGAAGCAGCTCAGGTCACCCAGCAGAAGAGTTCAATAAATTCAGAATCACTCTGTTATACTAGACTAGGCTTGTGTCTGGAAGGGTGAAGGAGCAGGCAGCAGAGAATGTGCTTATGTACCTACAGCGTCTTCTGATGCCACCGGCTCAGTGCTCTCTCCCATCACCAGAAGGGGAAGGAGCCAGGGAAGGGAAAGAGAAAGGAGGAAGGAATGTCAGATGGGGGCATTTAAATATTCAGCCCAAGAAAGCTCCTGACAGCCCCAGCCCCACACCATGAGGAATTCCGGACCAGAGACACTGCTGTTGGATTTTCAGGGGCAGGTGGGGAACTTTCCACATCCTAACTCATTCTGCTCCCATTCACAGCTCCCACGTCCTGGGGAGTCTCAGCTGGGTATTGCTACTAGTAAACCATCTGGAGGTCCTGGGACTTAGATTCAGTGGTGAACATCAGATACATGGCTTTATTCTCAGATGCCAGGGAGGCAAGGGTGCAGTCCAGCGGTGTGTGCAGATGCTTGACGGCCATGGCACGGAAAATACCTGAGGCTTCCTAGAACCGCCGTCTCTGAGTTGAGGTCCAAGTGGCAGTAGAAGCCAAGCAGACGATGCAGGCAGAGAGCAGAAGGCTGGAATGTGCCATGCAGAGAGAACACAGTGCAAAGGCAGGAGGGAGCAAGCCATGTTTTCAGAACCACAGAATTTCAAAAATGCCTGGAATGCAGAAATGTAGAAAATAGGCTTTAGACTGTGTGGGTTCCATCAGAATAGAAACAGAAAGCACGCACTATTCCAAATGGAATGATGACATGAAGACATTTCTAATTTAGAATGGTCTCAGGAAGGTTAGTGGCTGGGAGGCTAGAAGCAGGGGCACCACATAGGAGGGTGGAGCAGCATCCAAGGAGGCAGCAGTTTACCTGGGCAGAGAGAGGGCACAGACTGGTGTTGGAAGTACTGCTGGCAGGACCCGCGCGACCTGACCAAGTGAGGCGTGAGGGAGGGGTCTCCTGGCTCCTGCTTTGGAGCTCTGGGGGGACCTGTTGGGTTGAAAGCGGAAAGTCAGCAAGGGAAATGGGACTGTCACGGTTGAGCAGCACTGTGGTGGTGTATAAATGATGGATGTAAGGTCCGAGCTGAAGACCCACCAGCACAAGCCACAGGCTGATGGCTGACCCTTGAAGCCACAAGCAGGGGCAGGGTGACAGCCCCAGGGTGAAGCCTAGGAGAGCACCCACATTTAAGGAATGGAAAGAAGATAGAAGCTTCCAGCAGGTGAGTGAGAGGGAGAATGAGATACTAGGGTCTGGGGTTAAGGGGCATCTTCTGTCCTGCCCCCTCATGGGCGTCCCTGAAATCGTACCTCATCCACCTTCCACCAACCTCACTGGATGGGACCAGGGGCTCCAGCATAGTGTTTGTAGGGCAGAACCAAGATGGCTATAGTTAGGCTCCCTCTCTGAGACTTCTGGCCAGCTGTTTCAGTACTTGGTCCATGCTGAGGGCCATTACCAAGTAGGAATGACCATCGAAATTTCCTTGCCAGCGTACCCCATGTTAAATTCGCTGCTGACCTTGCATGTGTGTTTGAGAAAGATGACCCTGCTCAACGACCAGGGAGGATCCAGGATTAGGGTGTGTCCTGCAGTTTGAGGAAGTATCCCGCTCCTTGGGTTAAGGGCGTTCCCAGTTTAAGACCTTGGATTTTAGGGAAGTTCGATGTTGAGGATTATTGCTGCTGGAATTAGGGCGTTCCTGCTACCTGAGCTCCTGTTGAGCTCTCGTGAGATTCAGAGAGCACTTTGGGAAGAAAGCCTGGTGTAGTAGGTGAATTGGGTGGCAGCTGAACTGGGATTGCCCCAGAACGTGTGTGGAGGCCGGTGTGAGTTCGGGAATAAAGAATTGCTGTTTGAATCTACAAGCTGTGTGGTGGCTCATGATCTTGTGCCCAGCCAAGACTGCGGCAGGTCCAGGTTACAAACACCCTAATTCAGCATTTGGACTCAAGGTCACAAGCATCTGCTTGTGAGCATGCTCTCATCTATGTGACCTGTTGCCAATGTGCCTTCTTTGTTGGCCTGCATATTAAAAAGTCCTAGGAATGTGTCATTCGGCAATTTCCTTGTGGTGGATTAGTCAGAGTGTACTCACACCAACCTTGATGGTGTACCCTGCTACACACCCAGGCTGCATGACAAACCATGGCTCCCCAGCTGCAAACCATAGCACGTTACTGCAGTGAATACTCTAGGGTATTTAACACAATGGTGAGTACGTGTGTATCCAAACATAGAAAAGAGCAGAAATACTAGGTGATAGAAATATTTCAGCTCCATTATAATCTTATGGGACAACCATCATGTACGCAGTCCATTGTTAACAGAGATATCATAAACAGGACATGGCTATAACACTATTAACAATGGGGCATGTGGAATGGGCCCAGGAGATCTGAGGTGGAAGGGAGATTTGAATCCACCACAAACTCAATCCTACTGTTAGGACTTTTAGATTTCCATATTCATGCATCATTTCTTATACACAGGAGAACCTAATTAGTATTAAAATGTGTTCTTAGAGTCCAAAAATTCACAGGCTTTTGCACAAAAAAAAAAAGGTTCAGGCATCTATTATCCAGCCCTTGAGCTAAGCACTCATTAAAACACAATGTTCTCCTGTATCATCAGTGATGTTAGAAACACCAATCTAACTACTAAAAGTGAACAGAAGCAGTTTATGTCTTTGTCGAGGTTTAAGGATGACAGAGAATGTTCCACTTCAGAACACCCACTGCTAGAGTTTAGATCTGCAATGTCCCCTCAAGGCCCAGGTGTTGAAAGCTTGATCCCCAACCTGTGGCACTATTGGCAGGTAGTGGAACTTTTAAGAGGTGGAGCCTAGTGGGAGGAAGTTAGGTAACTGGGGGTGTCCTTAAAGGGGATGCTCAATATGGGATCCTGGTCCCTTGCATTTTTTGCTTGCCGGCCACCATGAGGGGAACAGTCTCTTCCACCATGTGATTCCACCATGTGATTCCACCATGATGTTCTGTGCTGCCACAGACCCAAAGCTACAGGGCCAATGACTGTGGACTGAAACCTCCGAAGCAGTGAACCAAAATAAACTTTCCTTCTATAAGTTGATTATCTCAGGTATTCTGTCACAGTGATGAAAAGCTGACTACCACACCTACCAACAGTCCTGGTGACAAATGTAATGCCAAAGGTCCTGCTGCTGCACCGCATCCCTCTCCTAAGGCCTCTCTCTTACTCTCTCTTATTCCAAGAGCCTCCATAGACCTCCACTGCCCACACTGGTAAGTCAGCCTCTGTGAAGATAACCTCCCACTCTCCTGTCCATCATCCTGGATTATGAACCATAGAGACCAGCACTGAACACTCAGTCCAAACAGGTGACCAACAAGCAAGCAAAACTCTGGGCCTTCTCACAGTGGTAAGTGGACTGTGCACAGTGACAGTTTCTTCTCACGTGCCACCAATTCATTCCACTTTTCTGTGCCACTCCTTCTCCTACAACAAGAATGGCTTTGCTGAATGATCTCCTGGGGATAATCTTTTAACTCTTTCAATTAAACCAATTATCGACTTAAGGGTCAATGTTTGCTTACTATAACACAGAAGCTTACTTAATTAAAAAAATCACCCTTGGGTAGAAACATAGCCTGAGTTTATGCAAGTTGTATGAAATAGTGACTCATGTATAGGGATGAGCGATAGCTACACCCTGCAAAGGCTAACAGAATTTATCTAACCTCTGGGGACATGTGTCACCCCAGATTGCCACATCAGGGCTTCAGGAGGTGGGACCGGATGCTGGAACTTTCCACATCTCCCCAGGCACCCCAGCAAGTGAGTGCAGTCAAGACGACAGTATGGAGCCCTTAGCTGTCAATCAGAGCCTTCTTTCTTCCCAAAGTGAATATTTTAAAGGCTACTTCAGACTGAGTCAAACCTACATTTCCCCAACAATCACAGGTGCTAACAAATCAGGAGAAAAATGATCTTATTTAGGAAGAGTTCTCAAAAAGTGTGCTTTTGGGGTCTCTATCTCCTTCTAGCTAAAGTGGTGTTCTGCATTAGCTACTTCTGGACTTACTGTGAGAGCAAAAAGAATTTTCACCCAGCATCCACCACTGAGCTACTCCTTAAAGATTTTAGGTGAAGCCTGAAACTCCCCCAGGGGATATCATGAGCAGAACCTCAGCCTCAACACACTCACATTGACCCAGGGGAACAGAGGCACTCTGGGTTCCATGCTGGTTCTAACAGATTATAGCAGTACATTTTCTGTTGCTATAACAAAATACCACAGACTGGGTAATTTAAGAAGAGTAGAGGTTTATTTAGCTCTTGGTTCTGGAGGCTGAGAAGTCCCATATCATGGTGCTTCTTCTTACTGCATTATAACATGGTGCAAGGCATCCTATGGTGAGAGAAGAGCAACTATCCTCACTCAAGTTTCTCTTCCTCTTCTTAGCAAACTAATAATGATGACATCGTGGGACCCTCTCTTACCACCAATCTAATCCTCTTTATCCCCCAAAGACCCAGTCCCAGGAATTTATGAATTGGGGGTGTTTAAGTTTCTAACACACAGGGTGGGGATGTGGCTCAGTGGTGGAACATTTGCTTAGCATTTCTGGGGCCCTGGGTTCAATCCCCAGCACCACCAGAAATAAATAAAGAAGTTTCCAGGGCTGGGGATGTGGCTCAAGCAGTAGCGCGCTCGCCTGGCATGCATGCGGCCCGGGTTCGATCCTCAGCACCACATACCAACAAAGATGTTGTGTCCGCCGAGAACTAAAAAATAAATATTAAAATTCTCTCTCTCTCCTCTCTCTCTCTCTTTCTTAAAAAAAAAAAAAGTTCCAACACGTGAATTCTGGTGGACATATTCAAACCACAGTGTAATCCCACTGCCCTTGTGCTATGTAGGATGGTGAGGGAAAAAAAACACAATGGCCATTCAAAATCAAATGGATTCATCCATCCAAATAGTCATTGAAGTCTGACTATGTGTTGGGCACCCTGCTAGGTGCTGGGGATGAGACTGTGAATAATGAAAACACTCTTCCAGTCTCCTAGGCACATATGTATATATATTTACTATTTTTTAGTTGTCAATGGACCTTTATTTCATTTATTGATATGGGGTGCTGAGAATCAAACCCAGTGCCTGACCCATGCTAGACAAGCGCTCTACCACTGAGCCCCCACCCCAGCCCCCTCACTATCTTTCTATATTGTTATATGACTATTTTAAAGTCCTCACTGCAGACTTTGTGTAGACAAAGTCATCACTCATAGTACGACATGTTGTGAGAGAAGCAAACGGACCCTTGAGATACACAGTAACCGGAGGGGCCCTGCCTCTGCCCAAGCATCCGACTGAAAGGTAAAAGGAAGAGTCTCGAGGGGAAGGCAGGGGTCCTGGGCAGAGAGAAGCCAGGTGAGAGGAGAGATCCTAAAAGGACTGTGACTCCACTTGGGGCACACACTTGCCCTTTCTTGGCTGGCTCATCTTGAAGCCAAGCCCCTAGGAGGTAAGCTGTTGTATGGAGAAGCCACCCGGCAGGGACCCATGTCCCCAGGCAACAGCCAGTGAGGACCTGCCAGCAGCTCAAGATGAACTTCAAAGTGGACCCTCCTCAGGGCCGGCTGACGCCTCAGTCATCCATACGTAGCCTCGGGGGTGACCCTGAGTCAGCAGGCCCAGCTACGAGCACCCAAACTCCTGAGCCACAGAAGCGGTGAGACCATAAATTGTTGTCTAAGCCGCTAAGTTTTGCAGTGACTGATTGACAACCAGAGAAGCCGATCCAGTGACATTCTGTTTCCGTTTTACCTTCCTCCCTTTCTCTTCAAGTTGGCCTCACTGTCCCTTGGGCACAGAGTCTTCTGGACTGGTCTCAGCTGGAGACTGTGTGACCTCAGGTGAGGCTACTGCACTCTCCTGGGTGATCTGGTGGTGGGTCCCATACGTCACCTGGTGTCATCTCAGGGGGCCACCAGCTCACTCAGCAGCAGGCTGCTAAGCTCCACTTGGCCTAGTGGGGCCTCCTGTCCTGGGTCACTGGGCCCTACCTACCGCACTATGATCTTCTCCTTCCTCACCTCACGGATGCCAGTGCCAGGAACCCTGTGGTTGATGGTGATCTGTCACCACCTGTGCATTTCGGGGTCTGTGGCAATGGCTTGTCACCAGGTTCTGTTGCCCATGTTGGCCACGGATCCTTGATTCTGCTACCTCATCCCTCTCTTTTTAAACGCATGTGTGAAATCTGGGGGAATCACCACTGTGGTGCCCACCCTGAGCCACTGGAATTGAAGCTCACCTGGCCCCTCTTCTGGGAGACGACACCACGCCATTGAGAAAAGATGAGGGTGATTTCAAAAAGCTCTTTCCAGGAAGGAAAGGACGCCTACACTAGGGTTCATCAATATTTGGTGCTTCATTTTTATAAGTGAAATGTAGTGCTCACCGTGTGGAATTACTCCGCCTCCCGCGTCCCTGAAGACGTGTAGGTCAGTGTCCGTGACTTTCTGTAACTCAGAGGAGGGGTCTGATGGTTGCTGGTTGAGAATGTCACTTGTCAAAAGTCAAATTTTTCTTCCCTGGTCTGTGAGGGTGGAGAGCCAGTCTCAGGACTGGCGTACACACAGGCAGATCAGAGTCCAGTTTGTCAAAGGTGTTGGTGCTGGAAACCAGAAGCAGCTGGTACTCTATCCTAACTCACAGCTGCGGTGAGTGAGCACATAGACCCAGACCCTGGGCAGGGCCGAAGGTCTGAAGGAGTCGGTTCAGAGCTAACAGGCCTTCTGTGTTTAGTTGTTTATTTTGTGTTGTTACAATTCCTGGCTTCTCTCTCCTGGGGAGGCTTCATCCTACTGCGCTTGGGCAGTCCTTGCCCACACCTCTCTGTTAATGAGCTTTGTGAGCTTGATTACATTATGCTGCATTCCCTCCCACAAGAGCTTTCCCCGTGCACATGGATGGGCTCTGAGCCTCTGATGGCCGAGTTTCACCTGACCTCGGGTTATCGGCTGACCTATATTCTGCCTGCATTTGCGAAATATTATCAGGTAAAAGAGCTTTGGAGAGCCAGAAAGATTGGGCAGGTGGCTCAAACCTTGGCAAAAGAGACAGCTTTAAAACCACACTCAAAAGCTAGTCAAGTCCCCATAGTGTCCAAGGTCCCCAGTCCCCAGGCACAAACTAGAGCAGGATGTCTACATCTTGAAAAAGCTCCATGTGGGAAACCAGGGGTGAACATGACAAGAGAATGAGGCAGACATTCTCAAGAGCAATGAGATTATTATTATTTTTCTATAATATGCACACGTATTAGGCTTTTTTCTGTTGTTATAACAAAATACCTGAGGCAGGATATACTCTAAAAAGAAAAGAGGTTTATTCAGCTCACAGTTTTCAGGGACGAAAGTTCAGACAACTTGGCACTGACTCTGGCCAGGGCCCCTCTGGCAGCAGAACCACATGGTGGAGAACGACATAGTAGAATCACATGCAGAAGAGATGGCGTGGTGGGATAGGAAGTCAGAGACCACGGAGAAGCCGGTCTTTCTTTTTTAAATAACAACTCACTGTCACCATAACTGACTCATTCTGTGACACCAGTGTTAATCTCTTCTAAGGGCAGTGCCCCCATGACCTACTTCCTCCCACTAGGCCCCACCTCTTAGAGATCCCACCGCCTCAACACCACTGAGGACCAGCCTTGGGGGATGCTCAAGCCATATTCAAATCATAAATCATATGTTTTGCTTTTTAAAATGTTTGTGCCTTTTGTAATTATTTACATAGATGAATTGGAGGTGTTTTCATTAAATGAATATTAAAAGAACTATGCCTTTAGAAATCGATGGGGAGAGTTCAAAGAGGCAGATAAACAAGACAGCCCCCCTAGGAGGCAACACATTAAAGACAGAAGGAGTTAACCTGAAAGTGTGGTGCTGTCATCTTGTGACTTGTCAAATGTTTGCTCCCTGGCCACATTTTGCTTGCTCATGGAAAATCAGATATTTAGCAAGAAATGTTTAGAGATGGAGCATTCCAAAGTCTCCATCAAGATGGATGGATGGAGGGATGGATGGATGGATGGATGGATGGATGGATGGATGGATGGTTGTGAAAGTGGATGAGTGGTTGAGGAGATGGGTGGATGAGCAGGTAATGGATGGATATATAAGTGGGTAGATGGATGGTTGGATAGACAGATGGGCAGATGAGTGGATACAGAGATGGATGGATCGACATGTGATAAAGAGATGTGACAAAGCGTTAGTTGCAGAATCTGGGTGGTAGGGATATTGGTGGTGCCTACGCAGTTCTTTCAACATTTTTGCATATCTGAAATTTTCGCAATAAGATGTCAGGGAGAACACCTGTGACTGTCCCACATGGCATGGCCCTGGAGAGACCCAAGGGACTCATTAAAAAGAAAGACTCCTAAGATTCACCCCAGGCCCACCTCAGAGTTTCTGAGAGTTGGACCTGGGAAATGGCACTTATCAAGCTCTCCCTGGGCTTCTGGAGAAACCTGCAGTTTTAAAGCCACAATGCAGACGTCACCCTGGGGAAGCTCATCATGACTTAACCAGGAACAGCTCTGCCTCTCGCCACACAAACCCACAGCAAGTGCGTCAAGAGTGGCTCCAGCTCTCACACTCTGACCACAGGCTCCAATCCAGACCATCTGCCTCCGGATCAGCAGAAACGTTCGAGCGTGTGTCTGGTGATGAGTTGGTGAGAGCAGACCCTGGAGCTCAGCAGCCACAGGTGGGGGTTAGTGCTGTGAGCGGCCTTGATGTGGAGATCCCTAGAAAACTCCAGACCACTTCAAGGGAGCCTGTGGCTGAGCCTCCACAAAAGATGCATACAGACATTAAATGCCAGGTTTGGGTCCCCACTCAGGAACGTCACCCTTTGTCACCTGCAGGATCAGCTGTCTAATTTTTTTTCCAAGTGCAAAGTGAAAGTATGGGACCTTTTTTTAAAAAAAAAAATTTAGTTGAGATGGACCACAATACTTTTATTTTTATTTATTTATTTTTATGTGGTGCTGAGGATTGAACCTGGTGCTCACACGTGGTAGGCAAGCGCTCCACCACTGAGCCATAGCCCCAGCCCCAATATGGGACCTCTTGTTCAAAGTTATTACAAAATTTCAAAATGTTGAAAGCAAAGCATGAAAGCACAAGATCTTCCTGAGCAGAAACACTGAGCTGCTTGCTGACTCTATCCTATGCCCTGGAGCTGACTCTGGTCACCTGAGTTACAGAAATTGGCATTTGCCAAGCCAGTTAGTGGTGGCCTAAGTCACACAATGCATATTTTTTTTTACATCAAAATGATATGTAAAGCTGTGCACAGTGGCTCACACCTGTAATCACAGTGGTTCAGGAGGCTGAGGCAGGAGGATCGCGAGTTCAAATCCAGTCTCAGCAACAGCGAGGCACTAAGCAACTCAGTGAGACCCTGTCTCTAAATAAAATACAAAATAGGGCTGGGAAGGTGGCTCAGTGGTCAAGTGCCTCTGAGTTCAGTCCCCAGTAGCCCCCCAGCAAAAAAATATAATATGTAAAAATATATATAATCACATATTCTGTCTAAAATCTCCAAAAATAAAACTAGTCTTCTTAAGTTTTTGGGTTTGTGGACAGCTTGTTTTTTTTTTTTTTTTTTTTTTTAAAGAGTGAGAGAGGAGAGAGAGAATTTTTAATATTTATTTTTTAGTTCTCGGCGGATACAACATCTTTGTTGGTATGTGGTGCTGAGGATCGAACCCGGGCCGCACGCATGCCAGGCGAGCGCGCTACCGCTTGAGCCATATCCCCAGCCCGACAGCTTGTTTTTTAAGCGAAGCATGATAGATGTTGGCATTTTAGTATCCATTCAGTACAACTTTATTCAACACCAAGGATGTTTCTAGACTGTGTAGATATGGTGAAAAAGAAAGCAGACGCTGTCAAGGGTAGTCAACAGAGAAAACACACTCACACACTCACACTCACACTCACATTCACACACTCACACACACATGTCCATTTATCAAACAAGTCTCTGCGGGCAGTTGAGGGTCAAAGGAAATCCAGAGTAGGCCACAAAATTCGGACACAAGGGGTTGACATCAGGACTGTCCAGGCATAGAAACGGATCGTTGGCTCTGTTGCTGTTGCCACGGTTACTATTTTGGATTTTATGTATTTACTTCAAGCCAGGGTCTTACTATATTTCTCAGACTGGCCTCAAACTCCTGGGCTCAAGCAAACTTCCTGCCTCAGCCTGCTGAGTAGCTGGGATTATGGATGTCTGGCCTCATCACTGCCTTTAGATTTTATTTTGCAGTGATAATGTCACAGGCAGTCGCCCCAGGGGTGTGCAAAATCATACAAATCCCTGTCTCTCTGGCCCTTGTCATTTCAGCCAGAGTGACATCCACCTGCATTTCTGTCTAAAGATGTGATCTGGCCCCAGGGACTGGCAGAATTTGGTGGATGAATACCCCCAGCTCACTCCTTCTTCAGAAATCATTGCCCTGAGAATAGATAATCCTTGATTCTTAAGACTTATGGGAGGATGTGGTTCCAGACCCCCGTGGTCTGACCTGGGTCTCCACTCTTCACCTCCCACCCATCTCACTTCCCACACTCGCTCTCCACATTGTTGATTTTTAAATCTACATGGTGACATCATATGTATACATGTTTATGAGGTCCAGTTTAGTAGTTCAATACAGTGTGCAATGATCAAATCAGAATACTTAGCACTTCTGTCTCGTCGATTGTTGATCTTTTCTGTGTCGGGAACTTTCATGCTCTTCTATTAATTTGAAATATATCAAGGATTACTGGAGCCAAAACTTGCAGAGAACCCTAACTAACGTCCTGGTTTGTGCCCGTTATCCAACTTCTTTCCATTCTCGTCCTCTCTGCCCTGAGGGGTGGAACTGGAGGTCCTGAAGTTAAGTGCAACAAGCCAGACACAGGAAGGCGAATACCACACCTACTCCTTCATGGGTGGAAAGTAAACAGCCCTCAGGGTCTTCCCTCCTCCATGCCCGCAAGGGGTCTCTGGGATTGCCTCTCCAATAAACGACTTACTTTCAAATCCTATCACAGGGTCCACTTCTGGGGAAGATGAAGTAAGACGTGGTTCCTAAAGTGCTCTGTGACAAGGACAGGGGAAAGAGGCTGAGGAGAAGAAGACATGGGGGGGGGAGACCAGGAAATGGCGCCCTGGAAGCCAAGAAGGAAGGAATAGCCAGCCATGTGGAGCCCTTCATCTAGGCCAGCCAGACAGGGGGCTGATGGGCCCAGAGGTCTGATTGGAGAAGTTCACATCAAGAACATGGGTCAACAGGAAATGTAGATGGCAAGTCAGGTGGAGAGGACTCTCTTGATCCTGGAGGACAGAGACGGGCAGTGGCTTTGAGGGAACATGGGGTAGAGACAGGGATTGTTAGGATGGGAGAGATCTGAGCACATTTAGGTGTGTCTTGCCAAGATAAGACTGAACAGGAGAGGCTGGGTCCACAAAAGTGTGTGAGTGTGTTTTCTCTGTTGACCTCACATGGGTTGTGTGAAGCCTGGGGAAGGCGAGCAATGCTGGGGTCCAGAAATCAGGAGAAGCAGTGAGGATGGCAGCGCAGAGGTAGACAGATCGTGGAGTCAGTAACCAGGCCGTGTAAACATGGCCTTCAAGTGATGCAGGAAAGAGGAAAACAGGCTCAGTGCTCAGAATCCATGGGCCATCAGACCCTGGGCCTCGTAAGTCTACACGCATTGTAAGAAAGACTGTTTTGTGTTCAATGTTTAAAAACCTAGCATTCGAAGGAGTTCCGGGACTTAGGGACAAGTACACAGCACAGATCTGGGTCCCCCCTTTTAGCCCCAAAGGCCTGTGTTCTAGGCTTAGAGGTGACCAGCTGGACCTTGGGCACAGTTCTATTATCTCCAGCTACATGACATTGGGCCAGTCAACTCTCCCACTTGGGGCTCAGTTTTCTCACTTTCCTGCTTACCCTATTGGGTTATCAGGAAGAATCAATTACAGAATCCAAACTAGTGTGCACGCACATTAACCAATGTCGATTCAACTATTCACACAGCCAATAGGTCCTGAGGTCTCAAGGGCTGTGCCAAGTGTCTGGCATGGAGCCACCCACCCCAGAAACCCATAAAGTCCAGCCCCTTAACTCAGCGGGGGGACAGATACACAGCACTAGTACCCATGTGGAGGCAGTGACTCAGGTCTTCCCAGGGAGTCTGCAGACCAGAGTGGTTGCTTGACTATGCAGGAGACAGAATACACAGGAAGGGGACATGAACACTTCTGTTTATACATAAAAAAGCACCTTAACACGTGGTGGTTTAAAGTACTGTTTGATTATTTTATGACAATGATCGTTTCATTATTCTTTCATATGGTCCTGGAGCGGACTGCCTTCAGTGAGGCAGGTCTTGCTGCCTTCATGAAGTTGCAGGCACGTGGAGGCTGAGGCTAGACTCATGCAGAAAGCCCCCTCGCTCTTCTGTCCATGGATGGATGGTTCCTGCCATCAGTGGTCTGGGACCTCCATGAGGGCACATGGCCCTCCAACGTGGCCTGGGATACTCATGACCTGTTGGCTTCATTCTAAGAGTAAGCATCCCAGGTGCTAGGGGTTGAATATTTGTTCCCTCCAAAATTCATGTCGAAATTAGCAATTTAACAGTATTAAGAGGTGGGACATTTGGAAAGTGTGTAATCCATGAGGACACCACTCTCCTGATGGGGATTCATGCCATTATAAAAGGGCAAGTTCCGCCCTCCCTTGGTGTCTATTGCCTGTCAGCCTTCTGCCATGGGGTGCCACGGCAAGGAAGCCCTCACCAGATGCCAGCAACTTAATCCTGGCCTTTCCAGCCTCCAGAACTGTGAGCCAAAGACATCATGTTCATTACAAAGTATCAGGTCTTGATAAGACAGGAGGCAAGAACCAGGAGCTATATCAGCTTTATTACTCTCCCTGGGAGCAACAGCATCATTCCCCTGTCCCTGTTTGACGGTCACTCTCCAAGGCAGGTCAAATTCCAGGGAGCACACACAGCCTCCATCACATGAAGGGAGGAGAGTCAACATGATGATGGCCGTGGACTGGAAGTCCTAGCTACAGAACTCCACAGAACTTACAACCTTTAAATCCAGTTTGTAGAACTGGCTGCACTAAATATGACTCTTCTGCTCCAAAGAAGGTACTCATGATGGGTCCTCCTCAAAGCCCAGAAATCAATCTATTATAAGTAGCCTTGGCTAGACACCATCTTGGCTTAGGGGCTGGCAGTTAAACCTTGACCCTGTCAGAAGCCTGGGGCCAGTGCAGGCTTAGAAAATGTGACACTTCCAAAGGAGAACAATAATTCTCAGAAGTGGATCTTAATTAGAAAGAAATCTATGAATTACCTGGAAAAGAATTTAAAACGATCCTAAGGAAATTCAGTGAGATGCAGAATACAAATTAATAATTCAAAAAAGTGAGAAAAACAATTCAAGATATGAAAGAGAAATTTATCAAAAAGATATGTGATTAACATGAGCCAATCAGAAGTCTTAGAACTAAAACTTTAAATCAATGAAATAAAAAATATAGTGCAGAGCTTCACAACAGACTC
This sequence comes from Spermophilus citellus, assembly GCF_964194105.1. Taxonomy (NCBI): domain Eukaryota; kingdom Metazoa; phylum Chordata; class Mammalia; order Rodentia; family Sciuridae; genus Spermophilus; species Spermophilus citellus. The sequence goes on along the minus strand of NC_138198.1, from coordinate 1,426,882 downwards.
GAATAAGTAAAAGAAAGAATTTCTGAATTCTTATAAACAACAATAGGTGTTGGTGAGGAGGGGGGGAAAAGGCACACTCATACATTGCTGGTGGGACTGAAAATTAATGCAACCAATCTGGAAAGCACTATGGAGATTCCTCAGAAAACCTGGAATGGAACCACCATTTGACCCAGCTATCCCTCTCCTCATCCTACACCCAAAGGACTTAAAAACAGCATACTACAGGGACACAGCCACATCAACGTTTATAGTTTCAGAATTCACAATAGCTAAACCATTAAACCAAACTAGATGCCCTTCAATAGATGAATGGGTAAAGAAACTGTGGTGTATATACACAATGGAATATTTCTCATCATTAAAAGAGAATAAAATTATGGCATTTGCAAGTAAATTGGTGGAGTTGGAGAATATCATGCTAAGCAAAGTTAGCCAATCCCCAAAACAAAGGCTGAATGTTCTCTCTGAGAAGCGGATGCTGATCCATAATTGGGGTGGGGGGATGTGGAATGGAGGAACTTTGATTGGGCCAAGGAGGAGGGAGAGGAGGGGAGGGGACATGGGGGCAGGAAAGATGGTGCAATGAGATCAACATCATTACCCTAGGTACATGTATGACTGCACATATGGTGCAGCTCTACATTTGTACTACAACCAGAGAAATGAATAGTGTGCTCCATTTGTGTACAATGAATTGAAAAGCCTTCTGCAGTCATGTATAACTGATTAGAACTAATAAAAAATAAATTAAAAAAAGAATTTCTGAATTCTAGGAGAGATCTGTTGAATTAACCCAGTCAGGCAAAAAAAAAGGGGGGGGGAATATTGGAAAGGATAAAATATATGAGATTTATGGGACAACATTAAGTGAACAAATATTCCCATTATGAGAAATTCAGAAGGTGAAGAAAAGAGGAAAAGCATTGCAAACTTATCTCACAAAATAATAAATGAAAAATTGCCCAAATCTTCAAAGAAATCTAGACATTCAGTTACAAAAAATCTCAAAGAACAACAACTGGATTCAACCAAGGCACAGTATAGTTCAAATGTCAAAGTACAAGACAAAGACAGCATCCTAAAAATAGCAAGAGAAAAATCACTAAGTCACCTACAAGAGAATGCCCGTTAAACTTATAGCAGATTTATCAGCAGAAATCTCATAGACTGGAAGAGAATGGAATGATATATTTGGAATATATTGCCAACCAAGAATTTGTTGGTTTTTTAGGGCCTCCCTAAGGGGCTCAGGCTGGCTTTGAACTCATGATCCTCCTGCCTCAGCCTCTAGAGCCACTGGGAGTACAGGCATGAGCCATCATGCCCTGCTCAACCAAGAATATTGTACCCAGCAAAGTTATCCTTCAAAACTGAAGCATATATAAAACTTTCCTAGAAAAACAGAACCTGAGTGAGTTCCTAATCCCCAGACCATCCCTGTAGCAAATATATAAGGGAGACCCACACTAGAAATGAAGGGATGAGAACTATCATAAAGAAAACATGAACATGCACAGCTCACAGAAGAACTGGTACATAAAACAGGAAGAGAAACAAATCTTAGCACCACAGAAAACTACCAAATCACAAAAATAAATAGTAAGAGAGGTGGAAAGGGAAAAAAATATAAAACAAGCAGAACACAATTAACAAAGGGTCGGGAGGATGTTCATACCTATCAATTATAACCTTTAATGTAAGTGGATTAAATGTACCAATCAAAAGACACAGCCTGGCTATGTGGATCAAAAAAAAAAAAAAAGAATTCAAATATGTACTGCCTACAAGAATCACCCTTCACTGGTAAAGGTCCACATTAACTAAAAGTGAAGGGTTAAAAAATATATATATCACTTAAATAAAAACCAAAAGAGAGCAGGAGTAACTATGTTAACATCAGATAAAGCAGACTTTAACTCAAAACCTGAAAGATTGGGAGGCTGAGGCAGGAGGAGAACAAGTTCAAAGCCAGCCTCAGCTACTTAGCAAGATTCTCTATATATAAAATATTTCAAAGGGCTATGGGGCTATGGGTGTGGCTCAGTGGTTAAGCACCCCTGGGTTCAATCATCCCTAGTACCAAAAAAAAAACTGTAAAAGATAAAGACTGTCCTTATATATTGATAGAAAAATAAATTCAGCAAGAAGATATAACAAATGGAAATAAAATCATTTATGCACCTGACATGGAGCCACTCACATATATAAAGCAAATATTATTAGATCTAAAAGAAGAGGTTGACTCTAATACAATAGTAATAGGGGGCTTGAAGACCCCACTTTCATCACTGGACAAATCATCCAGACAGAAAATCAATAAAGACTCACCCATGTTGAACTGCACTATAGAGCAAATGGACCTAATCGACATTTACAAAACCTTTCTTGCAGCAGCAACAGTGTGCACATTCTCCTCATCAGCACTTGCAACATTCTCCAGGACAGATCATGCATTAGGCCCAAACAAGTCTCAATTTAGAAAATTTGAAATCATCCCATGTATCTTCTCAGACCACAACTGAATAAAACTAAAAAGCAGCCACAAGAAGCATGGGAAGTATAATGGCACATGGAAACTACATAATGTGATCCTGCATGACAAATGGACAGTTGAAGAAATAAAGGGGAAATCAAAAGGCTTCTAGAAACTAATGAAACTGACACAAACTAAAGTCTGTGAGCTACAGCAAAAGCAGAAGTAAGAAGGCAGTTTATAGCAATTGATTCATATGTCAAAAAACAGAAAGATCTCAAATAAACAAGTGAACAATGTACCTCAAGTACACAGAAAAGCAAGAACAAACTATGCCTAAAATAAGTAAAAGGGGAGAAATAATAAATATCAGAACAGAAATAGATATAATTGAAACTAAATAAAATACTATAAAAATAGATCAATAAAAAAAAGTATTAGATTCTTGAAAGGGTAAACAAGATTGACGAGTCTACAGCTAGACTACAAAGAAAAATGAAGACCCAAATAAATAAAATCAGAAAGAAACAACTGATGCTACAGAGATACAAAAGATCAAATAAACTAACATCAATTCTTATATGCTAAAAAAGGAAAACCTAGAAGAAATGGATAAACTCCAGAACATATATAATCTACCAAAATTTAATCAGAAGAAAATTTAGAGACCAATCATGAGTAATGAGATTAATGCAATCATTAAAAATCTCCAATCTGAAAAAAAAATCCAGGATCTATGACCTCATTTCTGAATTTTACAAAGCATTTAAAGAACTTATTCCAATTCTTTTCAAACTATTCCAAAGGAAAAAAATCAAAATAGAAGAAATTCTGCCAAATTCTTTTTATGAGGTCCACATTACTTTGACACCAAAACCAGAGAAGATATGTCAAAAAATAACACTAGAGACCTGATCCCTGATGAACACAGATGTAAAAGTTCTCAGTAAAATATTAGCAAATTGAATCCAACCATACAATCAAAAAATCACATGCCATGATCAAGTGGGATTCATCCCAGGAATGCAAAGATGGTTCAATGTATGCAGATCAACAAACCCCATACAACACGTTGAGTGAAGGACAGAATCCACTTGATCATTTCAAAAGATTTGGAAAAAGCATTTGATAAAATTCAGCATCCCTTCATGATAAAAACTCTCAACAAGTATGTGTAGAAACAGCATATCACAAAACACTACAGGCTCTCTATGAGAGTGCTTTCTCCAAGATTGGGAACAAGGTGGGATGTCCCTCTTCACCACCCTTTAATATGGTACTAGATGCCTTAGCAAGAACAATTACACCAGAGAAAGAAATACAGAGCACCAAAATTGGAAAGGAAGATATTTAACCATCCATATTTGCAACTGACATGATTTTATATGTAAGAAAATCCAAAGAATTCATCAAAAAGCTATTAGAACTTATTAAAAAAATTCAGAAAAGTTGCAAGATATGAAATCTAAAGACAAAAGAGCAGGATTTTTATACACCAATAAGAAATTTGCTAAAAAAAGAAATTGACAAAGCAATCTCATTTACAATAGCTACAAGATTAAGTAAGATTTTTAGAAAAAAAAAAAGACATTTAACCAAGGAAATGAAAGCTCTCTACAGTGACAATTATAAAACACTGATGAAAGAAATTATAGAGGATGCCCCACAAAGTGCTGAGATACCCCCATTCATGAACAATAAGAATCAATATCATTTGAAGGACCACCCTACTCAAAGCAAACTATAGATTTAATGCAATTCCCATCAAAATACAATGATTTTCTTTACAGAAAGCGTGTCAAAGTTAGCTATGCATATGGAGAAGATTGAAACTGAATCCTTTTCTCTCATTGAACACAAAAATCAATTTAGAACAGATCAAACACCTAAATGTTAAACCTAAAACTCAAAAATTACAATAAGAAAGCCTAGAGAAAACCTTCCAAGACCCTGAGATAGGCATGGTTTCTCATCTAGGACCAGAAAGGCATAGACAACCAGAGCAAAAATAGACAAATAGGATATATATATATATATATATATATATATATATATATATATATATATATATATAGTGCAGCAAAGGAAACAATCAACAGAATAAAGAGAAAAACCTTCAGAATGGGAGAAAATATTTGCAAACTCTTCATTTGAATAAAAAGGTTTATATTGAGAATACCTAAGGAAGTCAAAAAGCTGGACAACAAAACAACAAACAATCCAGTTCTAAAACGGGCTAAAGAACCCAACAGACACTTTCAAAAGAAACATGCAAATGGCCAAGTTCATGAAATGCCCAAGCTCACTAATCCATCAGGGAAGGACCTGCAAATCAAAAACCACAATGAGATTTCATCTCACCCTGGTTAGAAGAGCTACCATCAAATGGACCAAAAAATAACCAAGACTGGCAAAGATGCAGAGAAAAGGGTATTCTCAACCACTGTGTGTGGGAATGTAAATCAGTACAGGCACTGTGGAAAACAGCTGCAAGACTCATCAGAAAACTTAGAATGGAACCACCCTGCACTATGTTGCATAAGCATGAAGGTTTGAGAAGTCTTCACTTACCCAATGATTTGGGAATCTTCATCATGATCGTGCTCTATGAAGTATCAATGTCTGGTCATTCAAGTTCCTCTCTTTGTTCTTCATGAAGAATTCATAATTGAATTTGGGAAAAATGGTGATTTTATGATAATCAAAGTCAGTCCCTCCATTTGTCATATTTCTTCACTTATTGAGGTCTTCTTTTATATTTTTCAATAAATGCTGGTAATTCTCTTCATAAAAGAGAAAAAAAAATCTCTAAGAATTTAAGCCATCATCACTAGGCATGAATAGTTCTCCAAGGTAAGGAACATGGTGATGAAGAAAAAAGTCTAAATGCACCAGACACAGAGCAGAGCTGCCAAGAGCTCTGCACAACACACATGCAGACACCCAAATACCAACTTAAGTACACAAAGATCCTGTGGAAAGACATGCAGCCAATACCCACATTTGTCATGGTGGCAACCAATATTTGAAACTCAAAATGGGCCTGAGGTTGGCTCTGACCATTGGCTCTTCCTTTCCTGTCCAAGAGGCAACTCAGGTGGAGAGACGCAAGCCCAGGGACGGCATTAACGATGACTATGATGTCACTAATGATACTTTTTATGAACCTACCACGAATGTCTTGCCATGAGACGTTTGGGGCCTCTTGTGAGACAGAGCAAGTGAATGACGATTTGAAGAAGCCTTCAGCTTCACTGGAGAAACTCAGAACCTTTCTTTGCCCCATGCTAAAGACCTGGCATTAAGCCACTTAGTCCCCATTCTCCCAACCACCACCCCTTGTTTTCTTTTGTCTGTTTGTTTGAGACAGTCTCCCTGTGTTGCCCACGCTGGTCTCAAACACGTGGGCTCAAGCAATCCTCCTGCCTCAGTCTCCCAGGTAGCTGGAACTACAGGCATGCACCAGCTCACCTGGTTTAATCCCCCCACTTCTTGTGAGATGGGTGTTAGGATAGGTAGATAAATGAACGCGGTAAGACACAAATAGGCCATGTGATTGGCATGGGGTCCATGGCAGAACTGGAATGTAGGTTCAGTTTCATGTAGCTCTGAGCACATGCTCTAACCCTCTCTCAAGGAACAACAAAGAAGGAAATCATTCACTCATTCCTTCACTTACCCAATTTCTTTGCAAACATGCACTGAACACACACGGGAGAAGACTCCCTTATCGGTTCCTGATTTAAAAAAAAAAAAAAGTACAATGTGCTTGCAGGGCACAGTGGCGCATGCCTGCTGAAAGAATGAACAAGGCTCATCGTGGGAGAAAATGCCGGTTTATTGAGGAACAGCTCTGTATATTTTTAGAGCTAGGGGTTATGACAGTTGAACAGTTTAACAGTTTGACTGTTGGCATGGGGTGCTTTCTGATTGGTGGGTAAGGATCAGGTGAGCCAGCAGGGCTAGTCTGATTGGTGGGTAAGGATCAGGTGAGCCAACAGGGCTAGTCTGATTGGTGGGTAAGGATCATGTGAGCCAGCAGGGCTAGTCTGATTGGTGGGTAAGGATCAGGTGAGCCAGCAGGGCTAGACTGATTGGTGGGTAAGGATCAGGTGAGCCAGCAGGGCTAGTCTGATTGGTGGGTACGGATCATGTGAGCCAGCAGGGCTAGACTGATTGGTGGGTACGGATCATGTGAGCCAGCAGGGCTAGACTGATTGGTGGGTAAGGATCAGGTGAGCCAGCAGGGCTAGACTGATTGGTGGGTAAGGATCAGGTGAGCCAGCAGGGCTAGTCTGATTGGTGGGTACGGATCATGTGAGCCAGCAGGGCTAGACTGATTGGTGGGTACGGATCATGTGAGCCAGTAGGGCTAGTCTGATTGGTGGGTACGGATCATGTGAGCCAGCAGGGCTAGACTGATTGGTGGGTACGGATCATGTGAGCCAGCAGGGCTAGACTGATTGGTGGGTACGGATCATGTGAGCCAGCAGGGCTAGACTGATTGGTGGGTAAGGATCAGGTGAGCCAGCAGGGCTAGTCTGATTGGTGGGTAAGGATCAGGTGAGCCAGCAGGGCTAGACTGATTGGTGGGTAAGGATCAGGTGAGCCAGCAGGGCTAGACTGATTGGTGGGTAAGGATCAGGTGAGCCAGCAGGGCTCACCATTGGATGGCTCTTCTCAGGGGATGGGGAAGTTAGTCCTTGGAGCCGGGGCAAGTCCCAACACCTGCAATCCCAGTGGCTAAGGAGGCTGAGGCAGGAGAATCGAGAATTCAAAGTCAGCCTCAGTAACATCGAGGCACTAAGTAACTCAGTGAGACCCTGTCTCTAAATAAAATACAGAATAGGACTGGGGATGTGGCTCCATGTTCCAGTGCCCCTGAGTTCAATCCCTGGTACCTCCTTCCCCCCAAAAAACTACTGTGTGCTTTATTGGGAGACAAAACAAGTGATTGAAGCTTCCAACACCCAGCCAGCCAGCACTCCACTGGAGCAACAGAACCTTCCAGACTCCTTTTGCATGCTACTGAGTTACAGAGCTGCCTCCTCCTGGAATGAATCCTTACTCTGGATGGCGACAGGACAGGGCGTGGAGAAAGCCAACAGGTTTTAATAAAGCACAGACCAATCTCTCCCCTGCAGAGAAAAACAAAAAGCTGGGAATCACTCAGCCAGGAAGTCAGACATCAGTGGTTAAAAGCCTTAATAATAAGGACTGGCTGTTGTTGAAGATTTACTTTTTGTCAATCTCTGGGCTGAGCCCATCTAATTTTCAGAACTCTGTGCAATAGGGACTATTATTATTCCCTGGTTTACCACTGAGGAAATTAGGGCTTAGCATGTTAATCTGCCTGGGTCACACAAATAAATACAGGATTGGAACGTAGGTCTCTCTGATGGAGCTTCCCCCGCCCCCACAACATCAATGCTACACACACTTTCCCAAAGGCTGAAGAGGACCAAGTGATAATGACGTCCCTGGGCCACTTAAGTCTCGGATCGGCTCGATTATTTCTAAGCCACAGGCAATGACCCACTTATTTCAATGCATATTAAATCCATAGACTATTCAGCATGATCTAAACAAAACAAAAAAAGTGCAAGATCCTCAGCCTGTTGCAATTTATCTTCACAATGTGAATCCCAGAGTCCTGCAATCAGAACTCATTTGTTTATGGTGTTTCCACTTTTTCCTGCTGGTGTTCCTCAAAAACACAAACTGCAAAGGGCTGTGCTAGGGAGGTTAGGTACATGGTCACCCCAACTGGATGAATGGTTCCTGAAGCAGCAACCCACCTCCCCCACCCATTTCAGAACCCCAAAGGGTCACTTCCCTTCCTGGGAGATCCAGGTTTTGAAAGAAGAAGATGAGGAGGGAGACCTAACCTGGGCTTCAGCCCTGAAGTGGTACCAGGAGAGACTGAATGTCAAGTGTCAAGTGCAGGAAATGTTCCCATGTACTACAGCTGGTGGCTGCACCCTATCACCACACAGGATCTAAATGCATTCGTTGAAAGGAGCCTTTGATAAAATGCTTTAGTGCACAATTTTGTACAGACTTGCCCAAGACAGTGTCTCCAGAGCTTTGAGGACAGAGACAAGCAAACATCATCTGTGACTTCTGCACTCCATGTCCTTGCGCTGCTCAGCAAACACACATTGGTGGTGCCTTATCGGGACAGGCTCTGGGACACCAGGTCTGCAGGGTCCCTTCCTAGACACCTTCCAGGTCCGATTCCTGGAAACTGGTGCTCCAAGGAGCCATGAGTTCAATGGTACCTTCCTCAAGCTTTATTTACCCTGAAGCTGGACCCCCAGAAATGGAAGGGAGCTGAGGTGTGTCCCACTCAATCCTGGACAGCCCTCTCATGTCACTGGGAATCCTCAAGCATCTCTGGGGAAGGTGAGCAGACAGGGAAGGTAGTGTGCAGCACACAGAAGAATAAAGTATAGCTTATGACCCAGAATCCCTTCTTCACCAGCAGGAGATAAGATGCTAAAAGGAAAGCCACAAGGGAGAATTAAAGTCTCCTGTTCCTACTAAGCTTCTTCCACGTGCCCTGCTTCTCATGCTGTGTTTTACACCTTTTGAGGATTGTACTCAGAAAACTGGAGAAGAAGAGAAGTGAAGTGTATTAGTTCATTTGTGCTGCTGTAACAAAATATCTGAGACTGGGTAATTTATGAACCACAGAAATGGTTTCTCATAGTTCTGGAGGCCAGGGAGTGCACGAGCAAGGCACTGGCAGAATCAGAATCAGTGACATCTTCCCTCTGCTTCCGGGATGGCACCCTGAACCCTGTCACATCATGAGATGGAAGGCAGAAGGGCAAAAAGAGACGAACGCTTTATGAAGCCTGTTTGATAAAGGTCTTCCCCACGTTCACTGAGGCTTTACCATTATGACTTATCGTTTTCTAAAGCCTCCATGCTTCACACCAGCACTTGGCCTTCACTGTTCAACATGAATTGCTGGTGTGTGTGTGTGGGGGGGGGCATTCAGACCGTGGCAAGAGGTGAAATCGCAGTCAGGCCATTTTTACTGTGACTTGGTGGGCCCTTTCCAATGTGTGTACGGGAAAAGCTCAATGTGTTGGTCGGGGTAGGAACTTGAGCTGGAAAGAATGTGTAACTTTTGCTGAGGGGGTGAGGGAGCCGCAGTTCTGGGTCCATCTTGAGAAGCAGTTGCTGAGTCCCTGTGGGCTGGGTTTGTGGGGCTGAGCAGGGGAACAGGGAGGCCAAGTTCAGAGGGCAATGATGGCTGCTGGAACCCCAGCCCCAGGAGGGGCCATGGCCGGGTGGGTCAGGAGGGTCTCACCACTCCACATTTGCATGGCGGTCTCAGACTTTCCTGGACACAACCCTCACTGGGCCTCACTCTACCACCATCCACCCTGCGACGTGGGCTGTTTGCGCTTCTCCCTGCAGGAAATGTGGCTGTCTGTGGCACACCCCTTCTAGCAGCCATTGCACTGTGTATTCCCAGGGATCCCAGGGTTCTTGACCCGCAAAAGGCTTGAGGTTGCTTTTTCCAGCCTTAGGTGACTGGACACCAGCTTCCCTTTCAAACAGACCTTGCCTCTGGCATTTCAAAGCTGCAGAATAAAAGGACCCCGGTGGTGGGGGCAGGGAGCGAGGTACAAGACTCTCTCTCTCCAAAGTTGGCATTCCTGAGAAGGCTGTTGCTTCTAATTTAAATTCTCATTTCTTATTCTATTTCGAGGTCCTCTCTGGATTTTAGGAATGTTGAAACGTGCCAGTTGTAAAGCCCCAAGTACAGAATGGTCACGCTGGCTAGGGGCAGGAAAGAAATCACTTGTCAGGAGGAGCCCGCAGGCCTTTGAACAAAAGCTTGGAGGGGCGAGGGAGGCTAGTGGGTGTTTGGAGCTGGCCTGATGCAGAGTACTGAGATGAAAGAGGCTTGGAGGCTCCCGAGCAACTCCATAATGCAGAGCAAAGTCAGCCTTTTAAATGAGGTTAAGTACCCCAAGAGTGACGGTAAACAGAACAGGCAGCTCTTTAAGTGGAAATAAAGTACGTTCAGTCTTGCCATAAAGCTGCAGACTGCAGCTGAGCTGGGCAAAGTGGATTCCATTTGGGAGACAGCAAATTAGAACAGAGGCTCAAGAGCCGTTTAAGAGGAACCCTTCAACCAGGAAAGAAGAGGGACGGGGGAGGGGGATTGAGGGACTCATTGATTATGGCCAACTCGGAGAAGCACACTGGCACGTGGAGAGTTAACAGCACCCTGAGGTTTGTCCCCTCTCACCTGCCTCGACCTTTTGCAGCAGAGCTCTGTCACTGGGACAACAGTCTGATGTTCTGGGCACGTTTACTTCTGAGGATTTTCCACACGTTTAAAGATATTTTGCAAATTGTTCTAAGGACCCCCACGAGGCTCTCTCTACACTCTTTTTACCCTCTTAACATGTCAAAAGAGCATTTCAAACTCTAAATCTCCGGGGATCCTGTGAGGCATTTCTGAATTTGATTTTTTTTTCTTTCCAAGAGGAAAAAAAGAAAATCAGTAAATTAAAACTGTATTAAGCATCAAAGAAAATGCCATTTTTTTCCCCTTGGGTTAAAGACACACAATCAAGGCTGACTTGAGAGGCTAGCAGGACTCCAGTTGACTTGGTCAGAAACCAAACCCCAAAGAGGTGTGAACCGAAGTCACACCCCATCTCCTGCTCCAAGGAGGTGAGGGAGGTGACGGCATTAGCTTGTTTGTCTTCCAGTTCAGTCTTATCCTGCCCTTTGCTCCCTGGCTCTTGACAGAATGGAGAGGAGGGAAGAACTTTCACAGGCAGCTCTACTGCCAGAACTCCCACAGGGCAAGTGGAAAGATGGTTTGAGCTTTGCAAGTTGATGAGACAATGAGCCAGGGAGGGACTGGATTTAACTTGTTTAAGGATAAAGCTGTTGGAGATTTTCAAATTGGAGTCTGATATCCTGTATGTATAAAAAAGCCACTGGCTTATATCTACTCAGAGCATGAATTCCCAAGGCAGTAGAGTCTCCCCCCCCCCCCTCTCTCTCTCTCTTTAAAGCAAAAGTAACTAAGTATTTAAAGGACTTTAAAAGTGGCCTGAAAATTCATAAACTCGCATTCAAAAATAAAACTCATTCCATTCTAAAATTAGAAGGTGGGGGGGGGGAGTCCCTGGAATCCAAAATAAGTTGTTCAAACAAGTATTCGTATTGGATCGGACTCTGTTTCCAATTTGTTTTATTGATCCTTGATGACCTCTGAGAAGTGGCTCATTCAATTTCCCCTCAGTATAGGTAACAAACCAGGTCCCAGAGAGAGGGGACAGTCCTCCCAGAACATGTCACACACCGCAGGACACGGGGCAGGGCCCTGGAGCCTCTTCCTCTATTGGAATGCAAACTGTGACTCTGGGAATGTAAATTGCGTGGATGATAATTTCATGCTTTGGCTGTGGGAAGAAGCATTCGGGAAATGTGCCTCAGGCACATTGAGTTTGTTGGAAAATGAAGAATGTCACATGTGTAGTCTGGCCACCTACTTGGCAATGGTAGCTTCATATAGCATTGTTGTTTTTTTATGGGGCCAGAATGCTAAATTTGATAGTCAAATAGTTCTTGGAGAAGTTTCAGGGAGAAACATCTATATTCTGTACTGAGCCACTGTCTGAAGGGAACAAAAACAGAATGTTCTTCTAGAAGGCATAGAATTTTGGCTAGGGCAATTCTGTTGAAAATCTGTTAAGAGATCCTCAGGCATGAGAGCTAAATAGCACACTAGTGTCCAGAGCAAATTGTACATGACACTGTGTCTGGTCCCCCCTCTGCCCTGCTGGGTCCCGGTTGAAAGCCCTATGGATGCATCTGGGCAGGTGGTTGGCAAGAGTCAATGCACTGATTTGGTGGGAATAAACTCTTCTTCTTCACTAAGCCACCAGTCTTGGATTTCAGTACATTTGTGTATCTTTTTCCTTTGGAAATAGAATACAATTTATTTATCAACTCCTCCTCACGTTCCCAATCTGATTGCCCAAAAGCCCAACAAGTCAATTCTCATTTGAGTTTGTGATTCCCTGATTCTAGGTACTGTGAATGTTTATTATCCACCTGTGTTTCATTTCCTGTGAATTGTCTACTTATTTTGTATAATTTTCCCACCCATTGTTTGCACAGTTCTCGTGGTTTTGTTGGAATGCTTCAGACATGGGGGATACTGTGTTTCATTATTTGCAAAATGTCCTCTCCCTTTTTGTTCCTTGTCTTCTCCAAATGTTTCAGAGTAGCTACTCTTGTGCTCTTTCTTTTGCATGAAAATTGAGTGTCAGTTTGTTCACTCTAATTGAAGACATTTTATTTGGATTTTGATCGTGATAAATTTATTGTATTATTTGGAAATAACTGCAATCTTTGTAAGATTGAGATATTTCAAAAGACAGTAAGTCTTCCCATTTATTCATATTTTATATATTATATTTATCAAATATATATTAAGAGAATAAATATACGGTTTCTTCTCTTTGTCCACCAAGGGAGAAAATTGTGTCAATATATTTTCTGATATTGAGCCATCCTTATATTCTAGGAAAATACCCTAATTATTTATGAAGTTTTATTTCTTTAATATACAATTAGAATCAGCCAGTTAAAATTTTATTGGTGATTTTCCTAAATAGGATTGTTTTAATCAGCTTTTTCACTTCTGCGACAGATCTGACAAGAGCAATTAGAGGAGGAAAAGTTTATTTGGGGGCTCACAATTTCAGAGGTCTCAGTCCATAGACAGCTGACTCCATTCCTTGGGATTTGGGGTGAGGCAAACACCATGGCTGAAGAGTGTAGTGGCGGAAAGCAGCTCAAGATATTGAAGCAGGCAGCAGAGAGAGACTAAGTTTAGCTCATAAATATGGATCCCAAGGGCATGCCTAGCCACACCCTACAGGCTCTCATAACCCAATCATTTCACCTCTAACCCTCTTACATTTTCTCACACATGAGCTTTTGGGGGACACCTCACATCTAAATCATAGCAAGGTTCACAAATAAAACAAGCCTGATGTTTTTGTACTGTAATCTAGTTTGGATTAAGATTATACCAGTATGTCTTATTCTCCATTAACTGGAAAACATGTATAAAATGTAAGATGGGTCTTACTTATTCTTTGCAAGTTTGGTAAGCCACACATGAGGTGCTTTGGGTGGGGGGAAGTACTAGGGATTGAACCAAGGGATATTCAGCCACTGAGCCGCATCCCCAGCCTTTTTTTTTTTTTTTTAATTTTATTTAGAGACAAGGTCTCACTGAGTTGCTTAGTGCCTCGCCTTTGCTGAAGCTGGCTTTGAACTCACGATTCCTGCCTCAGACTCCTGAGCTGCTGGGATTACAGGCATGCACCATGGCGCCTGGCACTTGAAGTGATTTGAGGGGAGAATTCTTACAATAAGGTGGATATTCTCGTGGGCTTACAGGCTACTTTCTGTTGTTAGTCTACCCTCCACTTCCCTGTGTTCTGTTATTAGTCTACCCTCCACTTCCCTGTGTTCTGTTATTAGTCTACCCTCCACTTCTCTGTGTTCTGGTTTGGATTAAGAGTCCTCCAAAGGCCCATGGGTTGAAGACTTGGTCCCCACACAGCCAGGGTGGTATTGGGAGGAGGTGAAAGCTGTAAGAGGTGGGGCCTAATGGGAGGAAGTTAGGTCATTGGGGGTGTGGCCTTCATTAGGGGTGTGGCCTTCATTAGGGGTGTGGCCTTCATTAGGGGTGTGGCCTTCAAGGAGGTATTGGACCACAGCTCCTTTCTGCCTCTCTCTTTGCCATCACCAGATGAGTGGCTTTGCACCACCCTGTTCTCCCCACCAAGATGCTCTGCCTCATGGCCACAGGTCCAAAGACAATACAGCCAGCCAAACACAGACTGAAATTTCTGAAACCATGAGTCAAAATAAACCTTTCCTCCTTTTAATGGATTTATCTCGGGTATTTGTTACCAAGACAGAAGGTGAATGCTTACCAGCTTTCAGTTGTGTTTGTTCCTGAATCTATTCATGACAGGTTTACCTGTTATGATCATTTAACTTAATGCTGTATCATGTAAACCATGAAATAAGTGGAGGAGAGTTTTTATTTCTGTGAAGACGAAGTTGAATGCTTTAGTAGGAATAGACAGGGTTGAATCACCAAGATCAATGACTTAGAATTAAATGTGCTAACAGTGGGTGGGTGCCAGGAATCATAAACATCTATGTGCTTGCTACTCAAAGTGTGGTCCATGGACCGGGAGCCCCAGCATCACCTGGAAGTCTGATAGAAATGCCAAATGTCAGAGTCCCCTCCACATCTACTGATCAGAGTCTGCCCTGTTACAAGATCCCCAAGAGATTTACATACACTTTAAAATTGAAGAAGCTCTGGTTCAAAAGTGTTCCACAATCAGATTACAGTAAATGTCTTAGTATTCTCCCTCTGTGGAAATTGTTGATAGTGAATTATAGGTAAGCCTATATAAGAAAGATGATCCAATTGACAAGCCTGTTTTCAAATAAAAAATTCTGACACTACTTTAAAAGACTGGTGAGTGGATGTATGTTTTTGTCTTTTTTTTTTTAAAGAGAGAGAGAGAGAGAGAGAATTTTTTGATATTTATTTTTTAGTTTTCAGTGGACACAACATCTTTATTTTATTTTTATGTGGTGCTGAGGCTCGAACTCAGCACCCCATGAATACCAGGCAAGCGCGTTATCAAGCCACATCTCCAGCCCCTGTTTTTGTGTTTTCAATGAAAGTAAAATGTAATGGCATTGTATTATAATTTCTCCCCTTAAAGAACTTTTTCATTTTTCATTATTGGATGCAGGTCTGGACTGTGTTACATAAGAGAGAGTCTTCTCTCCTTCCTATTTCCTTGGATCAGCACCATTTTCATCTGAAGTTTTAAAAGTACTAGCATAGAGTTATGTTCAATTCTCATCTTTTTTAATAATGCAGATATGGACAGTTTTTAATTTCTCATGCTTTCATTTTTGTCTTACTGCTGTTTTGTATTTTGGGTGTTGTTTTATACTTGTTCAGAGTGGTCACAGATTGGTTTAAATTATGTTTTTTTCTCAAAGTACTATCTTTGGTTGTTTTTGTTTTCTGTTTCACTGATTTTTACTTTTACTTTACCATTTCCTGACTTCCACTATCTTTGGGATTCTTTTATTATTATTTCTTCTGCCTCTCTTATTTTCTAACACCAGGATTGAAAGCTACCAAGGTTCCTCTAATGATTGCTTGGTCCACATCCTCCACGATGTGGGACTCACACGGGCATTTATTTCCAAATCTACAATGCATAGAGTCAGTTTTAGATTTCTTTTGATTTCTAAGGATTTGCCTGTTGCTATAACAGTTTATATAAGACTGAGAAATTTATAAAGAAAAGAGGTTTATTTTAGCTCCCAGCTCTAGAGACTGGGAAGTCCAAGAATGTGGTGCCAGTAAGGGCTTTATGCTGCTACAACTCCTGGTGGAAAGTGGAAGGGCAAGTGGGCGTGCATGAAAGAGAGGGGCCATGAGGGGCAGCCTCCCTCTATAGCAACCTGCTTTCATGGTAGCTAATCCAGCCCCACAAGAGCTCACACACTCAAGAAAGGCATTCACCTCCTCATGAGGACTCTCCCCATAACCCAGGCATCTCTCAGGAGATCCCAGGACCTTGCAACACACTTATACAGGGGACCAAATTTCTTTTTTTTTTTTTCTTCCTATTTTTATATTATACATACTGGTGAAATTTGCACAGAATATAACAATATAATCTGGCCACTATCATTTCCTAGTACTTACCCCTTCCTCCCTTTCCTTCTCCCCATGGGTCCCTTTCCTCTACTAAGGAACCAAATTGCAACATCAGCTTTGTCAGAGGCAAACGACATTTGAAACCATAGAATGTGTATTTTTAAATCTTGAAATAGAACAGTTTTCTAGCCTCTCAATATTATCCTTTTTTCCTTCTTTTTTGCAATCTCTTCAGAATGTGACTAATATCATTTTTGAATTTTGAAGTTCACCAAGATGTTCTACTTTAGCAACAATTTTAGTAAATGTTCTATTGGTGTTTGAAAAGAAGATACGGTTTTCTTTGGCATAAAAGAAATGTGTCTGCATGTATGTATTTACACATATGTATAGATCAAGCTTGTTGATCATGCTATTCCAGTTTTATCATCCTTTGGTGTCTCACGGCATTTACCAACAGAGACAAAGCTGTCTTTTCCCCCTTCTGCTTGTGATGCTACAATATAGAAGATCTGGAGCTATGGCAACCACCTTGTGACCTCGAGGCATCTTTACTCATTTTGAAAGTTCATTCACTCACCCCTCTTTGGTGCATTCTTTTGTTTTTGTTTTAAGAATCCATCCTAGATGATCCAGGAGCGATACAGTGCCTGAGTCCTTGCCAATACCTACTGCTTTCCCACTCCTACTTTCTCTCCATTCCACTGACCTTGGACCTGACCTTCCCAAACCCTCCTGCCTTCAGGGTATCTTCTGCATTTATTTTGTTCCAGATTGTCTCTGGTGGGATCTGATCCCCGTCTGCCTCCTGTCTTTCAGAAATCTTTACAAAGCTCTGATGTCAATCACTGAATTTTTCATTTCTCTGCAACATTAAGGATCTATTCTTTTTCATTTTTTCTCTTTTTTCTTTTTTTGTTGTGTGGGAAATAAGACTGAAATAGTGGTAGATTTATGAACTCAATCACTCATCACAGTTCAATTTTAAAAAATTTTAACAGTAAAATCAGTAATTCATTCTTTAGACATGTACGGGGCAATAATGGTCTCCAAATGATCCCCTTCAGGTTCAGGAATATACTGATTGCATTTCTGCCCTTCCCCCTCCCTCCCTTGGGCTGTTTACATTCCTTAACGTGTTAGGCCTTTTGCTGAACTATTTAAAATATGCAAGATTGGGCTGGGGATGTGGCTCAAGGGTAGCTCTCGCCTGGCATGCGTGCTGCCGGGTTCGATCCTCAGCACCACATACAGACAAAAATGTTGTGTCCGCCGATAACTAAAAAATTTAAAAAAAAACTATTAAAAAATATGCAAGATCTTCTAAGAAGGTCCCCAGCCAAAAACAGAGGAAAAAATAGAAATATGCGCTGCACCAGAGGCTCCGGCCAGTGGGGCATCCAATTCCTGCTCAACCTGGGTTTGCATGATTGCCCAGGGGGTGCCTTACTCCCCGGCAACCTTGTCTGAATTCCTAGACAACATTTTATGCAAATAAAAATTTGGTCTCACAGGTACATACCAGGCAGTTTTGTTTAGAGAATGTACCAAAACTAAATGATAGAGCCACGGGAGTCTGTACCCCTGGCTCAGGCCCATGAGGTCAGCTTCTGGGCTCCTGAACAAAATCCTCCCCAGATCCTACAGGATCAGGGCTCCGCAGCAGCCTAGCTAAGTGACTCAGGAGCTCAAGGCCAATGTCCACCCTCCCATGTGACCCAGTGCAAGCCCTTGAGCTTCCACAGATGCCAGGTCCTTGACCTTGAGATGGTGAACTAGTGCTGTTTTGATGACTAAATGACATGCACAGGGATGGCACTCCACAGGCCGTGATGTTTGTTCTCTTTGTGACCCTGGAGGACCTGTCTCTGCATCCAGCTTCACATTCTGAAATGAAGCCTAGAAGCCTCCATCATCAGTGGGAGCCAGCAGCAGCTCATACATGGCCCACCTTTTCTACAGATCACAGTGAAATGGATGCACAGGTCACACTGCCTGAGGGGCTGTGTATCTAGCTCATGCTTCACAAGCACCTCTGCTAATGCTATGGTGTGGCTGTGAGAGTCCCCGAAAGCTCCTGAGCTAATGCAGGAGAAGTGATTCCGTCATGAGAGCAGTAACCTACTCAGTGGATTAATCCACTTGATGGGTTAAAATCAGCCAGTGGGGATGTGCCTTGGGGATTATATATTTTGCTCCTGCTCATCTCCCCTGTCTGCCCTCTCTCCCTCCCTCCTCTCCACCCTCTTCTTGGATGCCACTAACTGAGCAGCTTTCCTCCACCACGCCCTTCTGCCATGATGTTCTGCCTCTTCTCAGGCCCAGAGCTAGGAAGTTATGAAGTTTCCTAATCATGGCCTGAACCTCTGAACTCACGGTTTTCCTCCTCAAAGTGGCTCCTATCGGGTATTTTGGTCACAGCTTACACGGGTGTGTTTCTGTTGGTACCATCTGTTTGTGCATACAGGTGGTCCCGCACTTACAATTGCTCTCTCTACTCAACCATTTTTTGATGAAGGTGTACCCACAAGACCATTCTATTTTTCACTTTCAGGACAGTCATTTGATAAATCATATGAGATCCTCCATACTCTACTATAGAGTGGGCTTTGTGGTAGATTGTCTTGATCAACTGTAAGCTAAGAATCCTGAGCAAGTTCAAGGTAGGCAAGGCTGAGCTGTGGTGTTTGGTAGGTTTATTGTAGTGAGTGCACTTTTGACTTTGGATATTTTCGATATACTATACTATGGATTTATTGGGATGTGGCCCCATGATAAGTGGAACAATATTTCTGTATCTATATATACGGAGGCAAGTATGTACGCAGGTATCTCTATGTGTGCATGTGTGCTCATGTTTTGTATGAAGACGTACCTGTGTGTAGGTGTGCGTGAATATGTGTCTATCTGTAGGTAAGTAACGTGTGTAAGGCTGTATGACGTGCACTTGGCCCTGTATGTATTTATATCTGTCTTGGGGGCACAGTCATCAGGGCAGAAAGATGAGTGTCTTATTCCTCCAGTCCGTCCTAACTCTCACAAATTTGTCAGTTAACCAAAAAAAAAAAAAAAAAAAAAAAAAATCAGCAGAAATCATTGTCAAATGCAGCTGTGCTGAGACTCATCCCCACATGTCCAAGGGGATGTTCCAACGGGCTTCTCAGGGTTTGCATTAGCATAAATATTACATTAACAGGACCGCTTAGCATGTGCTTATCTCTCAAGAGACTCCAACACAATCCTTGAAACACACAGGCTTGACAAATGTGGATCACATTTAAATAATATATCAAGACAACTCAGCTCAGTGACTGACAGCCAGAGGGGGAGGGAGGCCCAGACTATAATTTATTCTTAAAGAATTTATTACTAAAATATTTATGGACCAGTTTCCTAAACTGCTTTATATGGGAAATTATCCTTTAAACATATTCCATAAAATGAATGTCCTTTTAAAGCCATAATCAATTTTCTCTCCATCTCTTTCATCAATTCTCCAAGTTGGCATGAGTTATAGACTCTTCCCTAAGCTCTTCTTTCCTCCCAAATTACTATAAAATTCAATTATGACCTAATATTTGGTACCTCGTGTAATTGGAGAAGCGGCCTAGAGAAAGCTAAGCAGAAATGTATTTACTTATTATGATATTTGTTATCAATTTGGTGGCAAAGGCTTGCTAAGCCAAGGAGGCATATTTTAATTGTGTGTCCAAGATCCTCATACACAATAGGCAGGTTGCGTGGAATGTCATTGTTTTGTCAGTATTTTCACAGACCTGTTCACTTGGTATGAGATATGTAGCCATAGGTGGTTTCCAATCCATCACGGTATCCATTCTTGTTCACCTGAAAAAAAAAAAAAAAACAAACAAAAACAGAACCTACTTGAGCCCCTTCAGGTAGGATACACAAGAGGCACTGAAAGGGCTTGGGATACCTTTCAGAAGCCAGCTGCCCACTCCCCCTCCCCAGTGAAGGCAACACATGGACGGGGTGATCTGCACCCACGTTGCCAGAGAAAACCAATTTCGTATGTTGGCCAGCAAAAACCACAGTGTCCCCTCATCTCTGCCTTCCAGATGCTGCCAGGGAGCCTCTGATCCCCAGGCACATGGGTCAACCAACCTCAGGAGGAGGCAAGGTGGGCCACATGCTGATCCTTCTACCCACCTCGACCGCATAGTAGGTGCCACAGCGGACACTTCCTGTGTTATCAGGAAGTGCCCACCAGGAGACCACACTCTCACAAGGACACTAACGTCACCCCTAGGAGGCAATGCTAATTGTAGCAATCTAGAACCTTGGGTGTCCAAAGTGGAAGTCCCCAGCCACAGATGGCCTCGGCATAGCTGAACCGGCTGATTCTGAACTGAGACATATTCTAGGTATAAAATGCACACCAGACCCCAAAGCTTTGGTACAAAAGCACCTCAGTTGTTACATTGATTACACATTGGAATTATAATATGTGGGGTTTACAGGATTAAATAAAGTACATGATTAAAATCAACTTTATATCAGCAGAACTGATAGATAAAATGTAGGATGGATGTAACAGTGAAATATGATTTGTCTTTAAAAAGGAAAGAAATTCTGACATAGATTACAATATGACTGACCCTTGATGATATTGTGCTAAATGGAATAAGTCAATACTCAAAAAAAAAAAAAAAAAACACTGAATGATTCTATTTATGTGAGATCCCCAGAGTCGCCAACCCTGATCCTGGCCCTGATTTAGAAGAGGTGTGTGTGTGTGCGTGAACAAATCAGAATCAACAATACACATGTCAAATGGCAGGTGTCTTCCCACTGCGTGCCAGCTAAATAAAATGTTGCTTTTGATGCATGATCTTTTTAGACTAAAATTGTACTTATTTTTGCTAAATAAGTAGATTTTACTGCTCATGTCCAGAAAGTAATTATGTGAGATTATGTGCTAATCAGCTTCACTACAGTAACCATTTTACTTTTTATATGTATCCCATAGTATCATTTGGTAAACCACAAATGTACACAATAAAACATTTTTTACAATATTGTTTTGAACATATATTAAATTTCTGTATACATTTGGACCTATCTCAAGTCAACTGCTTGGTTTCATGTTTTCCTGCCAATTCTATTCTGTTGGGTTACAGTAGTATTATATTGTTTCTATCATATTTTATATTATATTACCTTACATTATATTGTTTTACCTTATTATATTGTTTTACTTTAGATACAGCAAGATACCCAACTCTATATTCCTTGTCTAAAATTTTCTTAGCAATTTTTACATATTTATTTTTCTTTAATAAATTTAAAATACTTTCTGCTAATTCAAATAAAACCTACTAAAATCATACTGGGAATTGAATCACCTCTGTAAAATAAATATATAAAAATTATTAATGTTTTCAGTATATTATAAATATAAATAATAAATGTAAAATTTAATTAGATATAAGATGTTTGCACATGTATTTATCAAAGATTTGTGTTTTTAGGTTCTAAGCACTACTCTTCATAAGCCCAGGATGCCTCTCCATGTATTCAGTAACTAGTTTACACCCTACAAAGATATTTTATATCTTTCTTCTGGTGTGTTTTGCATATTTTGGGTGAAAAAAAAAAGACGTTTTTAGAAAGTTTATGTTTGGGGAGATATTTTATTCTCATGAAAAAACTAGTTGTTATTTAAAAAGAAAAGATCTCATTTTTTTTTCAGCATGCTGAATTTGTTTCCAGCCACTTCATTCTATATTCCAATTCTGTTATTTATTTTAGCAAAAGCCCTTAAGTTTTCTTAACATATGTTCTTATCATCAGTAAAATAGAAGATCAAATTCCCTGGACTTCTGAGGTTTACTTCACAAGATATAAGCTCCTTAAAGGCAGGATTTTTATTTAGTTCTTCAATGACATATCTCAAGCTGGCAAGCTGGGCACATACTAAACACTCAGTACTCAGAAAACTCAGTAAGTACTATTCATAAGGAAGAAAGGAAGGAAGGAAGAGATGGAGAGGAGAGAAAGGAAGGAAGGGAGGGAACAAAAGAGAGAGGGGCTCCATATTTCACTGTCCACAGCCATGTTCATCTTTGGGTTTTAACAAGTCTCTTAATCATACATAGACAACAAGCCATGGGGCCATCTTGGTGCCTGGCCCTTGACATCCAACCTGGATTAAGGACCCTCATGACAGCCTCTGGCATCTCCAGATGTTACCACTAATAAAATAGGTCCCTGCCCCCAAATTCCTAGGCCTGTGCCTTCCTCCTTCAGCAATAACATGGAACAGAAGCTGGCACCTGATGAGCACCACTCTGTGCCACCCAATGCTGGGTGAATGCTGTGGATACTCTGTCCTGCAGATGTCCTCAGAGCCTGGGGTGGGACTTACTCGGGTTCTTAGGCCTGTCTTCCTTTCACTCCTGGTGAACATTTTTATTGGAATTAATGGTCCCACAGAGGAAGCACTGCTTCTTTAACTAGGAAGCACACCACAAAAAGTAGATTTTGTTCCACTGTCACATTCTCCAAGTTAGCCCAACCTGCTTCACCAAAATTGCTTATTTATTTATTTATTTATTTTCTTTAGACAGAAAAACTAGCCTCAGGAAGACAAAAATTTCTTCTGTTGAGTGCAACCCAAAGTAACACTGTCAGTTCTGAAATCATTTTCAAAAGTGACATTTTAAAACTCTGAGAATTCCTCAAAAAATTAAGCACAGAATTTACCACATGATCCAGCTAAGAACTGAGAACAAGGACTTGAGCAACTATTTGCACACTCAGCCTCATAGCAGTATCATTCACAATAGCCAAGAAGTGGAAATAAAACATGCCCATTGACCAATGAGTGGATAAATGAAGTGTGACATATACATACATGGAATATTATTCAGTCTTGAAAAAGAGATTGGAACTTGGATGGATGCCACAATGCAGGTGAATGTGGAAGATACTACTGTAAGTGAATGAAACTAGACACAGTAGGAGAAACACTGTGTGATTCCATTTAAATGAGATAACTAGAGTAGTTAGATCTATAGAGACAGAAAATAAAATGGTGAATACCAGGGACTGGGGGAGAGACGGGGAGTTTGTGTTTAATAGAAGCAGAGTTTCAATTTGAGAAGACGGAAATTGCTGGAGAAACATGGTAATGGAGTAACAATGAAATAACATGTACTCAGGGCCACTGCTTTGTATGCTTCAAATGATTCAAATGGCAAGTTTTATGTCATGTCTATTTTACTACATTGAAGAAATGTTTTGACCAGGGCAACGTGCCTGGCACGTCCCAGTGACTCCTGCAGGTCAGCGGTAGTTCAGAAGGAAGCAGTGGAAAGCAGAGGTCTAGACCCAGGCAGCCTTCCAGCTCTGGTCCCAGAGTTTCTCAGCACGGAGCCTCCCTCGTGGCCAGTGGGTGGTAAGCGGGCATGGTGACAAGACACAGAGTAACCCCTGGGATCTCAAGTCCTGGGGATTACTGACAGCTGGTTCTCTAGATAAGAGAGACCCACTTCTCTGATTGTTCTCTATCTAATTTCCTTTGAACTTTTAGATGCAACAACTAATACAACCTTGGATATTTCATGCCTTTCTCAAAAGCTACAGTCACCAAGAGAATGAGTACTGGTATGAAGAGCGACAAATAATTTCATGAAATAAAATGGAGAGTCTTCACAGGTATAGTCAAAGGGTTTTCAACGAGAGCATCAAAACAACCCACTGCAAGTGTCGCAGGATGATCAGAATGAAGTGGAGCTCCTACCTCCCCCATTTACAAAGGCAACTCAAAGTGGATCATCTAACAAGGGGGAGAACCCAAGCCACAAGACTCTGAAAACACTGTAGGAATAAATCTTCATGATGGTGGGTTAGACAATCATTTCTTAGCTATCACAAAAGCATAGCAATGGGAGAGAAAAAAGTATAAATTGGAGCTTGCCCAACCACAAACTCTTGTGCTACAAACAACAGCATCAAGGAACTGAAAAGGCGGTGATCAGAATAAGACATGATGTATCGGAGACACACAGGACTGACATCTAGAATACATAGAGAGCTGAGGTCCACACATAGACACACGTCTATTTAGCATCTACAGCATATATATTTTATATATGGATCTGGCACTTCAGAGAAAGAGAAAGGTGGGATGCCAACCAAGAGATGAGTGGGGGTCAACTGTTCATGTCACTAGGATCAGCAGGCAAAGGAGATCTGAGATGCCAGCATTTCAAGAATCAGTGGAAAAGCAGTTTGCTAATGTGAGGATCTAGGAAGAAGAAACAGAAAGAAAGCCAGCCATCAAAGAAAGTGAAAGCAGAGCATCTAGAGATGCCTGGAGTCTCACAGCAGGATGGGTCCTGATGAAAGGTGCATTGTGATAGAGTAAGGCGAATACGATGATGGAGAAAGGGGACACCTTAGAAGGTAAAAAAGCTTACCATTATGTACGCTACTTTTTAAAATTTGCTCCATTTTGTTTTAAATGCCAGTTACATCTCAATATATTAATTTTTTTTTTGTACCAGGGATTGAACCCAAGGGTGCTCCACCTCCAAGCCACATCCCGGCTCTCTTTATTTTTTATTTAGAAACAGGATTTTGCTAAGTTGCTGAGGCTGGCTTTGAACTCACGATCTTCCTGCCTCAGTCTTCCAGGCATCTGGGATTACAGGTGTCTACCAGCACGCCCCGCTCACTACATCATGTCCCACTTGTGGGTCCTAATGACAGTTTGAAAAAACTCACTGGGACAGGTCGCCTACCACGTCCACAAACCATGCGTGCAGCCACCTCCTGCCCGGGGGCTTCTGGGAGCGCTGTCCCTGTGTGCAGGAAAACCTCCAGAAACGCAGGCTGCATTTTCTGGCTGCACCTGGTGGAACAAGAGAAGGCATATGCAGAAGGTTAGTGGACATAGAGGGTGTGCCCAGGGAGCAGTGGCTCCGTGGGAAAGGCCATGTGTGTTCAGGCTGTGCCCTCCAAGGACAGGGACCCTTTGTGGTGTTCCTCCATTGAGAGAGTCCTGTGACCTATGTCCCATGGGGTGCCTGAGTCTTTGCAGGAAGGGAACATTGCTGCCACTAGGGCATATTTACCCCTGCCCTCCCCAGCCTGGGGATGATGTAGGAGCCTGGAGGCAGATGTCCCTCCTGTCCTGGAGAGCCCTGAGTCCCTTCTGTGCCTGGGTGGCCTCTGCTTCAGCCCAGGCACCAGCTCAGGGCAGAGAGGGAGGCAGCTTTGGTCAAACTTCATCACATACAAAACCAAACCAACAGAACAGGATGAGGACGAACACGAGTGCACTCTCGTCCCACGTAGAAGGGCCATTTACCACCTGCACAGAGAAGGCCAAACTGTTCCTGGCCATCTGCCTTTCTGAATCTTTTTTTTTTTTTTAAGCTTAGAGAACTTTTCAATGATCCGTTGAGAAAGTTTTTTTTTGAGAAATTGAAGAGCGGTGGGTACAGGCACCCTTTGATGCTGACTTGATGGTTTACAGGTCACACACACACACACACACACGTCCTAAGTAGAAATGAGAACAAACAACTTGGGGACATATTTCAAAAACGGTTCTTCCAGGTTCAGCATTGCCCACCAGGCAAAAGATGAATCATTAGTATCAGAGAACGTCACTTTTAATTTTCAGTTATATTTTATGGACTCTGTGAAAGTCAGAGTGTTCTAGCAAGTTCACATGGAAATGTGTTCATGGGGCATCCAGGAAACAGTCCCAGGAAACACCACAGTATGTTTTCCTTCTTTCCTTCCTTCCTTCCTTCCTTCCTTCCTTCCTTCCTTCCAGGAAGAAGCAATTGATCCAACTAAAGAGAATGGGGAAGGGCTTCCTGGAGGAGGGGATTTGCACTGGGATCTGCAAGATCCCCTTCATGAGGACGGGAGTTGCAGGGTGTGTGGAGGGGCATCTCAGGCCTTGAATAAACAGGAGAAAGCAAGAAGACTCCAAGGACAAAAGTACCACCATTGTTGAAAGTTCTTAACTGGCTTATTTTCAATTCTAGAATCAAGCCATGCTTCGTTGTGCAAAATACAGTCCTGATGGGTTGTGCAGAAGAGTTTGGTTTTATAGATAGAAAAGAGGAGAAAGAAACAAAAATTAAAAAAAGAAAAAGAAAACTCAGGAGATGGAATCTTCATTTCAAAATGACTTTCCTGGTAAGGCAGGGACGGGGGGAGAGAACAATAGGAAAATAACTGGTTTGTCCACGTCAGGTTATTTCAGGTGGATTTTCGTGTGAGGATTAAGGCAGAGAGAACTGCGGTATCATGCCAATTGAAACTGCTGGTCTGGGGAATTTGGCTGTTATCTCTCTAATCCTGAGTTCTTGGAAAGTCAGAGAACAGCTCCATTTCAGCCTGGTGACAGGGAACTTTAGCAGGAGTGACTCCATTTTGATTTTTTGACTGGTCTGAGGGGGCCCAGGGCAGGAGCCTCATCCAAAACAATGGCCTCCTGTTATTTGGTTGTAACAGAAGTTCCAGGCTCCTGTGGGATTATGGAGGAGGTTCCAGGCAGTGTCCTAGGTGGGCAGGAGAAGCTGCATCCCAGGTAAGGCCTCTGCCTGCAGGTCCTGAAGCCCACCTTTATGGAGGCAGTAGCCCTGGCCTCCTGGGTAACACAGACTGCAAAGCCAGTCCAACCCCAGCATGGCGGGTTTCACATTGGCCGGGAACCACATCCCTGCCTCCTCATCGTCACATGACATCTCTGGTTTCTGTATTCAGAAGTAAACATAATGAAAGAGAGGCGACAGGTGTCCCACCACTGAATCCTGGGAATGAGACTTCTCTCCACCTTGGTGGAGCAGCAGAAGCAGAAAGCAGCTGAGCCCTGGTCCTGGCATTCTAGCAGCTCATGAGTGAAATGTGCCTCAAGCTTGTAAAACGTCCATTTCAAAAGGTGAATTCTGTTCCTCGGTTGAAATAAGAATGCATGCACTAGTGTCTCCTTCAAGACCAATACAAAAGCCAAAGTGGAACCTGGTACCTCTCACTTCCCCGTAGGAGTGTTTCCCCAAGGACAGCCCCCGTGAACCCCCAAATCCTCAAAAGCCCTGCTCTGGAACTGCTGATGGGGTCAGGACTTGCCACCCCAGAATATTCCACTTTGTTAAAATGGCCAAGAAGGTGTCAGATCTAACTGCTTCTGGGGGTTTTCATTTCTTTTTCTGTGATATCTCTGAATAAGTAAAATTAAACTATTAACATCAAACGTGATTCAGTTTTTTAATATAGATTTGTTCATAAAATATTAACTTCAGATAAAATTCTCTCTGGTTTCTCTCTTACCATTTAATTGACAGGGTCACAGACACAGAACCTAAGAGGGTACAGGAAATGCTTTCCTCCCCACACACGTCCCCCTGCTCCCCCGTAACCTACTTGAGCCAGCCGAGTGTGGCCGGTGACTCTGTGCCTGGACTGTGCTTGGTGCTCACAGAGCGGGTGACTGCTCTTGTGCCCTGGAGACTCTGGAGCCACCCTGGAACCAGGCCAAATCTAGCCCACTGCCTGTTGTTGTGAATAAAGTGTCATCGTGGCCGGCCGTGACCATCTTCTTGCACTGTGTGTGGCTCTGTCACAATGAGAGAGAGAGAAACGAGGGTGACAAGACCACATGGCCTACCAAGCTCAAATAGTTGGCTCTTGACGGGAAAGTTTGACAACTCCTGATTTGAAAAGTCGGTCTACCTGCTAGAGAGACTCCACAGAGAGGCCTTAGGACTACAGAGGGAAAGAGGCACAGCATTTCCCTGGTGACCAGCCCTGTTGCCATTGAACCACTAACAGGAGGGATCCCAAGGGGGACCAGCAGAGTTCTCTGACGAGTCCCACAAAACCCACGGAACTCAGAGCAATGAAATGGTGTTGGTACGTCACGACGTCTTGGGCAATTTATTACACAGCAGTGGATAACGGGGTGTCTTTGGGGGAGGAGGACTAGAAATGGAGCCCACATGCTGGGCAAGCCCTCAACCACTGAGTTGCACCCACAGCCTGCAGTGGATAAGTGGAAGAGACTCCCAAACACACACACACACACACACACACACACCCTACTGGACTGTGACCTTGAACTTGGAACAGAAAGTCAGCCCATCCCTGAAGTCAGGCGCCAGGCCACGGTGGCATTGAAGCTGTCCACCATGATGGCACAACGGATCGCAGTTTTTCTAGAGAAATATCATCACTCATCATGAAACCAGCTACGGAACCACAAGACTTCTGTTTCCTTCACCTCGTACGTCACCCCTGCTCTCTGCAGCAGTTTGGCCACACGTGGAGCTTGTGGGTTCTGAGCCTTTTTAAAGTGAATCTTATCAATACGAACACACTGAAGACTGGGAGGCTTCCCCGGGGTGAGCCGCTCTCATTCCTCTTCACACAGAAGGCCCACTCGGGTGTTCTCGCAGATCCGAGATTTTACTCTGGGTTTCTAGGATATCTGAAGGAAAGGTGCCCGTCGTTTCAAAATGACCATTTTTCTGAAGACATGGTGCACTAGGGATCTAGCCCATGGTTTTAGTGGTACTTTCACTGAAAAATCCATCCAATTATGTCCATTCTTCAGGGACAGCACAAATCAAAACAAGCGCTGTTGGTCACAGTTCCTCAATCACATCTGGAGAGCGGCTCCGTGGAGGGGCCTTGTTCCCCCTGGAGGAAGGTCCCGGGCCCCTATTGTTTGGGCTCCCTGTCCACATCAAATGCTCTCTCTCTCCCCAGTCTGACTGTGGCATTCCCCAAATATGCCCATGCCCTCAGGCCTGGAACCTGTGAATCTGCAGGTGTAACCAGGGCAGGGACTTGAAAACAGAGAGATTATCCTGGGTCAACCAGGCAAGTCCAGTCAATTATGTGAAACCTCAAAAGCACAGAACGGTCTCTGGCTAAAGGCCTGAAGACAGGGCAGGAGGGGAGGTCAGTCTGCTCAGGCTGCTAGAGCAGAACAATGGAAAGGTACTTCTCACAGTTCAGGAAGCTGAGAAATCTAAGAACAAGGTGTCAGCACATTCCACATCAGGTGAGAATCTGCCTCCTGATTCAAAGATGGCGCCTACTCACTGAGTCTTCTCATGACGGAAGAGACCAGGCCGCTCCGGGGCTTTCTCTTACGTGCACACTGATCCCACCTGTGGGCCTCCACCCTCCACCTGCTCATACTATCATGCTGGGGGTGGAGATTTCAACATCTGGATTTGGGGTGGGGGAGATACAAACATTCAGGCCACAGCAGGTGGCTTCAGAGAACAAGGATGCCTGTGACCTCATGGGTTTCAGGATTCAGGATGGCACACTGAGGAGGGAGCCAAGGTAGGCCCCTGCTGGCAGCCAGAGCTGGGGTAAGTACACCCTCAGTGGGGCCAGAGGCCCTCACGTGCACTTTCCAGCCATGCTGATCAGACATGCAAAGATCAATCAGCTCTTCTTCTGGGGAATCAAAGTCTCCCCATCCCTTTGTGGGGACATCCTCTCCTTCCAAGTAAAGCCAGGACTTCATGGTGATCAGGAAGCCCCCTTGTTCCTGGTTTGCATACAGTTATCTCTAAGAATGAATGAGTTTGTTGAGAAAAGATACAAAAGTAGTCCCGACCTCTCCTTTCCCAGGACACCCACATTTGGAGTGCCGGCCCACACTGACCTGCTCACCAAGCTGTTCACCATTCTGGAAGTTTCCACTCTATGCTGCGTATGAAGGCTTCAGCATTTGGTCCATGGTGTGGTGGCTGCACTATGGTCTAAGGAAAGGGCCCTTGTTCATGGACTGAGTGCTGATTCCTACGGCTCACAGATGCTGTTGCCCAGATCACTGAAGGGTATTCAGCATAACCCAAGCCTGGTCTGCTGGTGTCTGAGCACCCAGAAGGACTGTGACCAGCAGGAGATGCATTCTCCCTGTCCTCCTAGCCCTCAGCCTTCTCGATTTCCTGCCCACTGCCTCCCACACAGCTCGGCCACCACGTGCTGCCCCATGAGCCCTGCAGCAGGTGCCTTTGCCCCCCACAGTGTGTCTTCCTCTCTCCTTTCCTCCTCTCTGTTGCCCCAAAAACCTGGGCAGAGCACAGGACCACATGGTCTGAGGACAGCCAGGACCCAGCCAGGCACACATGTGGATCATCTTTCCCCATCACGTCCCATTGGTCAGGGTTCTCCAGAAACACAGAACCGAGAGGATGTACAGAGAGGAAGGAGTGAGTGCTGACCACCCGACTGCTCCATTAAGGAGAAGTCCCAAGATCTGCTGCCTCGGAGCCATAGGAGACCCAGAGAAGCCTGTGGTGGTGGGTGTTTAGCTCAAGTCAAAGGCCTAGAACCAAGGGTGCTGGTGAGGTGGACCTCAGTCCAAGGGTGGGAAGAGGAAATGCAGCATCTCCACTCAGAAAAGGAGGCGGGAAAGAAAGGAGCAGAATCCTCGGCCTTTCCTCCCCTTTCTCCATTGAGGCCTCAATGGAGAATGAAGTGAGGTCCCCGCCCGGGAGGCCCATCTGCTCTGCTTAGTCTATGAGTCAAATGCAAATCTCATCCAGAAACACCCCCAGACATGCCCAGAATGTTCCAGCTGGGCACCCCTTGCCCACACGGAGCGACACAGGGATTTAACCGTAGGTGAGGTCCCTTCCTGGGTAGAGAAGCCATCCGGGTAGCTCTCCTGCCCTGTTTGACGTTTACCTAACAGCTGCTCTCAGGCTGATCCTGAGCTGCAGATTCCAAGTACACTATTCCCACTCCTTATAGTGGCCCAGCCAAAGGTCCCCAAGTACTAAGGCAGAGGAAAACACGGGGGTGACCAGGGAGAGGTAAAGGGCTCCTTGGAAATTATTTGCAGGAGGACACACCGTTGATGAACACAGGCTTTGGTGCATTGGGGGGGGGGGGGCGGGGCAGGTGTGTGTGTGTGTGTGTGTGTGTGTCTGTTTATTTGGTGCCAGGGATTGAACCCAGGGTTGCTTCAACACTCAGCCATATCCCCAGCCCTTTATCTGTTTATTTATTTTTAATTCTGAGACAGGGTGTTGCTAAGTTGCTGAGGCTGGCTCTGAACTTGTAATCCTCCTGCCTCAGCCACCCGAGCCCCTGGGATTCGTGCCCGCCAGCTAGACTGGTTTTTCAACTGTTATTTTATTTACTAGTACATGCTCCTGGAAAAAAAAATCAATCCATGCCATTAAGTTCCTACAGAAAGATGAATCCATAACCTAATATCAGAGGCTCTCAAAATACAGTCAGTCCTCATCTCACACTGGGTCTCGGGTTTGTCCCCAGGCTGTCTGTCTCTGAGGTGTCCCCAGTACCTACGTCACTGCTCTGCTGCAGTGTTCTAAGGTCGTCCTACCCCAGGAGGGCTTGGTGACCAGGGCAGGTGGCTATTACAGTGAGGCTCTCATCTCAGGGTGCCTGCTGTGGCCCCTGCCATCCCCTCTCGGGGGCACTTGGAGTCCTGGAGAACCACCCTGCCTCACAGTGGTGGCCCAGGAGGGTGGCCTGGTCGACCTTGCTGGCCTGGGGTCCCTTCCATCCCCCACCACCCCAGGCTCCATGGTGGGTCTGGTGGGATTCTCCTGGCACAGACATCTCTGTGCTGTTGGAAGTTTGAGAAATGCCGCAGGGGTCGGCAAACTACAGCACGTGGACCAAACCGAGTCAGTGCCTGCTGTTTGTGAAAGGAGCTTTCCCGGAACACAGGAACCCTTTCCCTTCACATATCCCCTTGGGTACAGAGGTGGGGATGAGTTGGGATGGGAAGCGCATGTCCCCCAGAACCTGAAAGACCTCCTATCTGATCCTTCACAAATGAAGTTTCCGGTGGCCCTGGTCTGGAAAGCCGGCTGGCATGGGTGCCGGCAGTGCAAAGTACCGTTTGAGGCCTGTCTCTTTCCTGGAAGTGAGGGAGGAGGCCCGAGGTCCTTTGACCACGTGCTGGAAGAGATGAAAAGATGATTTAAGATCAAAAGTCCCTGGTCTTGGGGCTGAGGTTGTGGCTCAGTGGTAGAGCGCTTCCCTAGCCTGTGTGAGGCCCTGGGTTCCATTCTCAGCACCACATAGAAATTAACAAATCAATAAATGTCCACCAACAACTAAAAACAACAACAACAAAATGCCCCTGGTCTCATTGGAAAGGCCCTCTGAGGTTACCTGGCAAGGTTTCTTTTTTGGTGACAGGTAAAGCAAAGACCTAAGAGGATATGTGGGCAGTGGGTCCCACAGGGAGAGGGATGCAGAAGGAGGTGAGGGCACCATGGGACTCTGGGTGCCACCTCTAATTAGTCTTCCCAGGTCCTGGGTGTGATGGGACCACCCTGCCACTTCCAGGTGTAGAGATGGGTAGGCCACAGCAGAGAGATGTGCAGGCTGGGTGGAGCTCACTTGGTTTTAGGCACAGTATTGAATTTACTGTGCAGTTTTCAAACCTGTTGGAGGTAAACATGCAGTTTTGATGTTAATCACGGGGAGACATGGAGTTAAAAGCCCAGGCAGAGAAACAGGGCTCATTTCCTGGTGCTCAGCCCCTCTGGGAGCTGGCAAGAAATGTGGACTGTCAGTCTGTCCGGGACTACTGAGTCAAAATCTTCAGGGAGACAGTCGTGCAGCTAAGACACCGCTTTCACAATCCTCTTCAGAATACTCGGCAAATTGTGTAGGTCTCTGAAGGCAGGGCAAATGCTTGGAGTCATATCTTAGGGAAGACCCCACTCCACAGTCGCTGATGGACCCCCTCCCCATGCACTGTTATCAAACAGAGGAACCAAGAAAAAAAAGATATGTGTGAACATGGAATGACAGGGCATGGGGGTGTGGCTCCGTGGGACAGTGATCTCCTGGTATTCCAGAAGCCTGGGTTCCATCCCAGCACCCAAAACAACAACAACAACAACAACAACAAACAATCTCAGATGTTCAGATGTGCATGTTGTGGGATTCTCATTTTTCGGAGAAGTACCCAATGTCCAAGCATAAAAAAGCACTACTGAAAATGGGCCTTGTGGTGCCTGGGATCCAAATCCATCTATTTCCAAAAGACCAGGGTCACAGCCAAGGGTGAGGCATGCAGGGTGCTCTTAGTGTAAGCACTCCTAGACTTCAATAATCTTAACAGACGATCTCAGCTTAGCGATGCCTGCATATCTAACTTGTGATATCTCACAGGCAAAATTGCTTGAGATAAGCAGAGGTTTATTTTAAAATATGTCTAAAAGTTATTTTTCTCTGGTGCTAGGGATCTCTGCTCCAAGGCCTCGTGCATATTAGGCAAGTGTTCTACTCCTGCTCTGGGTCCCCAACCCTGTCTAAAAGTTATTTTTAAGGAAAACATTAAGTGACTTAACTCTGTAGCCAAATTCATAAAAAGGATGTTTCAAAAAACAGAAATATCATTCTTTTTATTTGTTCTAATTAGGTATACATGACAGTGGAATGCATTTTAACACATGAGTCATAAATGGAGTCTCACTTCTCACTCTTCTGGTGGTACGTGATGTAGAGTTGCACAGGTCGTGTAGTCATACACGCACATAGGTTAACGATGTCGGATTCATTCTGCTATCATTCCTACCCCCAGGCCCCTCCCCTCCTTTCACTCCCCTCTACCAAAACGCCTCTATTCTCCCCTCCTTATTGTGTGAATCAGCATCCGCCGCATATCAGAGAAAACATTTGGCCTTTGATTCTTTGGGACTGACTTATTTTGCTTAGCATGATATTCTCCAGTTCCATCCATTTACTGGCAAATGCCATGATTTCATTCTTCATTAAGGCTGAGTAATATTCCATAATACACCCCCCCACACACACACGCACACAGAAACCACAGTTTCTTTATCCATTCGTCTGTTGAAGGGCACCTAGGTTGGTCTGCAGTTTAGCTTCTGTGAATTGGGCTGCTCTAAACACGGATGTGATCACATAACTATATTATGCTGATTTCAAGTCCTTTGGGTATAAACCTAGGAGTGGGACGACTGGGTCAGAGGGTGGTGCCATTCCAGTAAAGCAGGAGGATCATTCTAAGGCTCTGTCTACCAGCTTCCCTGCTATGACATCGTGATGTCATTGTGCCCATTGTGGAGCCCCAGGTCCACTAGGAGCCCCTCCCCTGTCCTGTGCTCCCGGCCTAGGAATCGACCCCAGGCATCCCATTTCTCAAATGGGAGGAGCAGGGTGGCCATCCTGAGCCTCGCTCCTCATGCCTCCACCCCTTGCTGAGTCTGTCCTCTGTAGTCTCTCCTCGGTCACAGGGGACCCTACCTGAGCTTCTGTTGACTCCCATCACCCAGCCCTTTATGCTGTACCCAAAGTCATGTCACTGCTGACCACGACCCCAGTACAGGGCACAAGTCCTCCCTCCCCCCTCGTCTGGCCAATCCCTCCCCTGCCTGCCTGTGTCTCAGCGTTCATCACCACTTCCAGGGAGGGCTCCACCCCACGAGCAGTACCACCCCTCTTTTCTCTCAAGGCCCTGATGTGAAACAGCATGGTATTTGCTCATGACCTACGCACTTCCCCCCACAGACTGTAGATCATCTCTAGATGATGATAGTACCTAATGTGATGCAAATACTCTAGAGTCGAACACTGTAGCGTTGAGAGAACACTGACCAGGGAACGCCGGTCCACGGTCAACACACACCACTTTTCCTCTGGATACTTTCAACCTGTGCTGCATTGGATCCCAGAACACAGACCCCACAGATGCGGAAGGCTCGCTCCTTGCCCAGGCCTGCCACTCTCAACACTTCCCTCTGGAGTGCCTGTGTTCAGCTGCATCCCACAGGATGCCCGGGGAGCAGTGGCCATCGGCAAGCAGCTGGGAACAAGTCAGGGTAGGACCCGAGCTGAGGGCAAGAGAGAGGAGTGGAGCCAGCCCTCGTCCTCAACTGCACAAAGACCTGCCACCAGGTTCTCTGCTCACACTCAGGCCATCCAGCTCACAGGTAGCCCCAGGGCAGCTCAAGGACAGGCTCCCTTGGAGCCACAGGGATTGGCAACAGGCACAGCCTATAGAAGCCAGACAGAGGGCATCCGGCAGAAGCGCTAGGAGCCCGGGGTCCTCTAAGACCCTCAGCCCAGTGAGAGCATCAAGTGGGGTCTCAGTTATTTTAGACCAAATAATGGGGAATCAGATAAAGCTCCCAGGGGCTTGTGCACTTTGTCACTCCCTGTACAGTGGTGCCCGCCCTCCTCCTGGGCCTCATTCAGATCCCAACATGGGATTCAGATAGCACGACTTCAAAGCCCCCATCTCGCTGCCTGCTCCTGTGTCCCCTGAGTGAACTTGGCTTCACATCTTCAAACATCTCTTCATGTCCACAGAGGGGACCAAAAGCTCTCCTGGCAACCCATGAAAACCCTCAGATGCCATGGATCTATGACTGTCACCAGGTGGGGTGACAATCTGAAGGTGTGTGTAGGAGGGTAGAGGCGGGTCCCGCCCCTGCCCCACTCCCCCTCTTTCTGTGTGGGGGACAGAGTCTGAGTGGGAGGGACCAGCCTCTTCCCAGGACCTGTCTCCCCTGCTGCTGGTGCTGCCCCGAGTCCCCTCTCCAGGGCAGGGATGCCACATTATCCTGGGCATGGGGCAACCTGGGTCACTCCAGTCACTTTAGGTCCATTTATTTTTGTCCTGCTCTCTGGGTTCCCCAGTTCTCTGCCTGCAGCTGGATCAGGGGTCTCAGGCTGCCGGGGAGCCCTCTGTGAGTCGGCTGAACAAGCGTGAGACCCGCTCTCACACTCTGAGGTCACCTCCCCACCACGCTCAGGCAGAACAGGGGAGGAGAGTTGACCTATGACAATGACTATGATCCCTTGCCTGGGACCCCAGGATGGATGAGGGATGCGGAACTGAAAGGGCCCTGCCACCTGGCTGCGGCATCAACACCTGGACAGTCCCCTCAGGCTCCAGCTGCCACTGGGAAGTAGGTCTAAGAAGATTCTGGACTCTTTCACCAACCTTGGTTTTCAGAAGGGTAAATGCCAGTTTTGTGCATTAGGAAAAGACAACTTGTGTTTTGAAGAAATTTATCAGATACTAAAGAATTCAGGGGGGAGGCAATTTCCTCAAATGCAGCATGATGGCTGTTTTAAAAAGTGAACCTTAGCTACCAGTCTGCACCGTGAAACCATTTCAGCAGACAAGAAAGTACAGTCACGTCCCCTTACCCACCAGGCATACGTGCCAAGGCCCTCAGTGGATACCTGAAACCTTGGACAGTGTTGAGCCCTATAATTTAATGCCTTTTTCTCTTAACAAAGCAGTCACCACACACTCTGGCCTTGCCTTTGCACTTTGAGATGTGACGGCAAAATCAGCATGAATATCTTTTCCCTTCCTCCACATTTCACTCATTCCTTCTTAGCACAGATCTTAGAAAATCTAACATATGATTTTTTTTTTTCTTTATTAAGTCAAGAACTTTCTACCTTTTCACTTATAAGGGGTATTTTATGGCTTCTTTTTGGCATACGTGTCTGAATCATCAGCCTCATTATTTTTGTGCGTGAGGGCCATTATGAAATAAAATAGGGTCACTAGAACAGAAGCATTTCAACCACAATAGTCCATGTGATAAACTGCCGAGTGACTAATGGGTGGATACACGGACCAAAGGACTGGTTCATGTTTCAGGTGGCAGGGAGCAGAATGGTATGAGATTTCATCAGAACACTCAGAAGAGTGTGCCCTTTAAAACTTACAAATTGGAGTTGGGTACATTGACTTGGGCTTCAGGAGGCCAAGGTGGGAGGATCTCTTGAGCCTGGGATTCCAAGTCCAGCCTGGTCAACATAGTAAGACCCCATCTCAAAAAAAAAAAAAAAAAAAAACAAGTTGAGAATTGTTTATTTCTGAAATTTTCTTTTTAATATTTTCAGATCGCAGACAACCGTGCTTAACTAAAACTGCAGAAAGTAAAAGCTCAAATAAGGAGATACTCTCTGTGCTCTTACCTCTTCTTAAACAGTCATTTGATATCCTGGCCATGGAGGATTCAGATCCAAGACTTAGGCCGGATCTGAGCAGGACTCTCAAGGCCACCAAGGTTCTGGAAGGCTGTTTGGTATTTATGGGGCCAGTAGATGAACAGCAGCCACAGTCTTGGCTCAGGCCATGTGAGATGGCCCAAAGGCCAGCTTCCTGTGAGGGTTCGTAACAGGTGAGTGGAAGCAAGGAAAGCGTTGGTGGGGAAGACCCAGTCGGCAGCGGCTGTGAACTCTCTACTGACAGGTAGATGCTCCGTTAATGCTATTTGTCACAAAACCACAGAATAAAAGACACCAACTGCTCTGATTGAGCGCTCACTCTGTATGGGGCCCTGTGTTGCAGGCTTTATATATAACACGACAGTTTAACCCTCGTAAAACCCTAGTGCGGATGCACAGAGACCCCATGATACAGGTGAGACACGGGGCTCTGAGAGATGGCACATGTGTGTCACGGTAACTCATCTGGAGCATTAGGAAAAGCAACCCGTGGCCCCAGACCCCGCCACACTCACCCTGACAGAGGCCAGAGGCCTCTCACCTAAGGCCAATGTTCTTCTCACCTAAGGCCAATGTTCTTCTCACCTAAGGCCAATGTTTCTTGTGCCCCATTTCTCTATATGGAAGAGACACAGAGAGAGAAAGAGAGAGAAGGGAGAGAAGGAGGGGGAAAGAAAGGGAACTCATCATGGTGACGCACACCTGTAACCCCAGAGACTGAGGAGGCTGAAGCAGTAAGACCGCAGGCTTGACAGCAGCCTGGTCAACACAGCAAGACCCTGTCTCAAAATAAAAGGGCTGTGGATGTGGCTCAGTGGTAGAACACCCCTGGGCTCAAACCCCAGTACAGAAAAAGAAAAGGAGGGGGAGGGGGAGGGGAGGGAAGGGGGAGGGAGAGGGGGAGGAGAGGGGAGGGGGAGGGGACGGAGAGGGGGAGGGGAAGGAGAGGGGGAGGGGAGGGGAGGGGAGGGGGAGGGGACGGAGAGGGGGAGGGGAGGGGAGGGGAGGGGGAGGGGACGGAGAGGGGGAGGGGAGGGGAGGGGGAGGGGGGGAGCATTCCTTCTCCTTGGAGATTCCTAGAGTTGAGCTCTGGGATGTGATTTCTTCCCCTTTTCCTCCCTTGCCTGCAGGGCCCTGAGTCTCTCCTTGCCGAGGGAGTGGACACAGCCAGGCTGGCCACTTCCTGGATGCGCTGTCCCCAGCAGCCATTGCTTTGCACCTGGGCATCTGGTGGGAGGCAGCGCTGACCCTTCAGATATGAGCATCTCCAAGTCCTTCCATTGGTTACAGAGACCCAGCAGGGCAAGGTTCACCCAAAAAGCTATCTCAGGTGAGTTAGATTTAAAAAAAAAATGCGTGCCCAGCAGTGGACAAAACCTGACTCCCGCAGGCCCTGTTCCTGCACACCCGCATCCTCCTTCCTGGTCACAGACCTGTCACAGGTCTGACTGGTGCAGGGCTTGTGCTCTGAGATGCCTGTGTTAGAAGAGACTGGGGCTGAGGTCCCCATCCCCCTAATGCCCAATGACCACAGAAGGGAAAGCAGGACATAAAGTGGCAGTGTGCAGAAAGGAAGGCAAAACCCACTCTCGATAACCACAGGCCGTGTTCTAGGAGCAGGCGATATATTTAGCCAAGCAGGATGTTTGTGGGTAAACCAGCATTTTGCTGTAAATAAATTTCTGCAAACTAGAGAGTTTAACAGGGGATTGCAGAAGCTCATTTTGCCTGAGTACTGGTGAGAGAGCTGTTTTCCTAACACAAGCTCAGCACAACTCTGGCTTCAGAGATGCCCTTGATAGAAGGCTTGGGAGGCCCTTCTGGTAACTGGTATCGCCAGGGGCTTGAGTGGGCACTACCAGGAGCTCAGAGAATCTTCTCCCAGGAAGACCAGCAGAGAAACCCCGTTCCTTCATGTTAGAAAGGTGTGGGACGTGCCTCTATGCCCCTACGCCTACCTGGCATCCAGGCTAAAGTCCCTCTGTGACAGGTCACCACAACAAACTGTTCCCTTAAGAAGCATTTACAGCCAGACACAGTTAGCACACGCCTGTCATCCCAGCCGCTCGGGAAGCTGAGGCAGGAGGCTCCCATGTGCAAAGGCAGCCTCGAGATAACTTAGTGAGACCCTGTCTCAAAATTTAAAAAAAATAAATAAAAGGGGTTGGGGATATGCCTCTGAGGCCAAGCACCCCCGAGTTCAAATCCTGGTTTAAAAAAAGAAAAAGAAGAAGAAGAAGTGTTCAGAGGCTCTCTAAATCAAGAGCTCAGGTCCGCAGTGGACACACACCCTGGGACGGACCAGACTGATCAACTCTCCCTGCGCTTTAAGTCTAGCGATGCACACGACAAACACACATCCTGTCTAGGTTGCTTCTGTACATTTCCACGGTTGTCTCTGCCCCAGTTTTGCTGAATTTTGTTTTGATTCATTTCATCAGTCTACAGATAGGTGTGGACGGGGCTGGAGAACCCATGTGACCAGAGACCCCCACCCTGCAGGAAGATGGGGTGCCTGCTGGAGGGAGCTGCGATCAGGGAGGCCCATGGTCAAAGGCAACCGAGGAAGCTGTTCCTGCCACTAAAGGGGGGCCCAAGTCCCCTCTTCTGGAATCTGGGCTGACTTACATGACCCATTTCACCAATGGAGACGTGGAGCATGAGACTGGCAGAAGTTCTCAGGCAAGACCACAGAAAGCTTGGAGGCCTCTGTTTGGGGGGAACTCCTGTTATCTCAGTGCATTTTCTGCTGCTATCTGTTGTTAGGAGACCAGTTTATAAAGCACAGAAGTTTATTGGGTTTATGCTTCTGGAGGCTGGGAAGTCCAGGAGTCTGAGCCAGCCTTGGGTCAGGGCCTCCTTGCTCTATCATGTCCTGGCAGGGAGCACCACGTGATGAGAAGGAGCCAGGGTCAGCTCCGGCCTCTCTAGAGCTACCACTAAGGCATCATGGGAACCCATCCTCACGACCTCATCTGACCCTCATTATCTCCCAAAGACTCCACCTCCAAATACCATCAACAGAGGAATTTGAGGATTACGTTTCCAACCCCTGAACTTCTGGGGGACACATTCCAACCCAGACAGGCTGAGAAGAGGCCCAGTGTAGGTGTTCCCATCAAAGTGCCCCCTGAGCGCCCAGCCAAGAGGCGACATCCCCAGCCACCATCTTGGATGATCAGCCCAGTCAAACCCCAACTGACCATTGCCCCAACTTGACACCTCACTGAATCTACAGAGGAGACCCCGAGAAAAGAGCCCCCAGCTAAGCTCGTCCTGCATTCCTGACCCGTGGAACTGGGAACAAAGCTAAATGGTTGTTTGAAGCCCTGAATTTGGAGTGGTTTTATGCTATAATGGCTGGCCCAAACACCACGGAGGTGACGGCCAGGGGACCCTCACTGAGACACTGGGAGGGGAAATTCAAAGGAAGGATTCCTGAAGGAATTAGAACCTCGGTGTCTGTGGGTTGAACAAAAGTATGGGAGGAGGTGAGAGGACAGGGGTGACCCAGGAAGCAGAAGCTCAAGTGAGGGCCCAGAGGTGAGAGCGCTCTGTCTCCCTGGGAAGAAGTCAGGGAGGAGAGACAGGAGGGAGGCGAAGGTATTAGCCAAGCCGGGCTCACACCAGAGGACCCTGACAGGCTGGCCTCAATCCCCTGCAGTGCCTGCAGTGTGTGGTGGAAGAAGCTGCCCACACTGTTGCCCACACCCTCTCTGAGGGCTGCAGGACGCTCCCAGAGCCTGGGAGCAGTCCCCCTGCCTGTCTCTGACACGTGATGATGACAGGCACAGCTGGGGACAGGGCTCACGTGCCTTTGTTTCAAGGCATTTCTTAACCACACACAATCAGGGTGGGGGTGGGCTTGAGTTCCCCAACAGGAATGACGAGGGCAGCTGGGGCAGCCAGGTCCCACTGTGGCTGGGGAAATGTGACCCCTCAAGTACAGGCATAGAACCTAGAGGAGGTTCAGAGACCCAGAGGGAGAAGAATCAGAGTCAAAGTTCCCTGACAATTGGCCAGATTTGGACTCTGGAACAGAAGAAGCCCCACGACCTGGGAGAGGAGCAGTCGAGCACCAGTCTGGGCTAACGGGGGGTGTTTTGGGGGGTTTAAACTCCATAAACGCATACTCTGCTGTTTGAGGGTAACAGTTACACTTCTCAAACTTTAATGAGCACCCAAATCACGGGCGGGATCTAAGAGGTAGCTTATGCATCAGGAGCTCTGGGGAAGGCCCAAGACTCTGAGTTTCTAACAAGCTCCCTAGTGTGGCTCATGCTGTTGGTCCACAGATCACACACTGAGTGGCAAGAACGAACAGAAGCCATCCCAAGAAGGTAGGCCGCAGTTTGCCTGAATTCTCACCAAGGTTTAGAAAACAGACAAAATACTTTGGTCCATAACTAAAAAAAAAATTTTTTTTTTAAAAAAAATGAATGGCATTCATTATTCCAGGAAACAGCAATAAAACTGGGAACAAATCAAATAGTTTATTACTGAGATTGCACGATAGCTGTGTATTCGTTTTCTATTATTGCATAAGAAATAATAAATTTCTAGGACTGCCTAACAAACTTTACAGCTTAAAACAACACCCATTTATTATCTCCCAGTTCTGTACGTCAGAAACCCAAGCCGGCCCAACTAGGTTCTCTGCTCAAAGTTGCAGAAGGTCAAAGTCCAGGTCTGTTGTCTAGAAGCTGGGGGTGGGGGGGAATCCAGCCATATTCAGATCCTTGCCACTTGTGGAGTCCCCATGTCCTGCTGGCTGTAAGCCTGGGGTGTTCTCGGCTCCTTCAGATCTCTCCCCCACGTCCTTGTCCCACAGCCTCCTCATCTCAAAGCCAGCCATAGAGATCCACTGTCAGTCTCTCTAATTTCCCTTCCTGTTATCAGCCAAAGAAAACTTGGCTTTCAAAGGACTGACGATGAGTTTAGTCTCATCCAGATAATCTCCCCATTTTTAAGTCAACTGGTGAATGACCTTAATTATCTGCAAAGTTCCCTCGTTCAAAGGAATCATCCTGGGAGTCACAGGAGGAGGCTCTCAGTTCCGCAGGGGAAGCTGCACTGTGTAGGCACCTTAGGATGTTACCTGCCTGGAGCTGGAAATGGGTGCCTTGGGTGACTGCCCAATGTGAATGCAAACACCATCAAACAACTAAAGTGGGTGATCTTTAATTGCGTAATCAGAAAGAATCCAAGATCAATTTCCCACTCAGCAGGATTTATGAACAGGGGTCAAGAAAACATAAGGGTCTCTCTTTCTCTCTCTCTTTTAGTTGTTGATTGACTTTTATTTATTTACTTATATGTGGTGCTGAAAATTGAACCCAGTGCCTCATACATGCTAGACAAGTGCTCTACCACTGAGCCCCAGCCCCAGCCCCAGCCCCAGCCCGGGTCTCTCAAATAAGCAAACCAAACTGAAAACCCAAGTTTAATTTGCATTGTCTCTAGAATATACTAGTCATAAAGAAGAAGAAGAACATCTAGATACATTTTTTTCTGTTCTCTTAAAAACACTCATCTTGGGCTGGGGATGTGGCTCAAGTGGTAGCACGCTTGCCTGGCATGCGTGGGGCGCTGGGTTCGATCCTCAGCACCACATACAAATAAAATAAAGATGTTGTGTCCAAAGAAAACTGAAAAATAAATATTAAAAATTCTCTCTCTCTGGGCTGGGGATGTGGCTCAAGCG
The DNA here is from genome assembly GCF_964194105.1 of Spermophilus citellus. NCBI lineage: Eukaryota > Metazoa > Chordata > Mammalia > Rodentia > Sciuridae > Spermophilus > Spermophilus citellus. The sequence continues at coordinate 1,383,934 of NC_138198.1, read as the reverse complement.
GTAGCGCGCTTGCCTGGCATGCATACGGCCCGGGTTCGATCCTCAGCACCACATACAAATAAAATAAAGATGTTGTGTCCACCGAAAACTAAAAAATAAATATTAAAAATTCTCTCTCTCTCTCTCTCTCTCTCTCCTCTCTCACTCTCTCTTTAAAAAAAATTCTCTCTCTCTTCTCTCTCTCTCTCTTTAAAAAATACTCATCTTCACAGAGACATCAAAAAATCATAATCTTTCACTTCTGCAACAAACTAAGATGATGCTTCTTAGAAAAATGATTTATTAAGATTCAGCCTCATTTTCATCCTCTAGCACCAATTTCCTGGAGGACAAACTTTACCAAAAAAAGCTAGAGGTGACTTATTGCTAACACTTCCATATACACTCAATGAAAATGTAAGATATGAATTGATTTGTACCATTTTGAGCAAACCCAATGTGTGACAGTCCAATTCGAAAGAAAATAAGTCTTTACGGAAAGAATAAACCTTTTTTGTTAAACTTTTAGGAATTGTCTTCCGCTTGAAATGGTGAGTCATACATTATTTCCAATAGGTCACAAGAACATTTTCCTTCTGTTTTTGCGGTGTGAAATTGTACATTCTGAGATTCCTTTCTGCAGAAGGAGTGTCAATAGCTCATTTCTTTTTATTGCTGCCTGGTATTCTTCTGTAGTGGACATACTACAGAGTAATTATCCACTCACCTGTAGAAAGACATTAGGGATTTTCCTATTTGGAGGTGTTGTGCAAAAACATTCACTATAGCTAGGTGTAGTGGTGCACGCCTATAATCCCAGCAGCTCAAGAGGATTGAGTTCAAAGCCAGTTTCAGCAACTTAGTGAGGCACTAAGCAACTCAGTGAGACCCGGTGTCTAAATAAAATACAAAAAAGAGACGAGGTATGTGGCTCAGTGGTTAAGTGCCCCTGAGTTTAATCCCTGGTACCAAACAAACCATTCACTATATATAGGTCTTTGTGTGGACACACACACAAATACCTAGAAGTGTAGAAACTGGATCATATAACAAGTTTATACTCAACTTTAAGAATCTGTTCAATAATTTTCTGAAGTTTTTGTATCCCTTACAATCCCACCAAGACTGATTTGGTATTGTTGGTTCATGATTTTCATCCAGTGACTGTGTAAGGATGTTTCACTGCAATTTGGTTTGCTTTACCCAGGAAAAATAATGATGTTGAAAATCTTTTCATGTGTTTTTTTATTTAACTTTGGCCATTCACATCTTTTTTGATGAAATGTCTTTTTAAATAATTTGCCTTTTTAATGTTGGATTTAATTGCTATTTATATATTACGGCTATGAATCGTACGTCAGACCCAATATTGCTAACATGTTCTCTTATTCTCTGACTTGCCCTTTGCTTACCTCATGGTAACTTTTGAGGAGCAAACGTTTTAAATCTTTGATAAAATGCAATTTATTTTTTATGGTTTGTGCTTTCTGTATCCTGTGTAAAAAAAAAAAATGTTTGCCTACTCAAGGTCACAAAGATTTTTTCCCCATATTTCTAGGAGGTTTTTGTTGTTGTTGTTGTTGTTGTTGTCATTTTTGTTTTGTTTTGTGGTGCTGGGGATTGAACCCAGGGCCTTGTGCATGTGAAGCAGGCACTCTGCCAATTGGGCTATTATGCCCAGCTCCTAGAAGTTTTATAACACAATCGTTATAAGTGAATTTGTACATGAACAAAATAAGGGATGATGCTTATTTTCCTCACATATAGTTATTCAGTTGTTGCAAAGACTTTTCTTTCCTTATTGAATTGAATGCACATCTCAATCCATGGGCATTGATCCGCCTGTCTCTGATGTGCTCAGGGAATCGTGCGTCTGTCCTTTGAGCAGTATCACACCACCTGAGCACTGCAGATCTATAGGAAGCTTGCAATGAAGAAGTGCCAGCCCTTCAACTTTGCATAAAGTGCTTTGACTGATCTAGGTCCTTTGCATTTCCAAGTAACTTTTAGAATCAGCTTCTCAATTTCTACAGAAAACCTTGCTGGTATTCTCCTTGGGACTACATTCAATCTATAGATCAGTTTGAAGAGAAAGGATTTCTTCTGTCTTAATGTTATTTAGCTTCCTCCAAATGAGATCTGGATGCTGTCCCTTCATGGATTCGGGCCTTTTAAAGTGTCTCTTTAGCGATATTCTGTAATTTTCTTTGAAGAGGACTAGAGGACTTACATATTTCTTACATATATGTTAAAATATTTTATTAAGGTTGTTATAAGTGGAGTTTTAAATTTTTTCATTTTCTAATTCTTCACTCCTAGTATGTACCTATGCAATTGTTTTTGTTTTTGGTTTTGATACTAGAGATTGAACCCAGGGTTGCTTAACCACTGAGTCATATCCCCAGCCCTTTATTATTTTTTGAGACAGGGTCTTGCTGAGTTGCTTAGGGCCTTACTAAGTTGCTGAGTCTGGCTTTGAACCCATGATCCTCCTGCCTCAACCTCCTGAGTCACTGGGATTACAGGCATGCACCACCATGTCTAGCACAATTGTTTTCTTGTTTTTTTTTTTTTTAATATCCTGCAACTTATAACAGCAGAATGCATTTTGATTCATTGTACACAACTGCAGCACAGCTTTTCATTTCTCTGGTTGTCCATGATGTAGCATCACACCATATGTTCAGTCTTACATGTACCTAGGGTAATGATGTCCATCTCATTCCACCATCTTTCCTGGCCCCAGGCACCCTCCCCAACCTCCCTTCCCTTTGCCCAAAGTTCTTCCATTTTTTCCCATGCCTCCCCCTCCCGTTTTGGATCAGCATCCATTTATCAGAGAGAATGGACGGAGGTAGAGAATATCATGCTAAGTGAAGTAAGTCCATGCCAAAATCCAAAAGCCAAATGTTGTCTCTTATTCTACTAGTTTTGTAGGCGTCTTGAGATTTTATATGGAACCAATCATGTCATTTTCTAATAGAATTTTACTTTTTTCCCCATCAATATTTATCCCTTTTACATCTTTTTCTTGTTTTATTGCCCCAGTGAGGTTCTCAGAATGGTGTTGACTAAAAGTGATGAGAGAGAGAGAGAGAGAGAGAGAGAGAGAGAGAGTGTGGGCGAGAATCCTTATCTTTTTCTTGATCGTAGAAAGTACTTGATGTTTCAAGAGTAAGTACCAGGTTGGCTCTAGGTTTTTCACAGATGCCATTTATCACGTGGAAGAAATCTCGTTCTTTGTTTAGTTTATTGGAGAAAGAAACAGTTCCTCAGTCATAGTGAGATTTAACCCTTCTCTCTCAACCACATATCGATTAATTAGAAAAAGTGTCAGGAGACACAGGAGCTGAGTATCAGCACCGCCTATCTGAATCTAACTGCTATTCCTTTCCAAGTCCACGTAGAAAATTCACTAAGACAAATTACGTGCTGGGACTTAGTATGACTCCTCGAACTTTTTAAAAATATCTGAAATCACACAAAATCGTTTCTCTGACCACAACAGAATTAAATTAGAAATCAATAACATATCCAGGAACTCCCCCCACCCCCATGTAGGACAGTAAAGTAGTGTGCTGCCAAATAACCCATGTTTCAAAAAATCAATCACAAAGAATTTAGATACTATTTCAAATTGACTAAGAACAGAAACAAAACACAGAGAAATGTATGGGAATCACGTAAAGCAGTATGAGGAGGGAAATTTACGCTTTCAGAGACTTACAGTGGAAAAGAGGAAATGTCTAAGATCAAAACCTAAGACTCCACCTCAATAGGCTAAACACAAACTAAAACCAAAATGGAAGAATACAAACCAACAAAATAGAAAACAAACATTAGAAAAAAAAGACAAAGCTAAACCCAGTGTTTTAAAAACAAGATAATAGATAAATTCAAAACTAACTAATCAAGAAAAATGGAAACAAAAGACAAATCACAAGTATCTGCAATGAAAGACTGGTTATTGCTTCAGAGATCGTAGATCTTAAAAGAATCACAAGGTAATTCTGTAATTGGATGCCAATCATTTTGGCAAAAGGATGAAATCAAGAAATTCCCTGACAAGTATATTGGCCAAAGTTTACACGATATGAAGAGGAAAATCTGAAGAGCCCTGTATTCATGAAAGAAATCGAGCTTGTTGTCATAATCCTTCCCCCCCAAGGGAAACTCTGGGCCCAGATGGTTTCGCAAGATTTTCATCAAATGTTAAAAGAAATGATAAAACTGATGGTATACAAACTGTTCCAGGAAACAGAGGAGGGAACACCTCCCAGTGTTTTATGGGACAGGCCTAACCTCACTCCAAAACATTACAGAACATTACCAGAGAAAAAGAGAGATCTTGGTCAAAGCATTAAAATGAACAAGTTCACGGTCTCATGAGAGACTCAATGTCTATGCCAGCTCCATCATCACAGAAACGACTCGCGGATGTCAGTGACTAAATCTCGTTAAACTGCATTCCATGATGTATTTTAGGAGCTTGTCATATTTGGTAATGCATTGCTTTTATGTTTTTTTAAGAAAAAAAAATATGGGCGAGGGAACATAGAAAACCAAATTATTGGCTTAACAGAAATTCAAACGTAGTAACTAGAACATTTGAGAAGCTGCATGTGGTGGGAAGGGATTCGGAGCAGAATGATAGAGAAAAGCAGCAAGGAGGAAAATGGTCCCACGCTCCTTTTAACTGTGTGCTCTGCAGAATTTTATAAATGTGTGCATGGGAATTCTTTGAAGTAGGCCCTGCAGTTTCTATTTTGGCAGAGGCTCTTAATGTGGTTTCCACCGCAGAGCGAAGGGACCTTCCTTCTCAGAATATCTGCGATAGTGATGTGAGAACCTCTTCATCTAATGATTAAGAATGGGCGTTGGGGGCTGGGGGTGTGGCTTAGTGGCAGAGCACTTGCCTAGCATGTGTGAGACCCTGGGTTCCATCTCCAACAACTTGAGCAAAAAAAGACAAAGAAAAAAAATCAGCATATTACTGGAAGAATCAAAATCAGTTCCAGGACTTGGATCATATGAACATACCAAGGTCTCCATCATGCCCAAGAACCAACACCGACTTATACACAAACACACACACACACACACACACACACACAGTAGGAGATGAAAATCAGGATGCACGGTCTGATGAAGGACTTTCTGGCTGTCAATTTGACAGCCCTGGAGCTTAATAAGAACAATAGAAAGAGTGTTCATGTCTGAAATAGAAATAAGCATGGAAAATTTCTGTGCACGGCTACCCAGTCCTATCCCAGTGTGGGCGACTGACCGGGCCACTGACCAGGCCACCTGCAAACAGCCCATTTCTGCTCTGTGACAAGAAAATTGAGAGAAGTGTTTTATAGCAATTGGATATTTTGCAACATCAAAGAGGGTGACCACATCTTAGTAATCCTTGTCTGTTGTGTTTAACAAAAGCACTGGTCCAAGACAGATTGGGGGGAAAAAAACGGTGCTTCCCAAAGATTGATTGTGACACACAGTTCTAGAATAGCAACTCCAAAGGTTGCTGATTCCATGAGTGGTTATTTTTCATTATTGTTCTTTTTTTGGGGGGGCTACTGGGGACTGAATTCAGGAGCACTCGACCACTAAGGCACATCCCCAGCCCTATTTTGTATTTTATTTAGAGACAGGGTCTCACTGAGTTACTCAACACCTCACTTTTGCAGAGGCTCATCTCCTGTCTCTGCCTCCTGAGCTGCTGGCTATTTTCTATTTTTTGATACAGTATCAATCTGTGTTGCCTAGGCTGGCCATGCTGAGCTCAAGTGGTCCTCCTGCCTCAGTCCCCCAAGTGGCTGAGACTACAGGTGCCCACCACCACACCCAGCCGTGGTCATCAGTGATATTGAACAGTATCAGCTTCTCCGTTGGAGTGAAAATAGGTTTGCTCTCACCTTCGGTTGGGTGTTGGGTCATTGTGCCAGGAGATGACAAAATCAGGGGTGTATCAGGACCATCAGCTCCACAGGTGAGATCATTTGTGGACCAAGGAAGAGGCAGGAAGAGGATCAAGGAGGAAGGAAGCTCCGACCACACAAAGGCTGGGTTTTAATTTTCCTGCTGAGTAGAGAACTCCTCACAGCAACCAATGCTGCCTGCCATGGGGCTCACCGGCATCGCTGCTTTGGCGGGCAGCCATGCTGAGTGCAAAGATTCAGCTCAGCTCAGATCTTACAAGAGCGCTTGAAATTTTCTTTGTTTTTGTGAGTCAGCTCCAAGCTTAACATGTGGTTATTTACAGATGCAAACTGGAAATGATGTGCTCTTTCTCTTTTGCAATCTCTACAGCAAGCTGGCGGGCGCCCCAGTGTCCTGGGATCACCAACTTGCTGGAGATGGGTTAATCTTTCTATTTCCACAGAGGTTGCGCTCTACCACAAACACAGCCTGCAAACTGCCTACCTGGCTCCGAAATGCACCAAACCCTACTCTCCCTCACTGTTGCATATTCAAAACCCCTGTGCCTTTCAAGGACATGTTTGATGTCATGATAAGCTCAGCCTGTGGCCGGTCAAGTCTGGCTTGGAAGTCATGAGTGTTTTCTAGGGAAGGAGCTGTGTATCTTGTCTGTGGTTTGGCAAGAGAAATCTATGAGTTGGGTGGATTTGGGAAAGGAGGTAACAGAACTCTAGCTATGACAGGGTCACGCTGCAAGGGTGTAGCTCGGCCAGGCTAAGAGAAGCCACACAGCAGGGCAGAAAATCAACAGGCAGCACAGGTGTGGGCAGCTTCCAGGGCCAGGCCGGAAGCCTCTAGATGACCATGGCAGTGCTGGGGGCTGTGAACACCCCTGGCTTGGGACTGTTTTCAGTGGAAGTCCCCTGAGGATCTGGGGACCTACGAACCTTATCCGGCCATGCTGTTCAGCAGAACTGCCAGGTACTGGCCCAACCATGCCAGCAATGGCTAGTTCATGCCCTGGCCCAGTGGCAGCTGCCACCTGCCTTGTCCAGCTGCTTGGCTCAGAGGGAAGAGTCTCAGCCAAGGAGGAGCCACCAAAGTACTTTCTTGGTATATTTCAAATAGGGACTGAGAAAATAAGGGCCAGCCCCTCACCAACTTGTATAAGAAGCAGAGACACGGGAGACAGTCCTAGTGTAGGTGCAGGGCTGGTCTCAATGGGCCCAGAGTTCAGCTTCCCCTGTAGGAAGCTTGGTTCACTGCCTGAAAACATTTTGAACCTGACACAGATAAGTACTCTGTAAACAGTTTTGGAATAATTGTGTTCATGTTTAATTATTTGGTTTGTTGGGTGAACACTGAAAATATTACAATTTGAGGAGTTCGGAGTGCAGCCCAGCACTAGACCCCATGACTAGCAGCGGAAGACCCTGATTTTGATCCTGAGCATCCAAAGAGAATTGTAACTTAGGACAATATTAAGGATGACAATGCTAAAACTTCTTGTTTATCTAAGAGTGCTAATTTGGTAAATCATGGGTCTAAGTACTCTGTGGGTTGTCTTCACACGTTTTTGGTTTGTACAAAAGAGATTCAGCTATGAAACAAACTGCGAGGGCCGAGAAATGCATTGACATTTGTTCACAGTGGAGCTTGTACACTGCGCAAGATAAACAAGAAGGCTTTACTAAATGATAATTACCAAAACCCAAATTGAAACGAGAGAGTCTGTCTCAGTGATCAGATGGGTAGACTTCCACAGCCGGGGCTGTGGGGAGGGGGGCGCCCTCAGCAGGACTGCAAGTTGGCATGAATTCTGGAGAGGAATTTGATGGTATCTGAGAGAGTCAGGGCTGTGTATCCCCAACCCAGCACAAGTCCACAGCAGAAAGAGTGCAGCAGCCACACCTCAGAACAACATCAATGTCCAACGAACGAAGAGCCTGTAACAAAGATCGTCCCACGGGAAGGTGTGTGGTCACTGACTGAGGGAAAATGTTCCTGACATGTCCTGAGACCCAGGCCCAAGGGTAGACCTCTCTGCAGAATGTGATGCCATCATATCACAAACACCATTGTGAGGAAAAAAGTGTGTGTGTCACAAGCATGTGTGTGTGTTTGTATGCACACATGTGTGCATGTATGTGTGTGTAAATATGCAAGGGCTTGTCAGAGTATGTGTGTTCACATGCATCTGCTTTTATAAACATGGGGAGAAGTCAGGAATAGTTGTGGTCATGGCGATAACTAGCAGAACCAAGCTGCACCTGAGCAGTTCAATGTGTACATTCATGTATGTAGGTAAGTGTTTTGTGGAGCTGGGATTGAACCCAGGCCTCAAGCATAGTAGGCAAGCTTTCTGCCACTGAGCTAACAGCCCCAGCCTTTTTACTTTGAGACAGGTTCTCACCAAGTTGACCAGGCTGGCCTTGAACTTGGGATTCTCCCTGCCTCAGCCTCTGGAGTAGCTGGGATGACAGACACAGGTCCAGCTGGGTCGTTCTAAGCACTTTACATATATCAAGGTTTTTAATCCCTGTAACAATCCCGTCAAGTGGCTTACCATTGTTTATCCATTTCATAGATGATAAAACTGAGGCATGGAGAGACCAAGTGAAGCAGCTAAGATGAATTCTGCAGCCAAACAGCTGTGCCCCAAACCCACCGCCAGACCATTCTGCTCTGTGATGGTGTCCAAACTACAAAAGGTGGCAAGACAGGCCACTAGGCATTCTAAGTGAAGGGACACTGTGGTGGTGGTGGTGGTGTGTGTGTGGGGGGGAGGTTACTTTCTTTTGTGTGAGTGTGTCTTTTACTTTAAGGTTATTACTTTACCTCAAGGATGAGATGGTGCTGTGGGATTTCTCCTCCCTGATGGGCTGGTGCGAGTGGGCTGGGTGGGAGGCGCAGCCTGTGTGACAACACGGAGTTACACAACCTGGTGTGTTTCTTTCACAGGATTACAGCGCGCACCTGAGATCGTGACGAAACCCCGGGGGGCCCAGAACTGTCAAACATAAAAAATAAAAGGCCTACACCCAGCCCACGCCCTGAAGTTACAACCTGCAATTAATCAGGGGGAAAGAAAGAGAGATCTGTCTGCTTTCCTGACTTCAGTTTTCCACCTGGAACACGAAGCTCTGAGGATTCCATTCACCTGTGCCCTGGCCCCATCCCCCACCCAGCGTTTGGATTTCTATTTTCTCTTCTGCTTCCAAAATAAGAATGCAAATACATTCTGCATGATTCCCACAATAGACGATGGATGCCAAAGTGCTACTACTTGTACCGCAGCCAAACTCAAGTACAGTGGGCGCAGACAGCTGCTCTGACTCTCACGCTCCCCAGCAAGTCCGTGGTGTCTGAGGTTAGAACGCAACATCCTCCTGTCCAGGCTTTTAGTCTCAAATTAGAGAAGTCTAAAATGTTTGTCTCAGATAGAGAAAAAATTGTATTTACTTGATCTATTTATTTTTGAGCCGGGGTCTTGCTATGGAGCCCAGGTTGGCCTTGAACTCCTGGACTTCAGTGAGGCCCTGGCCTCAGCCTCCCGAGGAGCTGGGACTATGGCTGCTCGCCCAGCTATATGCATATTTTTCCCACCCTAGGGAACCTGGCTCCTTTGTTACAGTCTAGAGATAGGATGTTCATGCTCTGGGAACCGAACCTAGCACTTTGAACTTTTTGTGAAGTTTAAAAGTGTTAGTTGATGGAAATTCAAACACGTTTTCATTCACGAAATCAATGACTCTTGCCATGTCATGGTCAATGGCTGAACCATGACAATAATGGGAAATTTTAAAATATACCCATACACCTGGTGTGGTTTTACACGCCTGTAATCCCAGCTCCTTGGGAGGCTGAGACAGGAGGATGACGGAGTTCAAAGTCAGCCTCAGCAACGGCAAGGCGCTAAGCAACTCAGTGAGACTCCGTCTCTAAAGAAAATACAAAATAGGGCTAGGGATGTGGCTTAGGGTCTAGTGTCCCTGAGTTCAATCCCTGGTACCAAAATAAATAAATAAATAAATTAAGAATAAAAAGGACTAGGGATGTAGTGCCGTGGTTAAGTGTCCCTGGGTTCAGTTCCTGCTACCAAAGCAGATCTGCTTTTTCCAGGGAGCCACTGGCTGGGGTGAGGGGTCCTGGGGATGCCCTCCACCCCAGCACCTGGTTGAACAGCATATGACATCACCAGGTAGCCACCAAGGACCCTCAGGGAAGAATGGCCTTTATTCAGGAAGTGCCTGAATAAACCCTAAGACGGAGGGGAAGTCCCAGGGGGCTCCCCAGGCAGGGTGGCGTGGACTCTTTCAAGTCTTCAGGCAACCAAAAGGAGGAGAAAGTAACTATTTTGCCCAGAATGAGAGGTATCTGGGGATGGGAAGGGCCCAGAGGACAGAAGCCTCAGGTGCTTAGGAGCAGGTGCGAGACCCCATGAGCACCAGGGCACCTGCATGACACGTCCCTGAACTCTGGGGCCACTGCCTTCTCTGTAGTCCAGACAGGCTCAGGACATCCACGGAACCCCAGTCGACAAAGCCCCCCGGGACCATGGGGCCAAGGCTGGGCTGCTTGACCCGGGGCCACACCAGGCGGCACAGGCCCATGCAGACGGCCTGTCCAGGAATCAGGGGGCCAGGAACGGCTTTGCAGCGCTCTAGGCTGGGTTCCGGCCCTCTTCTGCGTGTGGGGAGGGGCTGCTGATGTCTGGCCATGCCCACTGCCCACTTCCTGCGTGGCTCTTCCTTCCTCGTCTTGGCCACATGGGGCTAGTACCTGCTTCCTGGGACAGGGTGGGTACATCAAATGACAAAAAGGGACCCAGTGTGCCAGCAACTTGTGAGGGATGTTTATTAAATGTCAGGCATGAGCTACGCTTTGTCCATGCCTGTCCCATTCCGTCCCCTGAAGCCTAGCACCTGCTTTCTCTGCCCTTCGACCAACAGAACATGGCAGATGTGAAGTTCTGGGTGTTTTGAGCCCAGACCTTCAGAGGCCATGAGTTTCTCCATTCTCTTGATTCAAACTCAGCCACCATATTGCAAGGACATCTAGGCCACATGGCAGGACACCCTAGAGGAAGGGAGGCTGTCTGGGACACTCTGGCCAGGGTGAGCTCTGGGCTGAATGTAGCCACCGAGCAACCCCGACTGACTCCAAGGCACGAACAATTGCCCAGCTGAGCCCTGTTCAAATTCTCATCCACCACCTCGTCAGGAAGAAAACATTGTGTGGTTTAAGCATCAAATTGGGGGATGGTTTGTGACACAGCAATAACTGAAGTGCCCTGAGGGCCCCCTCTGTGATTGCAGGCTCCCAGAGAAACAGGTACACACACTCCTCATGGAATACGTGAAGTGGCTGACGATTTCCCTACGGTGACCATGCATTCAACTCACCTGTAGTAGTTTTGCTACAGCCAAATACCTAAGATTGGGTATTTTAATATTTCAATATTTTATGGGTTTATTTAGGTGACTGTTTTAAAGGCTGAAAGTCTAAACAGGAGGGTGCAGGTGGAGTGAGGGCTCAATGTCTGCATTGCCTCGTGGTGGGTGGCATCATGGCAGGTACACATACCTGAGGGCTCATTCAGAAAGACGTGACAGGTTTGATCTTACATCATAATCTGCTCTTCAAGAACACACTCGGGGTCCTTAACCCCTTTCTAGGGGCTGCCTCCAGTGACCTGGCCCTTTCCCACCAGGGCCCACCTCTTAAAGGTCTCCCCTCCTCACTGGGCCACCCTTCCCACACACAGACCTTGGGGACACACAGACCACATTGGAGCCATAGCACTGAGTGTTGCTCCCCTGCCCCCATGCCCCTCTCCATTGCCGGACTTTCTCATAAGAATCACACTCTTTCCTGGAGACAGGTACCAGTCCCCAGTCCCAGACTCAGGTGGGTGAGCTGAGATGTGGCATGGCCTGGACCCCAGGAAACAGCTCACAGGTCAGTCTGCCGTGCCCACACCAAGACAGTCATTCTCTTCAGGGACCAAAGACCGTCGAAACTTCATGGGTCTCTTCCATTTCACTTCCTAAGAACTATGCCCTTGATGTATTCCTTTTTAAAATTTCATTTCCTCTAAATATGATACATGCGGGATCTAGACTTGTGGATGGCAGCTTTTTTAATTATTTGGAAACAGTTTAAACCTTGGCTTCTGTGATGGCATCCGACAGCTTCTTTTGTTACTGTGATGAATCCCCGAGAAAAACCACTTGGAGGAGGAAAAGTGTATTTCAGCTAACAGGGAGGTTCCAGTCCACGGCCGGCAGGCTCCAAGCCAGAAGGGCACAGCGGAGGAAAGCTATTCACCTCGGGTGGCTGGTCAGCAAAGACAGAGAGCAAAGAAGGGTCAGAGGGAAGATAGACCCTTCCAGGGCTCACCTTCAGTGACCTTCCTCCATCTGGGCCCTGACACCTCCCTATGATGGTGTCAAATATGAACCCCTCCATGGATTTTCCACCAATGAGCTCAGAGCCTTCACGGTCCAATCATTTCCCAAAGTCTCACCTCTGATCATGGCTGTACCAGGGACCAAGCCTTTGGGGGACATTCTAGATCCCAACCACCATGGTAGTGTGCTTTGGGCCTGAAAGGAAGGGCCGCGAGACTTGTCCTGATGGTTCAGTAACACTCAGGTCACCATTCTCTCCCTCAGGGCCACTGCTAGAAGCAGGCCTGTCCGAGCACACCTTGGTGTCTCAAGAACCTTGAACCCTCTCCTTGGCAGTAGCAAATGACACCCACCTTATGCAAAGTGCACGCACAGGCGTGGAGTGGGGAGCAGGCCTGCAGGCTTCAGTCCCAGCTCAGCCCTTGGAGAAGTTCTCGGGTGATGGATCTTCCTCTCTCTTCTTTGCACCTCTTTACAAAGGGCTCAATTAAATTAATTCGCCGGCTAACCTGAGACCTTCCGATGACTGGCCAGTCCCCCACGGGACTGAGAAAGCAAGAGCTGCCAACACTTTCTTTCTAGGTCTGAGAGTCACCCGGGGCACGTGCCAGGCCCTCACCATCCCCTCTGCCATGCATCTCTCGGATGACTTGACAGAGCGAGGCTGGTGGTTCTAGAGATAGCTTGAGTTCCTCTGAGGCACGGGCTGGCCCAATATGGCTCTCAGGTGATACTCCCCATCCCTCTTCCTTTCTGTCTTCAGATATGCTACCTCCCCCAAGCCAGGAGGAATCGCTTTCCTCCTCGTGTGTGTGTGTGTGTGTGTGTGTGTGTGTATGTGTGTGTGTGTGTGTGTGTGTGTGCACGCGCGTGCTACCCATGTGTGTTATGGGGTAGGCGTAGGAGGGGAGAAATAGGGCCAAAGGGCAAGAGAAACAGTTGCTAAGCAGTGGAATCCCAAGTTCTATTGGCCAACGGTCATCAGGAGCTGCCTGCAGCTGGGGGGCCGTGCTTAGGTGCATGTGAGGGTGAGGAGGGGGCTATGTCAGCTTTGGCACTCCCGAGTTAATGCCGCTGGAGTCACTTCCCGCTTATGTGGGACAGGGCCAGCTCCTGCACCTTGACCACTAGAACCAGCTGGAGCCAGGAGAGCTGGGGGCAGACGGGCAGCACAAGAGCTGGCTCCAGTCTCCAGTGTCGTGGTTTGACCTTCACAGGGGCCTGAGTCTGGGGACTGCTCTGCGCTCTGCTCTTCACTCAGAAACACGATCCATGTTCAAGAGAGCCCCTCTCCACGAGCCAAGAGCTCTGCTCCCTCTCTGACTTCTCTTTAGGTTTCCAGCCACCTCTTTCCATGCAGAATCATTTTATAGAAAAGGCTCTTGACCCATCATCAGGCTGGGGACCACGGCCCTCTGCTGTTCCTGTTACACACTGCTTCCTGCCACAAAGCCTACATCAAATTGTTATGCCTCAGTGTCCTAGGGGATTGACTCTAGGACTCCCCTGAGATGCCAAGTCCACAGACGCTCAAGTCCCTTAAGAGAAATAATGCAGTATTTTCATAACCTGTGCATATCCTTTCCTATGCTTTAAATCATGTCTAGATCGCTTAGAACACTTAGGACAATGTAAATGCTATCGAATCATTGCTATACCAAATTGTTTAGAGAGAAATGACAAGAAAAAAATCTACACGTGTTTAGTACAGGTGTCATTGTTTGGGTTGTGTTTTTGTATTAAATAATTTCAATCCAAAATTGGTTGAATCCTTAGATGTGGAGCCCTCAGATGCAGGAGGCTGCCTACCTTGTACAGAAGCCTGAGCTCACCTGGTGTGGCGCCCCGCGCCTGTCATCCCAGCAACTCAGGAGGCCGAGGCAGGAGGATCACAAGCCTCAGCAACTTAGCTAGACCCTGTCTCAAAATAAAAATTAAAAGGGGCTGGGATAGAAAGCTCTGGAGTAGAAAGCCCCTGAGTTCAATCTTCAGTATAGGGTGGTAATGGAGGGGTGGAGAATTAGGAGGAAGAAAGAAGAGGAGGAAGAGGAGGGGCGGAGGAGAAGGAGGTGGAGAGGGAGCAGGGGGAGGTTGAGTTTTCATGTATTTTCTCACAACCCGGCACTCTGGGCTACTGCCGCCCAAGTCAACACCAGGTACTGAGCTCCCCTGAGCGCCCATCCCATCCAGCAAGGTTCCCCTGGGCTCAATGCCACTGTATCTCCCACCACAATCTGAAAGATGCTCCCAGGCCTGGCCTCTCCCCTGCACCCTGTAACAGGCCCAGGGTAGTCAGATCTGGGTCCGGAGGAGCTCACCTGTTTCAGCTCTGCTGGCCCAGAGGGGCAAACAGTTGCTCCCCGATGTGGACAGGGGCAGGTCTCAGCCATCTGGAAGTCTCTAGAACCACAGAGGGCCATTTGTTGACACTTCAAGATACAGGGGAACTCAGTTACACACTTTCTCTAAAATAAGAAAGTATACAAATTCCCCAACCAGCAGATATTGCTGACAGCTTTGTTTTTCAACCCAGCAGGAGTAAAAAAGAAGCTGACAACTTATTTTTGCAGGTTATGCTCATTCAAGTCTATTTTTAGATCTTTTTCCTAAAGTCAGTACACCAGAATAGCCTTGGTTTGAAAAATCACCATCTGTTTCTGAGCGCTGGGCTTAGTCTCCCAGGGTCTGGGGCCACATACCTGACCCATCACAAGGCCGTAGCCCCCAGGGACTGGGAGCAAAGTGGAGGCCTGTGTCTGTAGAAGTGGTGTTTAGGGAATGCACTAAAAGCAGTCACGGGCGTTTTAAATATCCATTAAACAACTATTAATACATGCTATTTATAAACCGAGAGCCTCACACACAAAAATGCCCTTGGCTTTTAAAAAAGCAGTTCAAATAATCCCTTGTATTTAAATAGGTTTCTAATAAAAAGGCCATCCAACCTTATCTGGGTTGTTAAGATAAAAATTAACCCATGGAAAAGAAAGCCTACTCAGAAAGCTATAAAAGGACCCTGTCACCCCCCCCCTTCTTTTTTCCGGTTGGTGGTGGCCCCTCCTTCCCTCTGTGGCCTCTCTAGTGACTCATGCTTTTCTATGGAAATACAGTTGGTGCCTGAAATACACCAGGAGGATGGAAAGCTGACCTATGAGTAACTGCCTTGGAAATGACAGGACGCGTAGGTTAGAGTCACATGCAGCCCCTCTAAGGGCCAGGCGGGGGTGGGGTGGGGGACAGTGCAGGGAGGGGTGGAGGTGGTGGTGGTGGGGGGGTCCCATTGCCCCTCGGACCTGACCCTCTGCCACAGCTCCAGGTTATTTTTAGCTTCCACTAAACTTAGCTCACTCCACCCTCTTGAATAGCCTAGATCTTTAAATACCAATTTACTCTTAGAGGTCCAAAGCATTCTGCCAGGAACAGTGTAGACTGAATTGCTGGAACAGGCATTAAACACTTTCCCACCCAGATAATCAACACCTCCTCTTCGCGACAAGGACTTGGGAGGGGTCCTGGGCACCCTTAAGGCATCATGTAGGGACCCTGGTGGTTTCCCAGGAGAACCTCTGTGTCCGTGAGGCTGAGAGACCCCCCCCCCCCAAACGAGGCACAGAAGGGGAGCCTCCTAGCTTGCACTATTTGGGGTTTGGGACCTCTGTTTTCCAAAACAATTACCAAAAGGAAATCGCTCTCATACACACACACCCCAGATACAACAAGGACTGCTTGTTGAGTAAGGCAGCACCAGAAATGATCCCAAGTGAAATGATGACATAGGATTTTATAAGCCACAGTGGAGTTCATCTGAAACTCAGCACAGCAAGTAGCTTCTTATCTGCATTCCAGGAAGCAGCTCTGCATTTCGTCACACTGGCCTTTCAGAGCTGCTTGCACGTAGGCAGCATGTGGCCACCGAGGACCTGCTATCTTTGCTCGGCTGCTGGGCTGCACCGGTTCCCCAAGAATGGCTCCAAAGTCAGTGTGGAACCGTTTTAGTGTTTGTTTGTTTTTTCCCTTTGGTGCCAGGGGTGGAACCCAGGAGTGCTTGACCACTGAGCCACCTCCCCAGCCCTATTTTGTATTTTATTTAGAGACAGGGTCTCACAGAATTACTTAGCACCTCACTTTTGCTGAGGCTGGCTTTGAACTCCCCCTCCGCCTGCCTCAGCCTCCTGAGTCACTGAGATTACAGGCCTGTGCCACTGTGCCCAACCCATTTTATGGGCTTTCAAAGAAGCCCGTAGGTGGGAAAGGAGCCAGGGACAAAGAAGTCCTGGGTTTGCAAGTTCTTACCCTGAGAAAGCTCTCTGGGGTGGGGGTGGGGGGCAGAAAGCAAGCTGCCACGGTCTGAATGTCACTCTACCAACCACTTCTCCATTCACCAACCTGCCTGCAACTGCCAGCCACAGAAAGCAATCAGAAGTACCAAGAAAGCCAGGTGAGTGCAAAGCCTGTTCTTAGAAGGAAAGAATCCGAGTCAAGGGCTTTGGAAGGGGAAGTTGGGTAAACTCCCACTTCCTCCTTCTTTTTTTTCCTTTATCTTTTTTTTTTCTTCCTCACAAGAGCTCGTGGCCACACTGCAGGCAATTTCATCCTAGTGGCTTCAGTGTCAAGTGAATTGTCCAGAAGAAAGAAGACCCCATGTTCTCACCATTTGAAGTTTTAGGTAGGAGCCTGGCTACTATTTGGGAAAAATTCTCTGTGCTGCCTGATCGTCTCTACAGAATGGCCCCCAAAGCCTTAGTACCCAGGGGTTCCCACTCCACTGAGAAAGAATCTGAAAATACTTTTAGGAGCCCAACATGAGAGGAAGTGTACAGTGATTGTCCCCTGCAAAAACACGTGAAATGACAAATGACCAGTCTGAGCTAAAGGAGGTCTTCGTGTGGAACGGTACTTTGTTAAACTGGACAGTCTCTCCAGCTTTGGGAAAGTGGTGGTGTATCTGTGCTGTGCCTACTTGGTCTGTTGGTGGCAATGGAGACAATGACAAATAGCAGAGTGCTTCTCTGGGGTTCACAAGTCATGCCCTGGGGGTTCTGGTCACACTGTAAGAGCAGGGGGGGCTGGGGTCGTGGCTGAGTGGTAGAGCACTTGCCTAGCCCGGGTGAGGCCCTGGGTTCGATCCTCAGCACCACAGAAAAATAAATACATAAAAGCAAGGTATTGTGTCCAACTTCAACTAAAAAATAAGTATTAAAAAAAAGAGAGAGAGCAGAGGGGAACAAAGAAATGCCTTCAACCAAGATATACAAGAACATGGACAGGCCCGACCACACCCCAGAGGCCAGATGCTGGCATTAAAAACCAAGCATGGCGGGCATCTCCTGCCTTGTTCATGCGGCTCCATGATGAGGGCTGCCCATTACCACACCTGCCCCCAACCAGGGGCTGCGTCCTTCCCAGAAGGGAGGTAAGAACCAGGAAGCAAGATGGCAGGGAAGAGGGAAACCAGAGAACTCCCCAGAGAATCTGAGACCACTGGTCCAGCTGCCCCTGAAGCTGGCTGGATCAAGCCCCGTCCTTCCCACCGCTCTCTGGCAGATGCCAGGAAGCCCAGGTGGAGAGGGAGAGCAGACTCTGGAAGCACCCTGGAGACACAGATGTCCTCAGGCCTCAGCGCCCATGAAGTCCAGGCCCCCTGATGTAATTTGATGCTGTTGGTTCTTAGACCATGGACTCCCTCCCTGCCTTAAATCTGTGGGAAGCCAAGCCAGAGTTTAAGGGTTGATTCTTGCCCATGACATCATCCATGACCCTCTAAAGCTGCATAAATGAAAATGAGGAGGTGCCTGAGCCACGAGGGGGTGAAGACCCCAGCCAGGAAGTTCTCTCCAGTATTCCTTCAGGTCACAATCGTCAGCAAGTAGCTGGGCAGAGGTGACCGTCTGGGGAATGGGTCAACAAATGCGAGTCTGAGTCCCCACTGCCCATCAAGTCCCTTCCTATGGTGTGAGACCCCGTGTGACCTGGAGCTCTCAATGTGCTCGTCCCCATTTGTTGATGGGTGTGTTCCCTCACTGGGCACACAGTGCACTGAGGCTGTAGTTTTCTTCAGATCGACACCAGAACTCAGGATCTGGACTCAGAGGGGGGCCCAGTCACTGAGCAGAGCCCTTGGGTCAGCTCTTATTGAGCAGGGTGCTGGCAATTATGGCTGTATGTGGGACAGCGGGTGCTTGGGGAGAGGCCAGTGGATCGGGTCAAGCTTGGCCCTTTCTGGCGGCTGTGATGTTCTGGGCCGGGACAGCCATTCTCCAAACATGATGCCCTGCCATGGCCACCCGGAGGGCCTGGGATCTTGGCTAGGCCATCAGAGTTCTCTCCTGGGAGCTACTGAGTTGGAAGTACAGAAAGAGAGCTGTCCTTCTCCCTGGTGGCATGTAGGAGCTGCCATTGAGGAAAGCCACTGTACGGGGACAGGCCCAGGCAGCAAAGCCACAAACCAGAGACTACATGTGATGCAGATGGACGATGTCCCTAGAGCCTGAGATCCTGGCTCCACTGTCCCCGGAGACTGTCCTTCCGGTGGGTTGAGAATCAGTGACATTTCCTTTCACCTAAGCTACTTTGGTTGAGCTTCTGCCAGTCAACAACAGGGGGCTAATCCAGCACAGTAGACTGCTTTCCTTTAATGAGATTCAAAAAAAACCCTACCCAAATGCAGAATTTTCGTGTACATTTTTAGTTATCTGGACTCGATCACATCATCCCTATAACTTTCCATTGTAAGTGGGAGTAAGCCGGTCATATCTTTGTGCCTCCCCAAAATCGCTTAATCAAAGTCCCTTGTCTATTCGATCTTGAGCTTATTAGATGGAGCACAATAAAACAGACCTCATGATTTCAAAAGCCAACTAGAACATATGGAGGTAAAACCAGAAGAGTGTTCACACAAGAACCCATCTCTGATGGAACTCCCACTCTTGGGAAAAAAAAGTCATCAATAGGTGAATCTCACTCAGTGGTTCTAAAACAGTTGTTAATAGTGTAGACGTTAAGAAGCCAAAACATTATTTCTGAAGCGCTTTATTTTGAAGCTCTGCTTGAACCTTCCATATTTGTGTGATGAGAGTTATGTCACGAAGTTAATCATTTCCAGGACTCTTGCAGTCAGGGTAAGGAAAAACTTCTTGTGCAAGCAGCCATTCATCAAGGGTGCAACATTGCATAATGTGCCCCAAAGCACGGCTGTGGGACCCGAGCACATGGCTGCATAACGCAGGCCGGGGTTGGTGCCTCCTGCTGACCTTTTCTAAGGCAGAACTGGAACCCTGTGACACGTGCTTCTTGCCAACCCTCGTGCATGGCCAATGATTCAGTTGGATGTAATAGAGAAACAGAAATTTCAGTTCCTTCAGAGTTCCAAAAGGAAGACTCTTTGAAGTCCCTGGTTTCTGGCAGTGTGTGGCTGACTTGGAATCTTACTCTCAAACATTACAAAAACTACCCCTTGAACACTGAAATCAAATATTTTGCTCAAGTAGTTCCTGGCATTTGTGTTAGAAAACAATAGACACAGCCTCACGATGAGATTATATGTCGGAAAAGCAAAAGGTCAAAGATGCTGGGAGCCAAAGACGTAGGCATAATACGTGCAATCTCAAGCCATCATGTTTGAAGTGCTTGAGCAATAGTGTTAGCGAGAAACTATTACTTAATCTTGCCAGTATTATCCAAAGGGAACACTTGCGAAATGCTTATGACAAATACGCTGTAATTATTACATGAATAAAATAGCTTGTGTAGCATAAACTGTTTTTGTAACATCAACACAAACTCTCTTGCTCTACTGGAGCAGACTAGTAATTAGACTTGGTAACAACAATGGGCCCTGTGTTGGAGAAGCCGGAAAGGTAGCAGTGTGGCCAGAGGTGAGATGACTCATGTGGCTCTTCTACCTCCAAAGTGGCCATGGTGTGGAGGGCTTGCTTTTAACACTTTAGCCTAAAAAATTTCTGAAACTTAACCAAGGGCCGATTTTACATGCCGATAGCCAATTGGAATGTACTTGGTTCCTTAATAAATATCAGAAATCATGAAACATCAAATTTCATCTGATTTTTCCTTTTCCTTTTTTGTTTGTTTGTTGGTTTGAGAAAAGGACTCTTGGATTCAGTAAAAACACACTTTTACTGTACTTGAAATCCTGTCCAAGGTCTGACAAGTTCAAATTCATGAACGGTGGTTTTGTCATCATTGTCTCAATGTCCAAGAGTGGAGCATGAATTTAATGGCCTGGAGGAAAATGTTTTCCCCAAACACAAAACACTGATCAATGCTGGCATTTCAGTAATTACCTTTTGATTTTTACTAACTTGAATGTTGCACTTTCAGATCTGCTTGGGTGGATGGCTGTTCACTCAGCCACTGGGGACTGAAGGGGCACATCACAGACCAAACACCCTTAGGGCTGGGGGTGGGCTCTGCCAGAGCAGTACCCTTCTGTTTCCTGGTACTATGCTCAGAGTCAATATTTAAAAGATGATGCACACTAAATCCTATCCTCTGACTGCAGCTAAACTTTTCATATGGGAACTAAGGCATTTTAAATATTTTAGACTGCAATGATAATAATTCAATAAAAATTGTCATTGATGTATGGAAAGTCAGAAAGCCACCCTGCACACCATCTTTATCAGGAACAGCCCAAACAGTAATAGTTTCAGAACCCTGAAAATGAGCCAAATGTTTGCAGCAATCTGAGAAGCGTTGATTCAAGAAAAATGGCTGAAGATCAGGAAGAACAGAAAGTTTTGTGACATTTTAGCTTGCCCTATTCTGTCTCCTCTTTCCAGTGCCACATCATCTTTGAAAATAACTCCCTCACAACCATCATGGCCCTCTGTTTTAGTTTGATTTTTAATTGCTACAATGATAAATGTCACAGACTGGGTAATTTTGGGGTGGGTGGGTGGGTACTGGGGTTGAACTCACGGGCACTCAACCACTGAGTCACATCCCCAGCACTAGTTTGTAACTTATTTAGAGACAGTCTCACAGAGTTGCTCAGGGCCTTACTAAGTTGCTGGGGCTGACTTTGAACTCGTGATCCTCCTGCCTCAGCCTCTTGATATGCTGGGATTATAGGCATGCACCACAGTACCCGGCTAAACTAGGTAATTTATAAAGAATAGTTCTATTTCTCTGGGTTCTGGGGACTGGGAAGTCTAAGGGCATGGTGCTGGCATCTGGTGTGGTCCCTCTTGCGGCCCTATAACATGGAATCCCATGATGAGGAAAGCAAGGGGACAGAGAGCTGGCTCTTACAATAAGCAGCCTACTCCCAGGCCAACAGCATTAATCCATTCACGAGGGTGAGGCTCTTGTGGCCTTCATATTGATCTGATGGCAATTCAATTCCAATATGAGACATTCAAACCACAGCGCCATGCAGACACCAGCTAACAGGGAGAGATGGACATACCTTTAGTTCCCTCGAACCCCCATTCCTAGAAACCTGTCAATACCTGACCTGCCTGGCAGTTCCCTGAAGATTCCGTAATGAGGAAAATCCCCATTCACAGGACTTGCCATTATTTAGCCCGACTCAGGACCTGGATTATTGTAAACAACTTTTCCCTAAAAGGTATTTGTGGAAAATGAACAGTGGTAATTGTTTGGCAGTGGTAACAGCATAGGCAACTAAGAAACTGACCAAAAAATTTAAAAAAGGAGAGACTGGAAAGGAGATGTGCTATGAAAAGTTCTGATATATTCCTAGGAATCTAGAAGGTCACGCATGTGCAGGGTTGTGTGCAGGCTCAGGGAAGATGCAAGAAGGCTTTGGTCCTCAACTCTGGCCAATTTCAAGGCTCTACACATAAAGGACATGAGGGCTAAGGCAGAGGTGTCAACTGCCTGCTGAAGCATCAGAAGCATGCCTTCTTATGCAGAGCCCCTTGGCAAGAGCTGGGGACTTACTGATTGAGGGCATTTAAGGAAATCTCAATCAATCACTAGCCGACCATCAAGCTAAGCAAGCCAAGACTTTAGTGACCACACCCACCAAATAATACATAATTCAGAATGTTAATAAACAAATAGCAACAAGAACAAACAGCAACTATAAACCTGGGTTGGGAGGTGAGAGGCTCTAGTTCCCAGAGTAGCCACATTACATTATGTTAAATGTCCATCACTCAAACAAACATCACACGTGCACAGAAACAAGAAAGTATGATTCATACAAGGAAAATAAAACTCAATAGGAACTATCCTTGAGAACGCCTGGATGTTGAATTTGACTAGAAAATATTTTAGATTAACAATTTTAAGTACATCCAAAGAACTAAAGAAAAGCATAAGACTTACGTCTGACCAAACATGGAGTATCAATATAGAGAAAGTGATGGCAGTGGTAAATTCTAAAATTTAAAAGATAAAAATTGCAACAAAAATTTTAACACTAGATGATCTCAAAAGTACATTTATGATAGAGGAAAGAATAAATCATCTTAAAGTCATATCAATAGAAATAATCAAATCCAAAGGGTAGAAAGAAAAGAGATCAAAGGAAAAGGAACCACCCCAGAGACCTGTGGGATGTCCTTAGCATGTGCATGGTGGGGGCTTCAGAGAGATGGGAGAAAGGAATAGAAAAACGACTTGAAAGATATTGGACAGAAAGTTCCCAAATTTGATAAAAGACATGAATCTACACATCCAAGAGATCCAATGAAACAGGTTCAGTTCAAAGGCAGCCAGAAAGGTGCATATCGTGATTAAATTGTCAAAAGAGAAGACCTTGAAATCAGTTAAGATTCTGCACGAGGAACTCTCAATGAGAATGCTGGTCGCCAATTTTTCATAAGAAACCGTGTAAACCAAAAGGCAATGGGATGACAAAGTCCTGGGGGAAAAGGCCATCAACCAAGAGCCCTGTATCTAGCAAAATTATTCTTGAGAATTAAGGGAAAGCTAAGAAATCCCAAGATAAACAAAACAGAATTCATCACTAGTGAACCTGCCCTAGAGGAAATACAGAAGGGATTCCCTTCAGGTTGAAATATAAAGACACAAGAGAGTAGCTCAAGTTCACATAGAAAAACAGAGTGCACTGGTAAAGGAAATTAAATATGTAAAAGTTAGCATTTATTATTTCTTGTTCTCAAATAAGAATTAAGATTACTTCATAAAGCAATAATGATAAAGCTGACTTGATGGCCTCATAAGGCATGAGGATTTAATCTATATGACAATGGCAGCAGAGAGAAAGAGGGAAGGTACAAAGCTACATGGGAGCAAAAATTTTGCATTCTGTTGAAGTCAAGTTGGCATTAATCCAAGCTAGATTTTATAAAGTAGCAATTCCCAGAAAACTCACAAAATAATTGAGTCAAAAAATAAATAACAAAGAAAGTGACTTCAGGAATTAAGGAATTAAAATGGTACCCAAGAAAACACCTATTAAACACAAAGAAGACAGCACGGGGGAAGAGAGTAATAAAGAAAAGGCCTGACATGGAGAGAACAAAAAACCAAATGGCGGATATCAGTCCTAGTTTATGCATAATTACATTAAATGTAAATGGATAAGCGGTTCAATCCAAAGGCAGAAGAGTGAAATGAGTAAAACATGACCCAACATTATGTTGTTTATAAAAAATAGACTTTGGATACCAAGTTACAAGTTGGTTGAAAGTAAATAATATACAAAAATTATGCTTTGCAAAAAATAACCAGATGTGAGCTGAAGTGGTTACATTCACATTAGACAAAATAGGCTTTAGGATGAAATGGTCACCAGAGAAAGACAAGCTTTTTTTTTAAGTCATGAAAGGGTTGACCCCTCAATATGCCATAATAATTATAAAAACACATATTATCTAAGAGCAAAGACCCAAAGAGATGAAACAAAAACTGACAGAATTAAAGAGAGATAATAGCAGTGAACAATTCAACAGTAATAGTTGCAGACTTTGGTAAATCATTTTCAGAAATGGATAGAACCACCCGACAGAAGATCAATATGGAAATAAAAGGATGAAACAACAACCATGAACCAAGGAGACCTAATAGACACCTACAGAACACTCCAGCCAACACAGCAGGACACGCACTGCTCCTAAGAGCACAGCACAGACCATGTAAGGCCACAAAAACAGTCTCAATAAAATGAAAAAAGGCTGAAGTCAAAGCATGTTCACCCTCGGCCATGGAACAAAACTGAAATCAATACAAAAAGGGAAGGTGGAGATTCATAAGTATGTAAATTAAAAAAAAACACAAGCCTAGAAAAACAAACAAAAGAGGGATCAAAGAGAAAAACACAAAGGAAATTTCAAAATATTCTGAAAATATTTTGAGATAAATGAAAACAAGACCCACGTGTGTTAGGGGTCCTCAGGGCCACCCTCAGTTTCGGCCATTCACCAGGAGGGCTGCTAAAGCTCACCCAAGTCCCATTCACAGCTCTGCTTGACTGTCGCAGAAGGATCCCCACACACACAGCAAAGGGGAACGGTACAGGGACAAAGACCAGGGGACTCCAATTGTTTCCAAGCGTCTTCTCCTGGCGGAGTCCACAGAAGGCATTTAATCCCCCCAGTGAGGAATTATAACAACATGTACAAAGTGTTGTCAGCATTTCATGACAGACTGAGAGCCCAGGATTTTGCTGGAGTCTAGCCATACAGGCACAATATTCCTGGAAAATACCCAATTTCTACATTTCTAAATGGTTGGCAAGTGTTTAGTATAAACCCTGTTGTTTGTCCGAACAGTTCGGCATAACCCTTACCAGTTCCTAAGTTCCCAAATGCCAGCCAAGGGCCAACCTTGCAATCAGTCTGTCCACGGACACTAGTTCAGGCCTGCCATCTCAACTCTGTTCTACAAGGAACACACCACAATTTATGGGCTGCTACTAAATTAACGCTTTCAGGAAATACATAACTGCAAATGACCATATATAAAATGGAAAATTATAAATCAAGAACCTAGCACTCTTTAAACATTATTTTAAGAAACTAAAATAAGAGCAAAGTAACACAACAAGCTAAAGGATAGTTATAATAAAGATTACAGTGGATAAATAAATTGATAAACCAGACCAAACGAGAGAGGAAAAACAGGCTAACATGCTAAAATCAGGAATGAAAGGGTTAGGATTTAAAAATAAAATGGAGTGTAAAAGATATTAACTAAAAAGAAGTATAAAGAACAATTGTTATATGTGGACAAATTAGATAACCTTTGTGAAATAGAAAGATTCCTAAAAGGCTAAACTATTGAAACTGACTCGAGGAAATAGAAAATCTGTATAGAGCTATAACAAGTAAAGGGACTGAGTTAATAATCAAAATATTTACAACAAAGATAAAGACAAGGTCCAGATTGGTTTCACTGATGAATTCTACCAACTGTTTAAAGTAGAACTAGCACCCATCCTACTCAAATCCTTCCAAACACTTCCAAAATTATTATTATTCTATGAGGCCAATATTATTCTAATACCCAAATCAGTCAAAGATATCACAAAAATACTATTTGTTCCTTATGAACATAGATCCAAAAATCCTGAACACAATGCTAGGGTCCTACAACAATAACAAAATAAAGTTCTCATCATGACCAAGGGATTTACCCAGGAATATTAAACCAAGGTTGGTTTAATATCTGAAAACCAACCAATGTAGTAACCATATCAACGACATTAAAAAAGTACCACATCATCATCTCATCAGATGTAGAATTTTATTTTTTTCTTGCAAAAATCCAATACCCATTTATGATAAAAACACTCAATGAACTGGAAATATAGTTCATTTGTTGATATGGTTATTACTTATCAGGTAACTTGATTTTGTAGATAGAAAATTGTAAGGAAGCCACTAAAAAGATTATTTATTATGAGTTCAGAGCAAAATAATCCTACTTTATATCAAGATATAAAAATCAATTGTAATTCTGTGAACTAGCAATGAACGATTCAAAAATGAAATTAAGGAAACAATCCCACTTACAACAGCATAATCAGAATAAAATACTCAGAAATTATGAAACAAAAATAAGTTGAGGACATAAACAAGAAACTGCAAAGGTTAGAAGATATTGTTAAGAGGTCAGTCCTCCTCCAGCACCTTTCATTTCAAAATCCTAGATGCCCCTCCCTTGTGGTATGGAAACATAAATTGACAAATAAGATAACACAGTTCAATTAACCTAAAACTGATCAGAAACCTAAGTGCAAAAACTGAAGCTGTGGGCTGAGGTTGTGGCTCAGTGGTAAAGCGCTCGCTTAGCATGTGCAAGGCACTGGGTTCGATTCTCAGCACCACATAAAAAATCCAATAAAATAAAGGTATTGTGTCCATACACAACAACAACAAAATAAAAACTAAAGCTATAAAACTCTTGGACAAAAACATAAATCTTTTATCACTTTGCATTAGGCAATGGTATTATAAATATGACATAAAAGTTTTAAGCAACAAGGGAAGCAATAGATAAACTCTTCCCCTAAAAGTAAAGACATTTATGCTTCAAAGGACACCAGCAAGAATATGAAAGAATCTACAAAGTGAGAGAAAAGATTTGCAAATCATACAGCTGATAATGAACTTTATTTAGAATCATAAAGAATCCTTAAAACTTAATCACAAACAGAGAGTGGTGGCCCATGTCTGTAATCCCAGAAGCCTGGGAGGCTGAGGCAGGAGGATCACAAGTTCAAAGCCAGCCTCAGGAACTTTTCGAGGCCCTAAGTAACTCATTGAGACCCTGTCTCTAAATAAAATACAAAAAAGGGCTAGAGATGTGGCTCAGTGGTTAAGCACCCCTGGACTCACTCCAGTACCAAAAAAGAAAAAAAAAAGTCAGTAACAATTGACAATCCAGTTAAAATGGGCACAAAGCTTAAAAAGATAAGTCTTCAAAGATGTGCAAATGACCAACACGCACAGGAATAGGTGTTCAGTGTCATCAGCCATTACAGAACTAACTTCAATCACAAAGCACAGTAAGATTCTATTACATGTCCACTAGGATGGCTACCATAAAAAATAAGGTCAATAACAAGTGTTGGCAAAGATGGGGAGAAACTGGAACCCTCAGATGTTGCAGATTGGGGGTGTAAAATGGTGTAGCTAGTCAGTTTGCAGTTCCTCTGAAAGTTAAACATAAAGTTGTCATGTTTCAGGAATTCTGCTTGAGGATATACCAAAAGAAATGAGAACGAGATCCACACACACACATCTGTACACACATGTTCATGGCACTGTCTATCGTATTCCCAAAGCACAAACAGCCTGAATGTTTAACCACGGGTAACGGGATAAACTAAATGGGGTGTATCCGTATCAGAGAATATTTTCAGCTGTAAAAGGTCTGATACATTTTCAGCTGTAAAAGGCCAAGGATAAAACTTGAAAATATTTTGCTCAGTTAAAAAAGCCAGACACAAAGGCTATCTATTACATCATTCTGTTTATACAGAATGTCTAGAGTAGGCCAATCCATAGACAGGCAGTAGACTAGCGGTTGCCAGCCAGTGGCAGTGGCAATTGAGGGGAAGTGGAATGGGTAGAGCTTGTTTTGGGAGCAGTAAACATATTGTAGAGTTAGAGAGTGGTCATAGTTGGAAAACTCTGAATATACTTTAAAAACCGCTGAATTGTACACTGTGAAGACTGATTTTTATGACCTGTGAGTTAGATCTATTTAAAAAATAATCAACAAGCCGAGCATAGTGGTGCACGCCTGTCATCCCAGCGGCTGGGGAGGCTGAGACGGGAGGACCCTGAGTTCAAAGCCAGCCTCAGCAAAAACAAGATGCTAAGCAACACAGTGAGACCCTGTCTCTAAATAAAATACAAAATAGGACTGGGGATGTGGCTCAGCGGTCAAGTGCTCCGAGTTCAATAGCCAATACAAAAAAAAAGAAAATCACTAAGTTGGCTTTTCCTCAACACTGACCCCAGGGTTGCAAGCGTGCATACGGAGGGCACCTGTCCCAGGTGCCAGCAAGTTTGGTAATCTCTGCTCTTAGCTTTGATGAATAGACAAGATGAGGCGTGTCTTACAGATGTGGTCTCCACGTGGCGTCTGCTGGGGGTCACACAGCCAGAGTGTCAGGGTTGGACCGGGGCCAAGACCTGGCTCTTTTTCCTGGTACCTTAAGCCTAATTTGAAGATTAGCTTATGCCTTCAGGAAACTGGACACAATCAAAACTTCTGGCGAGTTTTCCAGGAAATTCAACATACATTTTCATAACTACACATGCAAATAATTTTTTTTAAACTCACCTGAAGCCTTTGTGGGACTAGGGACCCTGCAAGTCAAGGTGACTAAAATGAGCACAGAGGGCTGCAGGTTTAAGGTCACCAATCTTTTCTGAGCCTGGACTAATGGCAGGTACACTGCAAGATCACACACATTCCTGATCTCAGGAGCACCAGGGCCCTGACCGGGCCTGGTTAAACACCCTCCATCAGTCACTAGAAGAGTGGATCAACCACCAATAGTTGTACTATAAGTTCCCATGAAATCCAGATGCAAAGAAAGGAACTCCTCACTGTTACGTGCATGCTGGTGTTGAGACAGCAGCCACAGAGCCACCAATGTGTGAAGAACAGCTATACCAATCACACCTCTTCAGTAATTAGAATTTCTTTCTAGCTTGTCGCTGTCATTTCCTGCCTCTTATGACATGTCCCACATATCTTTTACTTATATTTTTAAAGCAAGCAAGTTCTAGGCTTCATAAGAAACGTGCTTTAGGAGAAGTGTTAACAGACAACTCAAAAGAAATGTTACTCAACACGGGAGAGGCTGTTTGGAGGTCGGATTTATCTCCATTGCCAAACACTTCCTCACTTTCTGTAAACTGCACAAAAGGTTCATTCAACACCGTTCAGAGGCTGAAAGCGAAAGTGACTCAGACTATTTTTGAAAAGGTCGAGAGAGGGCACTTGCCAATTTTCAGATTTCTCTGAAACCCTCTCCTTTGTGTGAACATCATCGTGAAAAGTATGTCATCCTGAACGGCAAGTCAATGACATTGTGATTTGGCTCTCAAAGAGCTCAGGTCCTGGTTCTGTGCCATGGGTCACAAAGCTGCTTTCAGAGGGCATCTGACATGTCCGTCATTTTCGAATGCCGCTGAAAGGCACCTTGGCAGACAGATCCCAGAGTTGAACACAGGCTCAGGCAGGAATCTGCCCTGCTCTCTGCCTGGCCAGGACTCACCTCAGGGGCGGGGTCCCTCCATCATGGCCTCTCTATTAGAGGAGGTAAGACGACCACGTGAAACCCAACAGGGGGAGGAGAAACATGGCATCTTTTTCCAAGGCAATCCCACCACCCGGGTCCCTGAAAGTGGTACTATACATATGATGCTCAAGAATGATGGCTGTGTTTTGTTGTTGTTTTTTTTTTTTGAAGAAACTAAAATTTCTAAAACTGGATATTCCAAGGGCCAAGGTAGCTAGCTAACTGGTACGTCTTGGCACGTACCTGTTTTCTCTGCCTGGGACTCTGACCACCTGTAGTAAAGGCCATCTGTCACATCTATGGAGCCTGCCCCAGTGCTGACAGCAGGCAAGCTAACACTCCCCTGCAGAAGAGCTGTCCTCGGGCTCCACCCCACCAGCTCCCACAGCTCTGCCCCACCCCACAGCCCACTTTCTGCTCTCACACTCCAGAGGCAGGGAGCAGCTTCTGGACCCATCAATGTCTTGATCAGCTTCTCCTACAACTTTAATCCTCATCTTGTGTCTCTGGACAACTGCAGAGCAGTGAAGGAGGGACAGTGTCTTATCTCCCTGCCCCGTGGCACCTGTGAAGATCTCAGATTCCAACTGGGAATCCATTTCAGCTCCACTGATGGCGGACACCATGTTTCTCTAGACGTCTCTTCCAGGGTGAGTGACTCAGGTTCTCAGACTTGTCTCCAAAAGGCCATGGCTACGAAACCCACCTCCTTGTCCCAACAGGTCTCTTCTGAAACAGGAAACAAATGAAGTATCATGAGCTCATCTGTGTGAGACCTTACAAATTAGATAGCGTTTTTATATAGACCACACCCAATACAACTGTGTCTCTCTGCAATGATCATGAGTAACTAATAAATTCCTTTACAAGGAAAGATACTTTACCCATGGTCTCATTGCTGAGAAGCTGAAACATGGCCAGAGAGTTCCTGTGAACCTTCTGGAAAACAGAGAATGAATGTATAACCACCAGGAATTGTGATGTTAAGAACTAAATGCAAGACTCCAGGTGAGTCGGACCAGGGCAGAACAGCACGACACACTTGTCACCCTTCCCTCCAGATGGCTGGGATGGGTTAGACCCACGTGGAGCTCAGCTCACCTCCTCTTTGAGAAGTTTTGCTATCAAGCCATGATACATACACTCTAGTAGTGAGTTGTGGGGCACGGTGAGATGCAAGGTCATCAAATACTACCACTAGCACCCTGTAGTTCTGACGCAGTGTTCACATCTACCAAGACTGCTCTGTGGACTTACATCATCGTGACACACTGCGACCCTGAGCACAGAATGCCCAGCATGAAGTCTGCCTCAGTTTCTTAAACTAGAAACTGGCAAACCACTTCCTAAGGTGCTGGTGGACAGCAGGCGCGAAAGTGCATAGATAGCACCTGGTATTAAAGGAGTTGCTGAGGGGTGCTAGCTCCAGGTGCCACCCTGCCTGCCTGTCATCAGATGATATGGTAAGGCACACCATCCCTTAGCTCTCCAAGTCACGAGGCAATTGTTGAAAATCCAGGGTAAGGGACACTAGTCTCTCTAGGTTAGTACAAACATACCTGTCGCCATCTTTGGCTATTTGACTGTTTTCAAGCTCAGCAGTGAAACACGTAATTAGCTCTAGTGTCAATCTGTCTGGGACTGGAGTCAAGTGTGACCTCAATGCTCTGGTTCCCTCCCTGTCACAGGAGGAACTGCAGTGCAGATGCTTCTCAGGGGCCATGAAGACTGAGACAGTACCTGCCAATGCAGGTGTTAGTGTGATGACGACATCCGGCCTTATTTGCTCATCTTCCTCACGGGGTGTGTTCAGTGCTCTTGTCAAAATGTCCCCTCAAGACATATTACATAATACCACTTTGTGTGTGTGTGGAGCTGGGGATGAAATCCAGGTCTTCACGCATGCTAAGCAAGTGCTCTACCACAGAGCTACATCTCTCGCCCAATACTGTTTTATTAGAACTTAAAAAAAGAAGTGACATGCAGGTTACTATGAGCTCAAGGGAACAGGGAACAGTCCACTCACTGAGTGGACACCTTTCTTCCAAGCCTCCTGAGCATGCGTTGCATGGACGAGTATCCCAGGGCTGGTCCTGATCATGGGGTGGGGGGGTAGATGTCTATTCTTGGGGTTCTTCATTTTTCCTATCAGGCACCCAGCTCTCTTGCCTGAGAATTATTTTGAAAAACAAGCACCGTCCAACAAGTTGTCTGAAGATTAGCTGCTATGCCTCACGGCGGGGAGCTGAAATGTTGGAGGTTCCCAAAGTCAAGGATGGTAAAAATTCAAAGGCATTTGAAACAGTGAGTTTTAGGGCCTGAGACACACAGATATTTTTGAGTGGAGGTTTAAATCCACCACCTCCACACCTCCCAAATTGGCCCAAATCACAATCCGTGTCTTGCCTCATGTATGCAGAACAGTGACTTTTATCAAAATACTAGCAACTAAGTAACTTTAAAATGTTGTCTCTTTTCTTTTGTGACACATGTATGTCATGTGTAGTTACTCTTTAATATACTATGAGAAAAATCATCTTTGCTCTTCTGATAAAGCTCAATAGATAGTGGCATGCCTATCAGTTGACATTTAACTAGGACAGCCTGATTGTTTAAACACATCTGCCTGCCAGGATCTTTGGACCCCAAATGTGGAGCCTATCACCACGAGTGGAAGCTAAGGTCAAGTGAGGAAAACGGTCAACACCCAGCCAGGGACAAGCCCACATGAAGTATTCATTTTCTGTAAATACTGCGTCCAGGAACTGACACTCCACTACTGTGGCCCACATACAAAGCACTCTCCTAAGTGCTGATAGAAAAGTGACACTGTGACAAGCAAGTTTTTGTTAGCTAAAGGGGGTGGGATTTGACTGATGGGAAAACCACATTATTAAAGAGAATACAAACTTGATGTGATCTTTTAAGTTACAGAAATGAATCAAAGAAAATCAAACTCTCGGCCACCATTAGAACTCTTCTCTTGCCTCAGAAGTTGGAGATTTCTTTTACTGTCTTGGGCAGGTTATAAATTAGCCAGTGCTAAACTATTTCAGAACCCTTAGATCTCATGTTCAGAAATAAAGGAAAATGTGTTTCCTCTTTATTGGGTTTTTCATCCCCTGAATTATAATTGTGCCTGACCAATCTTCCTCCTCTTCTGAGCATTCTTCAACCTAATCTAGTCACATGGATAAGTCTACTGCAGTTCTAGCATGTGTCAGTGTTGACACGGTTCAGAGAAACACAGACACTCTGTGCAGGAGGACAAGCAGCTGCCCCCTCCCCAGGCAGCTCAGCCCCTTCATAACCTCTTGGCCCAGAACCAATCCTCAGTTCCGTGAGAAGAAAATCAAGATAGGTGAACACTCAGGCAGAGGACTGGACAGACACTTTTATCTTGCTGATTTCACTCCAGGACTTGGCTTTCGTATATACTCCAGAGAGTGACTTCCTCAGAACTTGTTAGGAAGTTAAACGGTGCTCAGTCAGCACTAGCAGCCTGGCCTAGGAGTCCAAGCTGGAGAGACAAGTCACTCAGCACACTCTTAATAAGCTTTTTCCCATTAACATAATTATTTCCTGCTCAGTTAAAATAGAAGTGGCATTTTAGCAAGTCACAGACAAGACCAAATGGCCCTGAAACCTTTAAAGCACTCTGAGAACAAGGGCTACCACTTTATGTGCAAATTATCATGCGTGAAACAAGCTCAGCAAGTTTGATCAGTAAATAAGCATGCATGCCACCAGATACAGTCACCAGAGGGCCGAACATGAATTTTAATAAGCTCTTTCTATATTTACTCTGATCAACAGAGCTATCATCTGAAATCTGCACTCTCAGCACCTCAAGTGATAAGGAAGTGGCCCTCACCTTGGCACACACGTGTCAGCAAAGACAGCGGTCCACCTCCACCACTTGATGAATTTCAGAATTGAGACTGAGGGTTGAATTTCCCAAATTGAACACTAAAAGTTTCAGAATTTTAAGAATTAAGTCTGCCTGCCTTCTGACAGCAATGGCGTCCCTGGGAAGAGAAGATGAAGGGACACCTCTCTGGGAGGCAGGTAGGTGTGGGATGCACTTGGAAGGCACACTGGGGCCCGCTGCAGCCGTTCCTGGCTGACAGATGCAACAAAGGCTTCAAGTCTGGGACCTGAGAACCTTTTCACAAGGAAGCCTGGTGATCAGACAGCATCATAACACGTCCGTCCCTTTCTGCATACCTCCTGTCTACGCTGCTTCCCCAGGCCTGGGCCTCTCTCTCCCTTTATGAAGGCTTTACCCCACTTGCCCTGCTACAGGGAAGTGGACAGGGCTGGTGTGTTCAGCTCCTTCCCTTACAAAAACCAAATAGACTGCTAGGGCCAGGAAGCAGAGGAGAGTCTCCACCTCACCCAAGCCATTTCTGTGGCCCATCCAGGGGCACCATGTTTCCTCTTCCTTTGTCAGCAGGCAGGTCTTTATTCACCAGAGGACCAGGCGTCTCTGGTGGGAGGTGGTCTTAACAGCACAATGGCACCAAGCTTCCTGTGGGCTTCACAAGCTCTTTGGCCTTGACTCTGATTGCACTGATTTTTTTTTTAACCAAGAGATTTTATTGGGGGGCTGCCTGAAGGGGGAGAAAAGGAGAAAAGGAGAGGCAGAGAGAGGAGAGGAGGAGGGCAGAGAGAGGAGAGAAAGCAGAGGGAGAGAGGAAGAGGGCAGGACAGTAGTGTGTTCCTGGCCAAATGTCAGGAGGCTGCCTGATGGAATCAGTATGGAAGAGTTTCTTCTAAAGTCCAACACACAATGATTTATTCAAGTGAAAGAGGATGGGGTAAGAATAATTCCCAAGTTTTCTTTTCACTAATTTTATTTATATTAGGTAGTTTTCACTCAGACTATCAATTCATTTTTTCAGGTTGAGATGTATGCGTGTGTCTGTTCCTATGTGCATAACCACTTAGAAACTTTATTTGGTATAATTTCACATTTTTTTTGGTATACAGAAGTGATTTTATTTTCTTAATGCAGCACAGTAGACATATAATCAATATTATTTCCTAGAATGTGCAATATATAAATTATTCACATTAAAAAATTAAGAACGGAAAGCCTTATATGCAGGAAATATTTAAAAACATACCTAAATTTTAACCTGTTTTTTGACAATATATGCTACTTGCTTTATAAATCTGAATGAATTTAACATGATACACATTGGCATGAAGTATACATATGGGTCCATTCCAGATGCGTGACACACCACACGAGCAACTCGCTCTTCCCTTTGGTCACTGAGATTCCATGTGCTGAGGCATCAGAGTGGATCTGAAAGATACTTCCAGAAGTACATTGATCACATGGTATCGCTAGAACTTCTGTTTCTTCTATTCTCCTTTATATCGTGGGGGCCTTTTCTCTTTAAAAGCCAGAAGACCTTCAAGTCTGTCTTTTGTTGGAATGGTCTAAGAAAAAAATATATATTTATACCAAAATGAAAACACAACAGTAAAATTTTATCAAACAGTATCTAAGAAAACTAGTCAGAAGTTCATTCTAAAATTTTGAAATCTACTAGTTATTTGAACAATTCTAATTGTGTGACCAAATTGATTTTCATTACTTCAAATAAGTTTTTTTTTCCTATTTCAAATGGACTCAAAAAATTAAAAGATTACTTTTCACAGCAGCTTAGGTTTACCAACAACAACAACAACAACAACAACCCCAGAAGGCAGAGCCCCTATACTCCCCTAAAGCTGTACCCCAGATTCCTGTTATTGACATTAGTGTGTTAAACTTGTCACATGTGATGAATCAATCCTGGTATGTTATTACTATTAACTATGATACATTTCCATTAAGGTTCACTCGTGTTGCCTGCTGTAAGAGTTTTAACAAATACAATGTCAGATACTCTCCACGACAGTATTATATAGAAGTTTCAATGCTATAAACATCCTCTGTGCTGTGCCTATTCAACTTTGACCTCTGTCACTCAAAACTATCTCTACAGCTTCGCCTGGTCATTGAATTGGAATAACAGAGAAGCTTTTGTAGATGGAATTCTTTCACTTGGCTATATGCATTAAAGGTCTCTATATACCGTCTTACTGTTTGATAGCTCCTGTCTTTTTACTGCTCTCTAATATTCCACGGCTAGATGCACTTGTCTATCCATTCTCCTACTGAAGACTTACATCTCGACTGCTCCTGTGTTTTGGCAATTATGAATAAAGCTTGGTGTGCAGGGTTTCGTGTGGACGTAAGTGTTTCAAATTATTTGGATAAATAACCAAGAGCATGACTGCTGGATCATACAGTGAGAGTATGTCTGCCCTACAAAAACCTGCCCAACGGTCTCCCAGAGTCTCCGAATCATTTACACCCTCAGCAGCAATGACCGAGAGCTTCTGCAGCTCTCCATCCTCACGAGCACCTGGTACCCTCAGTGTTTAGATCTGAGCCATTCTAACAGGCTGTGCTGGCATCTCATTGTCCAACCTGCCGTTTCTCAGAAATTGGCTTCATTTCTCCGATTTTTTGTCATCTGTTTACCTACCTTGGACAGGTATCTATTCAGCTTTTCTGTTCATTTTTTAATTGGGTGGTTTATATTCTTGAGTCTTAACAGTTCTCTGTATATTCTGGATCCACCCTTTATCATGTGTTTGAAATATTTTCCTCCCAGTCTGGACCTCCCATTCTTTAGCAGTATCTTTTACTGAGCAGGTTTTTAATAAAGGCAATGTCAACTTTTTTTTTTCTTTCATGGACTGTGCTTTTTGGTGTTGTAACTAAAAAGTAATTGCCAAACCCATAGAGCATAAAATTAAATTATCTTCTGCAAGTGTGAGAGTTTCTAATTTTACGTCGAGGGTTCCAATTCATTTTGTGAGAAGTGTAAGGTCACTGCCTAGACCTGTTCTTGTCCTGTGAACATACAGATGTTTCTGGACCATTTGTCTTCAAGAATTCCTCTCTACTGAACTGCTTTTGCTCCACTGTCAAACCGTCAATTGGCTACATTCGTGGGTCTCAATTCTGTTCCTTGTCTCCCTGTTTGTTCTGTCACCATTACCACAATGTCTTGAATTCAGGGAATGCAGTCTTCCGGCTTTGTTCTTTGGCAATACTGTCCTGGTTATTTTGCAATGTTTGGACTTCACAAATGAACTCTAGAACACTTTGTCAAGATCCATAACATAATTTGCTGGGAATTTTATTGGGATTGTGTTAAACATATAGATTAAATTGGGAAGAACTAACATTTTGACAACAACTGAATCTTCCTAACTATGAACATGGCTTGTTCTTCTCTTTATTTGGATCTTGGTCTCTTTCAGCAGGGTTTTTGGTTTTATTCCTATACCTCTTGTATGTTATTTTGTTAGATTTGTACCTAAGCTCTTCACTTTTTGAGTGCTGATGTAAATGGTGTTGCATTTTAAATTTTGAATTCCAATTCTTCTGCTGCTATATAAGGAAACAATTGATTTTTGGATATTAACTTTGTATTGTGATATTTTGCTGTTAACTGCTTATGAGGAACTTGTTTAGATGATTTTTGGGGATTTCCCACTTAGACAATCATGTCATCTGTGAAGTTTTATTTTTTACTTCTCAAAATGTACATCTTTTATTCTTTTTCTTCTTTTTCTGTATTGGCTAAGACCCCCAATAAGATGCTGAAAAGGCACAATGGGGGGGGGGGGTCATGCTTGCCTTGTTCTTGATCATTAAGTAGGATGTCAGCATTCTGTAGATGTTCTTACCAAGTTGAAAAAGTTTCACTCTGCTCATAGTTTGCTGAGAGTTTTTATCATAAATGGGTAGTGAATTCTGTCAAATGCTTTTTGAGCATCTAATTGATAATAATCATATAAATTCCTTCTTTAGTCTACTGACATGATGGATGACACTGATTTTTTTCTTATGTTGAACAAGATTTGTATATATGAATAAATCCCACTTGGTCAGAGTATAATTCTTTTTTCAATTTACTATCATTAAGGAACTTTTCATTTGTTTTGGCCATACTCATATGAGAGACATTTGTGGATCCTTCTCCTTTCATGCTATGTCTTCCTCTGATTTAGGTATCAGGGTAACTCTGCCCTCACTGAACAAGTCAGCAGTGTATTGTTTGCATCTATTTTCTGGAAGAGATTATGAAAGTGGTATTTCTTCTTTAAATGGTCAAATGTGCTTTATATACACGTACATACACATATACATGTATATATGAGACTGAGGATTTACTTCACTCCCGGGAATTACTCACCAATGACAGCTAATTTATGTATTCAGACCAGACACAGAGCAACACTCTAGATACCGCTCCTATTAATAACTCTACCATGCTTTAATAGGATCTGATGTAGTGCCCAACTCTCAGGAAAGGTACAACAAAATGCTATTGCTTTTTAGATGCCCTTAAAGTTATATCTCTTAGGGAAAAGAAGGAAATAAAAACATTTCCTTCTTGGACAGAACTACTAATCTGTATATAAAAAAAGAACCCTATAATTTCATCAGTGAACTGTCAGTGGGCAGGAAAGAAGGCTCAGACTTCAGAAAAGCTCATGAGTCTTCCACACCACTGCTGCATGGGAGGCACAAGCCCACGGCCATCTGCTGCCTCTCTGGACTACAGTGAGAGGCAAAGGCCACATGCACAGGAGACAGGGCAAGCCTCGTGAGACGGCCATAGCCTGAGCAGCACTGACTGGTTACTGTATGGTTTTCTGAATTATGCAGAGTCTTTAAGTCTGTTCAGCAGAAGCAGTAGTAGAACTTGGTAACAGTCAAAGAGTAGGAACAACTAACTTCAACCCATTTGTGTGATTGTGAAATGAGAATACAGGAAATCTTACTGAGTGATATATACTTCATTTGAAATACCCAGAAGATAAACAATTGGGAAGGGTGCATCCTTACTGAATTTGTGATTATATTACATACCTGAGCATAACATGCTTCTTCTATGGCTAATCCTGTTACTAAGTCAACCTGAGGATAAAAACATAATTCATTTCAATAGAAGTAACTTTGCAAAATATGGTATAGTCAATATAAACTCAAATTAAATAACCCTATCCACCCAAAACAGAATCTTTTGATATAGTGCCACCAATCAGTATATGGCCACTATGAGAGACCTGAGACCAGGCTTCCTAGGTTCAAATCCTGACACTACCACTTGGGAGCTGTATAACTTAGAAAAGTTACTGAACCTCTCCATGCTTCAAGGGGCTAATCATAGTACTTACCAAATTGGGGTTGGGGGTGGCATACTGTAAGGATTAAATGAGTTAATCTAAGTGAAGCCTTCATAAAGCACCTAATAGATACAAGAAAGCCTGTCGCACGGTAAGGGCTGTGTAAGGTGTCTGCTTTAGTACTGTCACCATCGTGAAAGCGCTGGGATAATCCAATCAAATATTTGCAAATTTGTGAAGCTGCATTTATTGCAAATTATTACAAATTCCATCTTTTTTTTTTTTTTTTTTTTTTTACTGACATAAAGCCAAAGAAGATACAGTGCCTCCTGTGCCTACAAGGAAGAAACACCTTTTTGCAAAATTCCCGTATGTTAGCCAAACTACAATATCTGTCATTAAAAGTCTGAAGTACCTGAGTGCCTGCACTACTCCTCCCGCCCACTCCCCACAGCTCAGGGACCCCACTCTGGAGTCATGTCCCTGGGGCATGCCCAGCACACCCTACAGAAGACACATTGACAAGTCAAACGTGGAACAGAGCTTAGAGCTGGGAATGTTTTTCATAATGTGATACTGATGCTCAGAGTATACGGAATGTCTTTTTCCTTTGGTTTTCTACGAAATACTAGTCAGTGAATCTAATTAATGCAATGGCAAAAATAACTGACATATCATAAGTTGCACAGCATCGGTGAAATTCTGAATTCTGTGATTATAATATGAACTCAACAATAATCATAGCAAAATGAAATCAATGATGTAGCCTAAAGGAACCTTAGAATCTTTCAGTAATAGTAGCGTTCAAACAGCTATATTTTGGAATATTAAACAATAATGTCGAAGTTGGGTGCAATGGCGCACGCCTGTAATCCCATAGAGGCTGAGGCATGAGGATCACAAGTTCAAGGCCAGGCTGAGCAATTTAGCAAGACCCTGTCTCAAAGTAAAAATACAAAAGGGCTAAGGCACAGCTCAGTGGTTGAGTGTCTCTGGGTTCAATCCCTTAGAACCAAAACACGAAAACAAAAAAAGAACCCTCTAAAAGTCTAAACATGTTCATTTAGATTAATCTTCACTATTCATTCTAACAACAAACTTGAGCATTAAGGAACTTACCTCCATCCCTTGATTAATTGCTAGTTTTGCCACTCTCATTGCAACAGGTCCCTAAAATTCAAATTAAACAAATTTTACTTACTATTTATGCAAATTATGTTGTACACCTTAAGTAAAATTCAGAAATTCCCATTGATAGATACATGGCATGGCCAACAACAGTTATGAGCTACTAGATGGAAAATTTCTTTTCTGAGCTTTGCAAGGTCTTAATTAAACAGCAACTATAACAACTGTGTTGCATCAGCAAGTTATCTAGAGGCCACAGTATTCTGTTACGGCAAACTTCAGATCCCTGAAGGCAGCAGGCAGTGACATCCAGCTGAAGGGTTAGAGTTCTTCAACATTCTCCCTAGAGGTTAAGTAGGGGAAGAAAAAGGAAGTCTTTGGCTTAATATCCCACTAACTAGCAGTTATGACTGAAATTAGGGCTGGCAACCAGCCTGCTGCCAGTAAGGATAGGGTCGATGTAATGCCCTTTGGACGTGTGTATCTCTTCTCCCTTAGCACGGATAACTAAACTGTGGAGATGGTGGGTGAACACACACACACATGCTCTGAGCAGGACTCTCACCTTGCATGGGTGTGCCTGGGTCACACTGGAAGGAGCTGGTGGGCACCTTCTGTGAGAAGGACACCACGACTTGTGTTTTCTGGAAGCCAAACTCTTATCCAAACTATCCTATGAAAAGCATACTCCCCAGATAGAATTCAGTTCTTCAATTTCATTTTGAATTTCTAAAATATTCTAATTTATTTACAGGTAATAAATGTGAATTTGTAGCTCATTTTGAATTGAATGGTCTTCTGAATTAAAATGCAAAGTAGGCTCCAAAAAACAGGTGCAACAAAAGAACTCTAAGGAGTGAATGGACAAATGCATAAAAATTGCCATTTATTCTTTTCTAGGGGTTTCTAATATCAATTTGACCCATCTAAATTCTCCAGAAATACTGATTATAGAAGCTTTTTCATTATTTGGAGAGTGATCATTCAATAACAACGTAACAAATACAATAAAGATCACTGCATTCAAACTTGTTTGGTAAATTATATACATAGTTTTCACATCACAAAGTCATTCAATATCCCCTTATACATTTGTTTAACTTGGAGAAAATTTACTTTTAACCACTTAAGTTCTTAGAGGAGTGTCCTTCTGAGGAAAGGTAAAGAAGCCTGCCTGAGGTAGTAATGGAACTCTGGCTTCCACAGTAATAAAGGCAGCTCACTGTCAGATCAGCTGTAGCAGAGAGGGAGGCAGAGGGTGCCACCCGTGCTCAGGCAGGTGGATGTGGACAGTGAACAGCATTAACTGCAAGGAGGCTCACAGGAGAAAAGGCAAGCTGGAAACTAAGGAGTTCAAGAGCCTCCTCCACGGAGCTCCGGAGCACAGAGCCACATATCAGGTCGTGCAGTGCCATGAATAATCAGAATCTGGATACACCCCTCAATTTCAATTCAAATATACCTTGGTCATAAGATTTCAAGCCAAGGAAAGTCATTAAACCAATATTTAAACTATTACTTGCCCTGACACTGAAAGGTTAATAAAATAGGTACTTGTCACTCCGTTTTTCTATATGCTTAACAAAACACAGTTTGCTAATCTTGTTCCCAGGATATGCTGTCCCCAACTGTGAACTGTTTGCTAATCTTGTTCCCAGAATGAGCTGTCCCCAACTGCCAAACTACAAAATGTAACTTCTCTCCCTGCCCTCTCCAGGGAAAGTATACAAGCTCTGCTTAAGCTGTTCTCAGGGCTCCATCTCTCTTTGCTATAGAGAGCTCGGGCCCTAGCATGCTGGTCTCCAAATAAACCCTCCCTTCTGCTGTTGCATAAGACAGTCTCTTGTGGTCTCTTCCTCCGATGTTTCGCCGGACCCTTACATTTGGTGCA
Organism: Spermophilus citellus; assembly: GCF_964194105.1. NCBI lineage: Eukaryota > Metazoa > Chordata > Mammalia > Rodentia > Sciuridae > Spermophilus > Spermophilus citellus. Next base: position 1,342,179 of record NC_138198.1, on the reverse strand, counting down.
TTGGCCGGGAACTGCGCATCGCTGGACAGGGAGACCTCGACAAGACTCCTTTAGGGGGGTAAGTAAGGCGCCTTTTCTTCTCCTCCTCCTCCTTCTTCTCCTTCTTGTTTTTCCTTTGCGATCGCTCAGAGTCTGGTTTTTGGCTCAGCGGAGAGCGTGAGCTCTCAGGGCCTTCTGGTTTTTTGGTTTGGGTTGGCAGAGTGTGGTTGTCAGTGGAGAGCGTGAGCTCCCCTGGCGGTGGTGGACAGACGTGTCCCTGAAGCCACAGACCACGTCTTTCAAGGGACGCCTTGAGAGACTCTGGGAGAGACGAAGGTGCTCTCATCTGGGAGGGACGGAAGTGCCCTCATCTGGTATATTCTGCTGCCAACCCGTCTGGTCTTGCCGGCAATTCTTTCTCTCAGGTTGAATTCACTGTCTGTTTTTAATCTTTGCCTCTAAACTTGTGTTACACGTTTACTGTGTGTGTCCGTGTTTGTGTCACGTTTGTGTTGTCCCTGTCTTTGTTCAAGTAACTTTCATTATGGGACAGAGCCATTCCACGCCTCTGTCCCTGACCCTTGATCACTAGACTGAAGTCCGCTTAAGGGCTTAAAATCTTTCTTTTTCAGTAAAACACCGGACCTGGCAGACTCTCTGTGCCTCAGAATGGCCCACCTTTGGAGTCGGATGGCCCCCAGAAGGATCTTTCTACTTCCCACTAATTTGAAAAGTCAGAGATATTGTCTTTGTCTTTCAGCCGGGACCACATAGCCATCCAGATCAACAGCCGTATATCTTAACTTGGCAGGACCTCTGTGAATCTCCTCCTCCATGGGTGAAGCCTTTCCTTGTCCCTGCCCCCGCTCCTACCCCTTCCCCCACGATTCTGTCTCTCAAACCCTCTGCTCCTCCTCCACCCTCTGTTCTCCCTAAATCTCAAGATTTGACTCTACTGGACTCTCCTCCCCCTCCTTATCCCCTGCCCTCGTCCCCCAACCCCCGACACCCTCTAAGTGATTCCCCTGCTGCTGACTCAGCCTCTCCACCATTGGAGGAAGCTGAGCTGGCCCAGTGCCCTCCAGATGACTCCCCCATGGCACACACAGCCCCTCCTCCCCGGAAGAAACTGGCCCAGCTAAAAGAACTCAAAGAACCCGCCGACATTTTCACATCAGCCTACTTGGGATGACTGCCAACAACTCCTAGGGACTCTCTTCATGACAGAAGAACGAGAGAGAGAATCCTCCTGGAAGCTAGAAAAAAATATTCTTGGGCCAGATGGGCAACCGACACAACTTCCCCTTGAACCGACCCAACTGGGACCCCAACACCTTTAAAGGTAAGGAGCATCTGTCCACTTATCGCCGGGCTCTAATAGCGGGTCTCCGAGCAGCCGCTAGATGGCCAACTAATTTGGCCAAGGTAAGAGAGATTATTCAAGGGCCTAATGAATCTCCCTCTATGTTTCTGGAGAGAATTATGGAGGCATATAGGAGATATACTCCTTTTGATCCTCAGGCAGAGGATCAAAAGGCATCTGTCACGATGGCCTTTATTGGGCAAGCTGCCCTACATATTAAAAAAAAATTACAACGCTTAGATGGATTACAAGATATGACTTTGAGAGATTTAGTCAGAAAAGCTGAGAAAGTATACTATAAGAGAGAAACTGAGGAAGAGAAGGAGCAAAGGGAGGATGAAAGAAGCAAGAGACAGACTGAGGCATTGACTAAGGTCCTGGTCACAACAACAAATAGGCCAGAAGTTAGGAGACAGGGAGACAGAAAGGGATACCTGGGCCCACGCCAGAAGCCACCTCTGGCCTCAGATCAATGTGCCTACTGTAGAGAAAAAGGACACTGGGCCAAAGAGTGCCCTAGAAAGAAGCAGCCACGCCAGCCAGCCATTCTAACTCTGGAGATGACTAGGGAAGTCGGGGCTCGGGTCCCCTCCCCGAGCTCAGGGTAACTTTTAAAGTGGAGGGGACCCCAGTAAACTTTGAAGTGGATACAGGGGCAGTATACTCAGCCCTTAAGGCCCCATTGGGCCCTCTGTCAACTAAAAGGTCTCTAGTTCAAGGGGCTAACGGCAGTAAATATCGGGCTTGGACAACTAAGAGGACCGTGGACCTGGGAAAGGAAAAGTCCATCACTCCTTCCTAGTGACCCCAGAGTGCCCGGCCCCATTGATGGGCAGAGATCTGCTCACCAAACTCCAGGCCAGAATAACTTCTAACCCTGAAGGCCCCCAAATGGAATTTCTAAATCCTTCAGTAAAAACTCCTATAGTCATGGCTTTAACTATGTCAGTAAAGATGAACATCAACTCTTCACACCCCCCAAGACTGATCAAACAGGCAAGCTACCCCAGAAATGGATAACAGATTACCCAGATGCCTGGGCAGAAACTGCTAAATTAGGCCTAGCCGTAAAACAACCTCCAATAACAGTGGAGTTAAAAACCTCAGCCTCCCCAATTAATATTAAACAATATCCTCTGAGCAAAGTAGCTAAAGATGGGATAAGGCCCCATATTCAGAAATATCTGGCCTTAGGGGTCCTAAGGCCGTGTCAATTGGCCTGGAACACTCCCCTGCTACCAGTAAAAAAGCCAGGAACCGGGGACTATCGCCCCATTCAAGACCTAAGAGAGACCAACAACAGAGTGCAGGACATTCACCCCACAGTACCGAATCCGTACAATCTGCTTAGCACCCTGAACTCTGAGCGAAAATGGTATACTGTCCTGGACTTAAAAGATGCTTTCTTTTGCTTGCCTCTGCACAAAGATAGTCAGCTGCTGTTTGCTTTCAAATGGGTAAACCCAGAAACTGGAACGTCTGGTCAACTAACTTGGACCAGACTCCCACAGGGGTTCAAAAACTCCCCCACTCTCTTTGATGAAGCCCTCCACAGAGATCTCAACAACTTCAGAACTACGCACCCCGAAGTCACCCTGCTTCAATATGTGGATGACCTGCTACTGGCAGCCGGTACCAAGGAAAACTGTGAGTCTGGGACCCAAGCACTATTATCCGAGCTTGCTCAACTCAGGTATAGAGCTTCTGCCAAAAAGGCCCAAATTTGCCAGCAAGAAGTAATCTTCCTGGACTATTCCCTTAGGGGCGGTAAACGATGGCTCACTGGGCCCAGAAAACAAACCATTGTGCAGACACCACCCCCATCTAACAAGAGGGCAAATAAAGAGGCTAAATTGGCAGCCCTAAACGGAGTAACCATGTTAACACTTTCCACACCGGGGGAACATAAGGACACTGACACTGAACTCCTCGACTTTACTGAGCCCAGCCTGCAATTTCAGAAAGCCCTACACTACGTTAAAAATGTACATCAACTCACTCACCTTGGTTCAGAGAAACTGCAGGCATTCCTGAAGGATCAAGAACAGCGTTTTCCACTAACCGGCTCACAGCAAAAGGAAGTAACTGAACGGGTAACAAAAGCCTGTCGAGTCTATCGATTGGTTAATGCTTACCCTTCCAAGCCTCCTGCAGGAAGGCGCCTTCGAGGAACCAGACCAGGACAATTTTGGGAAGTGGCCTTTACTGAAATTAAGCCAGCAAGGTATGGACTTAAATATCTCCTAATCTTTGTAGATACATTTTCAGGATGGATTGAAGCCTTCCCCACAAAAAAAGAAACGGCGCAAATGGTGGTCAAGAAGATCCTGGAAGATATTTTTTCCAAGATACGGCCTGCCTAAGGTAATAGGGTCTGATAATGGACCGGTGTTTGTGGCCCAGGTAAGTCAGGGGTTAGCCAGGACCCTGGGGATTAATGGAAAGTTACATTGTGCTTATAGACCCCAGAGCTCAGGACAGGTAAAAAAAATAAATAGAACCATTAAAGAGACCTTAACGAAATTAAACTTAGAGACCGGCATAAAAGATTGGACTATGCTCCTGCCTTATACACTGTTTCATACAAGAAATACTCCCTCTGTTTCTTTGTGTAACCTCACCCCCTATGAAATTCTCTATGGTGCCCCTCCTCCAGTAAGGGACATAATCCCAACTCTAAGACCTAACAATTCCTTCCACACCCCCTTGCTTGACAGACTTAAAGCTTTAAAAAAAAAAAAAACAAAACACAGTGATACCTGTGGAAACAGCTGGCCACTGCCTACCAACCTGGGGACGAAGGAACTCCACACCGATATCAAGTGGTGTGGGAAACTTCATCTACGTAAGACGACATCAGGTGTCATCCCTGGAATCTCGCTGGAAAGGATCATACCAGGTGCTACTTATAACACCTACAGTGGTAAAGGTAAACAAAATCACTTCCTGGATCCATGCCTCTCATCTCAAGCCTGCGCCCTGTCCAGACTCTGGCTGGAAATTGAAAAAGACTGGTAACCCTCTCAAATTGCGTATTTGCCATGTGGATAAGGCTATGGACTCTCCCCTTGACCACCAGTAGCCCTAACCCTCATCAGCCCCCGTACAGCAGTGATGGCTAATCACAAATCCTACTGGACAAAAAGTATGATCTATCTCACATACAGCCCCCTTAGGGACCTGGTGGCCATCTCTCCACCCAGACGTTTGTCAGCTGGCTATAGGTCTTTCCTATTGGGTATCCCTGATGAAGAGGATCCCACTAAAATTCCATTAAATCCCTTCCGTACCATAGATAATGGAAACAAACATTATGGATGTAGGGACACGCGAGCTAGATGTAGGTTGGCTAGCCTGGATTATTATGTTTGCCCGGCGGACTATCAAAGCCACAAACAGTCACGGCTGTGTGGGGGAGAAACCGACTTCTTCTGTAAGTCATAGGATGTAAACATACAAGGGCTACCTGATGGAACCCAAACCTCCGCCAGTTCTCAGACCATTGCCCCCTTACTGAAGTAACAGGTACTGAGGTATCTCTCCACCCATTCACTCCTCTCTTCTCCTGTCAGTGCCCACACCGGGTCCCACCGGGTCCTCTTACCAGCTAACCCAAAGCTCAAACCAGCTGAGGAGAGCCCTCAGACCCCTATCCAAGATGTAATGAAAATGGCCTTTAAAGTTGCTTTGTCATCACTGAAAACAGGTTACTAAAAATTTAAAGTCCCTCACAGGCTTTTTGGGATACTCACTCCAGTCTTCCCCTCTGCTCTACCTGTTCTACTGCTCAAGTTTCTGTTGCTAGAAAAATCCCAAACCCCTTTCCCATTATTCTTTTACATCTATCCTTCCTCATTCTCAAATCCACGGAGCTGCTCTCAGCACCGCCTTCCCCGTCCTCCCCCTCTGTACCAGGCCCACAGAAAAGTCTTAACTGACCTTCTCCAGAAGTCTTCACCATGGCTGACTTTAGGACTTTCAGCAAAAGAGTCCCTATAAAAGAGTTCAATGTAGATAAACTTCCTCTTTTCATGTTGCCCTGTTCTACTTGGCCACTGGCTGGAAAAATCAGCACTCCTAAGCTAGACACCCCCTTACTAGTTTTTCACAAAACATGTGAACAGGGCCTCTGGCCTTGAGCTGGGGCTTCACAGAGATGGCTACATTTCTAAGATAAAAAGTTATCAACAGGGCTCCATGGTAACAGCTGGCAGAAAAAAAAAAATTCTCCCCCTCCCAGGTGTCCTTGAAAAGTTAACTTGCCCAGAACAGGAAAAAAAAAAAAAAAAAAAAAAAAAAAAAAAAAAAAAACAGAAACAAAAACTGCTTTTTGTGAACTTCTGCAGACTGTGAACTTCTGAGCCCCTTCCCTTACATGTTGGGTACAAAATTCTGAAACTACCTAAACTTGGGGTTCAGGGGATTAATTGATTACAACAGAAGCAGTGCCCTCTGAATCCGGCTGCAACCAAATAGGACTGTTTCCCTGTCTTCGGTGCTATCTTAGGTGCCTTGCCTTGTCCGTCCCTACAACAGTATAATTCTATATACTTAAACATTATTTATGTTTTCATGAAGTGGTCAACAGATGTGATTAATTATGTAATGGTGCAGATGTTTCCCAGAGTGCTCTATCATGACGCAGGTTCATTTAAAGATCAAATAGGGGGACATACAACCCGGTTCCGCCGGGAACCTGTATCCCTCACTTTAGCCATCTTATTAGGAATGGGACTTGCTGCAGGGGTGGGCACAGGGACCACTGCCCTGGTCCGTGGGACACAACAAATGACCCAATTAGAAACAACAACGGACCAAAACTTAAAGATACTAGAAACCTCCATCACAGCTTTGCAGGAATCTTCAACCTCTCTCTCTGAAGTTGTTTCACAGAACAGGTGAGGGTTGGACCTCCTCTTCCTGAGAGAAGAGGGCCTTTGTGCTGCATTGAGGGAACAATGTTGTTTTCATGCCGACCACACTGGAGTTGTAAAAGAATCAATGAGTAAACTAGGAAGACGCCTTGAAGAGCATCAGAGAGAGAGAGAGGCCCAAAAAGGGTGGTATGAGTCTTGGGTCACACAGTCCCCCTGGTTAACTATGCTTTTATCAGCCCTGGCCGGTCCTTTAATAATCCTTATATTGTTGCTAACTCTAGGACCCTGTTTGCTCAACCGTGTAGTTTCCTTTCTCCAAGCCCCAAATTAGACAAATCAAACTTATGGTAATCAGACAACAATACACCCCACTAACAGACATAAAATGTGACACCCCCCAATGATCACTTTTATGATTAAAAGTAGCCAGAAGAAGAAGTGGGGAATGAAAAGTTAATAAAATAGGTACTTATCAGGTCGTGCAGTGCCATGAATAATCAGAATCTGGATACACCCCTCAATTTCAATTCAAATATACCTTGGTCATAAGATTTCAAGCCAAGGAAAGTCTTTAAACTATTACTTTCCCTGACACTTTACCTTTAATCTGTCTTTAGGCAGATAATTCCCTAATATTTGGGGGAAATACCAAGGTTATAATGAAAGTCTCTTTTTAACAGCAGTAAAATCTTTTTATTTGCTCTCTCTCCATCAATTTAACAAGCACCTGGCCTCTACTGAGTTAAAGGCTCCGTGTTACCTCACACAGGGACTAAGTTAGAGAAGAGCTCTTTCCTGAGACGGCCGATAGGCTACAAGTTGATTAAGAGGGACCATCAACACCTGAAGTGTGGCCCTGTGTGACAGCTCTGGGGATGAGCGAATCAGAGTGGGGCAGGACCAAGAAGCTATCACGTGCTGAGGTGAGGAAAGCCTTCTGGAAGGTGGAACTCTGGGCAAATGTGGGGGGCATGTGCACTTTTGTGAAAAGCCTTCATGACATTTCTAAAGGATCAATGGCCTTGATCCTTTAGATTATAAATCCCGTTTGAGGTAAGTAAACCAAATACAGAGAGGAACTTATTTTGACTTCAGAAATGGCTGGTTATGGGAGCTATAAAAGTTCAAGCTCCATGACGGACAAAGAGATTCTGACTAATCACTTACACAGCAAAAGGAGACTCTTCCTCTTAAGTTTAAATCCTTTAATCTGTGATTTCAGACCAAAGGAACATTTGAAAACATACACCTGCTGACAGAAAAAAAAAAATCCCTTAAAAAGAATCCATCAATGCACGGTTCTTAGTGTTTCCACGTACAGTCCAATAAGTGCACATGTGATCCAGATTTTTTCATGTACTTGTGAGGATCATACAGCATACAGTAAAGCCACGAAGCAATACCCGAATCATCAGAAAAAGAAAGACACACGATACTTTAAACTGCAGCTTCTCAAGCAGGTCACCCAAACAAAGCCATCACAGTGAAAGCCCAGTTAGATCAGCCTCCTTACTTATTAGGAGAGACACTTTAATGTTTGGTCAAATGTGCTTTCTCTACACGGACATACACGTGAATGGAGTCACAGGTGCCGAATGCTGTTCATATGAAATATGAAAGTGAAATTAAAGTGTGGTCACAATATCACCCTCGGATTATCTTCAAGTTCTGGTTTTAATTCTGAAGGATCTTGATTTCATATCTGTCAAACAAGAAATGTTAAACTGGAAAGTCCGCCAATGATACGCCGGGTGTTGTTTTAGTCTTTGTGCTATGAAATTGTCTAAATGGAGAAGCAGAGGAGCTCTAGTCAGAAGTACCTGAGGTAGAAACTCTCTGGCCAGGTCCAGGGCCTTTCTGTAGGCCGCATCCCCCTCCTGGTTCTGCTCTAGGACATGGCTGATCAAGCCCACTGCTTTGGCTTCTTGTCCATCAAGCACTCGTGCAGAGAAGATGAGCTCCTTGGCCAGAGACATCCCGATGGCCCTTGGTAATCGCTGAGTTCCCCCTGAAGGGTTAAGAGGAGAAAGGCAGGCGATCATTAGACACCTTTTCATTTTAGCACTTCAGTGCTTCATTTGTTCAGTCAGTTATTACACAAATAAACCAGGGCCAGAAGTTTATAAGTCAAACTTAGGCACTGGAAACTACTTCAAAACACAGCCCAATTTCTCAGTTTACTCAATTAATACCACCACCAAAGAACTTGAGGATTTTACATCATCAGCAAGTGACTTTGGTACCTCAAATACTGCTGGTGTACTCCTGACTCCAATCCATAGTAACCACTATGTCCTAACCACAAGCAGAACAAGAGGGGACAAGCAATACTGTCCAGGGGTGCACAGCCTAGAGAGCAGAGTCCTGACAAGACTGGCAATTACCTTTCAGCTTACCAAATTCTTAGGAATTCAACCCTCATACTTTTAAAGAATTCTGTATGGTGAATGAATTATAAAGTCATTTTAATTTAGTAAAAGTAAAAACAGACAACCACTGATGAAGTGCAGCTTTGCCCTGCTGGCTCCTCCTCTTTTGGAGATGCTCTCTCACCCAGGCAACCCTACCTCTCAGCTGTCAGGAAATACACTGCGCGGTGGGGTCAGAACCAGGCCTCCAGATTTGACTTTGCCATGTAGCTACTTTGGACTTTATGAAGTGAATACCTCTTCAACTCCAAGGAATGAAGTGGCATGATTCAGGGTAAACTGAGGAGAGGAGTTCTGCAGAAGAGGCCTGCTTTGATGAAAACTGGCTAATTCATTCTCTCCGTCTGCCTATTCCCTGGAATGGCTCCTAGTGAATAGGCCAGGATCTCATTAAACAGAAGGTTGGACAAAAACAGGTAATTCAGATATAGCCTCCATTTCTACTGTTAAGAATACGAAACAGCCACAACATTAGGATTTGTCTATGACTTACCCTTAAAATGGCTGCTGAGCTGCCCAGGGCTCATGTGGCCAAGAGGCAGAGGAGGAGGTGACTGCCAAGTATAGAGGAGGAAATAACTGGATGGCCCACTGTCTATGCAAGCTCACTTGGTTTTATCTGGCCTGCAAAAGTTTAAGCTTTTTTCCCCCACAATAGTTACCAACACTCAAAAACTGGATGCATGATTTTATTCAAAAAAATAAATAAATAAAATAAAAACCAATTTCTACTGGCAAGTCAACTGTGCCACCCCTTTTTGGTGTAATGCTCTCTAGTCTGCCTCAGTTTCCACCACGCCCTATAAGCCAATCTTCAGAAAGAACTTAAAAGGCACATTTGTCTTCAATAATGAAGTATATTCTTACATGCTCAATAATATACAATTAACAGTATAGAACTTAAGATGCTGTTCTTAAACCACAATAAGAATAATGAAATATAAGTAATAAAAAAAAAACTCAATAAACCAGTACAGGATTGACATTTTCTATAGACTGTTTTCATATACAAATGAGTGATGCTTCTGTAAAATGCAGTTATTATTGAGTGTTTAAATTGCTCAGGCAGCTAAGAGATAGTACTTGTATAAAATGTAGCAGAAAATATGTCTATAAAGAACAAAGCATTGCCAGTTTTAAGTAGTAAAGAGTGATATGCTCAGCTCAGCAAAGACAGGTCTGGGAACTAATGAGCAACCTGCAAGGTAAAGACAGTTACCTATGGTATTTTCAACAGCAGCTGGTTAGAACACAGATATAAACAAATAACCCAGATAACTACATTTACTCATTAAGCTGCTGAAAATTTTGATGATGTTCATAATTTTGATGATAGTCATAATGAGCATGTTTAAAAATGATTACTCCTGGGTTCTGAGAAAGTTGAATGCAGACCCTCCCTGTTAATGTCACACTTTACCCAATTGAACCTTAACATTCTGAAAGTCCACAAACTTTATACCCATTCATCAAATCATTCCTCTCATATGATCATTCTCCAGGAATTAGAATTTTGCAAAGACTTGAAAGTGGCAGTTACGTAGATGGAAACTAACATGAAAAACCACTCCCTCCAGATGAGCAGCATGCAGCTTGCTGCTCCGCTCCACAAGGCAGATGCACCACACAACAGTGTGTAGGAGCTGGGGCGGGCAGGTGGGGGCCTGGTGCTGAGGGAGCATTCTGACTCACCGAGGACAGAACATCACGCTGGCTCACAAGCCAGCACTCACCCAGACTTGGCCTTTCCAGGTGACATCGCAAGCCTTCTCTGTCAATGAATGGATTCACACAATATTTGTCTTTTGTGACTGGATAATTTCACTCAGCACAATGTCCGTAAGGTTCATCAGTGTTGTAGCATGTCAGGATTTTCATTCTTTTTTAAGGTTGAATAACATGCCATATGCATTTTGTTTGGGTTGCTCCCACCAAAATAGTAGAGTTTTACAATTTAAAATCATTTTAACCAAAATATAAAAACATAAATATTGTATATATTTATGGGATCCCATGTGATATTTCCATACATGCATACATGTCATGATACTTGAATCAGGTTAACAACATCTGTCTCATTCAACATTCAAATTCCTTTCCTTTAGCTTTTTGAAATGTACAGTACGTAACTATTCTCTATAACCACCCTTCAATAGCACAATGGAACTCTGGGCTCCCATCCAACTGACCAACCTTTTCCCATCTTTCTCCCCTTCTGTTCTCAGCTTTCAGTATCCACCACTCTACTCTCAATCTCTATCATAGACTGATGGTTTTGGATTTTTATATGTGAGTGAGATCATGCAGTGCTTGTCTTTCTGTGCCTGGTTTACTTGAGTTCATATAATGATCTGCATTTCTTTCCATGTTGTCATGAATGGCAGGATTTCATTCTTTTTTGGTGGGGGAGGGATGACCGATATTCAGTGGTATGCATGTGCCATTTCTTCTTTATCCATTCGTGAGTTCACGGACATTTAGGATGTTTCCATTTCTTGAATACTATGAATACTGCCACAATAAACATGAGAGTGCAGACATCTCATCATCATACTGATTTCATTTTTTGCAGATATATGCCCAGAGGTGGAACTGCTAGATCATATGATAGTTCCTATCTTTTGAAGAACCTCCGTAGTGTTTTTCTATATTCCTTTTCACCAACAGTATGCAAGGCTGCCTTTTTCAACATGTCATTCATGGCAACATGGAAAGAAATGCAGATAATTATGTGAACACAAGTAAACTAGCACTTACCTTTGTCTTTTTGAGAACAGTCATTCTTACTGGAGGTGGGTATCTAACTGTGCTTTGGATTCACACTTTTCATATTAGTGAAGTTAGGCATTTCTTCATACACTTATTGGCCATTTGCAGGTCTTCTTTTGAGAAATGTTTTCTTGGGTCTATTGTTCATTTAAATAACGTCATTATTTGTTTTTCGTTTTTGTTTTGCTATTTTTTTAAGTTTCTTATATAGTCTGTATATTAACCCCTTATAGGAAATAACAACTTGCAAATATGGTCTTCCATTCTGTAGGCTGTCTCTTTATTCTGATTGCTTCTTTTGCTGAACATCAGGCTTTTAATTTGATATAACCCCATTTTTCTACTTTTGCTTATGTTTCCTGATTCGAGGAGTCTTGGCAATTCCAAAGTCCTGAAGCAACTCCCCTATATTTTTTTCTAGTAATTAGAATTTCAGGTTTCACACTTAAGTCTTTAATCTATTTTAAGTTGACTGTTGTAACTGGTAAGAGACAGTTTCATTCTTCTGCATGTGGATATCCAATCTTCCCAGCACCATTTACTAAAAAGACTGTCCTGTTCCCAATGCATGTTCTGAACATTTTTGCTGAAAACCAGTTAGCTGCGATGTGTGGGTTTACTTTTGGCCTATCCTGTTCCACTGCTCTGTGTGTCTGTTTTAACATGCTGTTTTGATTACTACAGTTTTGTAGTATATTCTGAAGTCAGATAAAGTGGGATGCCTCCTACTTTGTTCTTTTGCTCAAAATGGCTTTGACTATTTTTTTGTGGTTACATCTATTGTGAGGCATTTGTTATAAATGAGAACGCTTCCTTGATTTCTAGTTCAGACACTTTGCTACTGAGGTACCAAAAAATGACTGATTTTTACACGTTGATTTTGTATCACGAAATGCTGCTGAATTAATTATTCGTTGTAACAGTCTAGAGTCCTTGGAGATCATGTCATCTGCACACAATGAATACTGGATTTCTTCTTTCCGACTTATATGCCCTTTATTTCTTTCTGTTGCCTGACTGATCTGGGTAGGACTTAGAGTACTATGTTAAATAAAAGTATTGCAAGTGTCTTACCTTGTTCTAGAACTTTGGGAAAAAGCTTTCGGTTATCCCCCCGTCAGTATTAGGTTAGCTGTTCAGAGTTTTCATCATAAGAGGATGTTGAATTTTATCAGATGCCTTTTTGGCATCTTTCTGCATCCACTGAGATGATCACAGCTTTGCCTTTTACCCTACTGATGTGCTGCAGATGTGAGCCATGCTTGCCCCCTCACATGAACCCAACTCTGTTATGGTGAATGACCTTGGTTACTGCTGCCGGACTGAGCTCAGTAGTATTTTGTTGAGGACTTCCGCCTATTTGTTCATCTAGGATAATGGTCTAGAGCTTTCCTTTTTTGTTGTGTCCTTGTTTGGTTTTGGTGTCAGGGTAATGTGGGCCTTGTAGAACGACTTTCCAAAAATTCCTTCCTCTTCAAATTTTTGGGAACAATTTACTAAGAATCAATGTTATTCTTATTTAGATATCTGATAGAACCCAGTGTGAAGCCATCAGGTGCTGGGCTTTTCTTTGTTTTAAATGACTGGTTCCATCTCGTTACTCACTACTGGTCTCTTCAGGTTTTCTACTCAGGACTCAACCTTTGTAAGGTGTATATGTCCAGGGATTTCTCCATTGCTTCCTTGTTTTCTAGTTCAGATACTTTGCTACTGAGGTACCAGAAAATGACTGATTTTTTGTTGGCATACAGCTATTCATAAATCTTTAATATTTCTGTGGTATCAGTTATGTTTACATTTTCATTTCTGATTTGAGTCTTCTTTTTCATAGTCTAAAGGTGTATCAATTTTATTCATATTTCTGAAGAATAGGTCTTTACTTCATTAATCTACAAATTTTATTTTAGTCTCCATTTCGTTTATTTTTGCTCTGGTCTTTGTTACTTCCTTCCTTACACCAATTCTGGGCTTGTCTTGATCTGTTTTCAGTTTCTTGTGATGAAGTGATAGGCTGTTTTGAGATCTCGGTTTTTCTTGATGCTGGCTTTGCTCTATCCCACAGGTTTTGGTATGTTGGGTTTCCATTTGCGTGTTTGAAGAAATGTTTAAATCTCCTGATTTCTGCTTTACTCCACTGGTTGGCCAAGAGGGAATTAATTCTTATGTATGAATAGTTTCCAAAGTTTTTCTTGTTACTGACTGATTTCTAATGTTATTGAACTGCTGTCAGGAAAGACACCCAATATAATTTCAATTTTAAGAACTTTTTCAGTCTTGTTTTGGGGGCCTATCCTATGATTTGTCTTGGAGAATTTTATACGCTGTTGAGAATATACCACTTTTTACTGGTTCTTTTTTTTTTTTTGGGGGGGGGGATATAAAATCTGGCTACTCCTGCTTTCTTTTGGATTCTATCTGAATGGTATTCTATCCCTTCTATATATATGTCTTTACCTGTGAAATGAGTTTCTTATAGGCAACATATATTTGGGTCTTTTTGTTTTATCCATTAATTGCTCTATGTCTTTTAATTGGGGAATTTAATTCATTTACACTTAAGATAATCATCACTAGATAATGTCTTATCACAGCTATTTTGTGAAATTTTTTCTAATTTAATTGAGTTTCTTTCTTATTTTCTCCTTTTTTACAGTCTCCCTTTATGGCTAAGTGATTTATATTGGTTTTGGCTCAACTATTAAAGATTGTTGTATTATAGTTACTATAAGGCTAAAAACATCCTTTGGTTTTAACAAGCTATTTTGAAATGTTGACAATACAACATAAAGAAATAAAATGAAAATATACTACAATCTAATCTGTTAGTGATGCTTTCTAGTGAACTTTTGATTAATTATGTCTTTCATTTCTAGGACTTCTGATTGGTTCCTTTTCAATAGCTCTGCTTTTTTACTGAAATGGCCTTAAATCTCCTGTGTTTGCTCTCTTCATTCATTCCTTAGATCTTCTTTTAGTTCACTGAAGATTTTAATATAAATCAGTTTTTAATAATCTTCCTCTGTAATTTCATCCACTTCCATATCTGTGAGCTTATGGGGAACTGCGAATTTTAGGGGGAGATCTGTTTGCCTGTTTCCTTGTATTTTCAGAGGTCTTACACTTGTGCATCATTTGAGATGGATTCTCCTTCCTCTTTTATATGTGTGCCCTTTTAAGTGTACTTCATCTTTTTTTCGTTCTGGGACTTCTCTGCTTCTAATGTATGAGTAGATGTCCAGGAGTAAACCCTGAGGTCTCCTTCTGGTTGTTCCTACCTGGGACCTGGGTTGTTGGTTTGGGGTTTTTTCTCCCCTATTCTATGTCCAACTATGTATTTTCAAATAGACTGACTTTGAACTCACTAATTCTCTCTCCTGTATGATCTTTGCTAAAGATGCCTTCTATTGTGTTTTTAATTTTGTCAGTATATTTTTCAGCTCAAGGAATTATTTGATTTTTTTAAAAAACTGTTCCCATCTCTCTGCAAGTTTCTCAGTTAAAGAACACTTTTAATCACTTCTTTGTGTTCTCAGAGGTTGAGATTCCTTTGGATAACTACTTTAAGTCCTCCATCCGAGTTCACCCATGCTGTTTATGATCTGGTTAGTTTTTGAGCCTTATTTTGACCCTTAGGCAAGGCCATGGTGAAAGTTCTTGATGCTTGTTAGTGATGTCTTATGGGTATTGAAAAATTAGGTATTCAGATCTAATATCTAATTGAAGGTTTAGGTTTTTATAATCTGGCTTTATTTGTCTTTCCAGAAATTCAAGCAGGCTGCTTATTTCCTCTAAGACTGAAATCACTTTCACCATTTCAGCACTAGATGGCATCCCGAGTCCAGGTTCACTTAGAGTTGGCTGTTGGTGTACTGTCACTGTCTCTGCACTAGAGGGTGATCCAATCCTGGATTTATCCCAAATATACAGTGTACTATTCTTCATGAATTGGTAAGTATCTTAAGGGGGTAGTTTTTCTCTGCAAGCCTCTCCCTGGGCTCTGGGTAGGCCCAAATTCATCACCCACAGTTACTGGCTAGTGGTCAGGAACTGAGGAATTCCACCTGATTCTGCAAAGAATCACTTTAGAGGATGTAGCTCCAGGCTCCTATGTAACACCCAAGGCCACAAATCCTACAATGAGATGTCACACCCTGAGTCCACACCCTGCTATGATTCTATTAGGTAGAATCAAGGGTCACACTTACCTGCTTACCTGCCAAGATTGGTATCTGGAATGCCTCCCCAAGGCTCACGTGTTAGATAGCACAGCAAGGTTCAGAGGTAAAATGGTTGAATATGGAGGGTTGTAACCTCATCAGGGGATTAATCCATCTGATGAATTAATAATTTAAATGGACTATTGGGTGGTAACTGTAGGCAGATGGGGCATGCTGAAGGAAGTAGGTTACTAAGGGTATGACCTTGGGGACTCTATGTCTGCCTCCCTCCCTCCCTTACATGTCTGTGTGTGTTCTCGTTCGTTCGTTCTCCCTCCCTCCCTCCCTCTCTCTCCCTCTCTCCAAGCCATCATGAGCTGAGTACCTTTCCCCTGTCAAGCCTTATAACTATGTTTCTGCAATGTAGTTGGCCAACCATGGACTGAGACCTCTGAAATTGTGAATTAAACAAATACAACAACAAAAGCAACTTTCCTCTTCTAGGTTGTTTTTCTCAGGTATTCTGATCACAAAAATGAAAAGCTGACCAATACAACCACTAAGGTAGACTCATGGCTCAAGACTGCAGCAACTAGCTTCAGGCGATGTTGGCTGGAATAGAAGTCTGATAGACTGGGACCACAGGTCAACCTAAGCAGTTCCAGAGGCCTGGGGGTGGGGGGGTCATTAGTATCTACATAGCATTAGGTTTGACCAGACTGGTCAAACTTACTATTCTGCCCTATCCTCTCTGAATGGACTTTTTGCTCCATGCTAGGCTGCCCAAGGGTGGGGAAACACGGATGAAGGCAGTTCCTTGGCTACCCAAACTGGCTCTAAGCTGGGTTGTACCGCAAGGTCCTATAGGCTCAGTGTGTTGAGGCCCATGCCACAGCTGTTGGCAATGCAGGCTGAAACACAAGTCTGTCCCATAAGGGAGCTGATCTCTGCCTGACTATGGGGCAGGTCTACAGTTTCACCTGTAAGCACTGGTCTGAATATAGCTATGCTGCCCAAAGTAGGGAAAGGGGTGGGACAGACATTTTCTTAGCTACAAAGGCTAATGCTAAGTTGCAACTGATTTTCACAACTGTAGGGATCTACACAGTTATGAGTAGAAGTGTGTCCCTACCCCACTTCAAAGATGGCAATGATACAGGGAAAAACTTGTGTCTGTCCTAGCAGCATGCACATCTCTTGCTTGATGCTGGGGCAGGTCTAGAGGTCTGTGAGCTCTGGTCTGGGGGACCTTTGGTTTATGCTCAGTCCTGGGTCTCACTAACGCAGCCCTACCACTGAGCTCCAAGGCAGGCCTGTGCTAGTTTGCATATCCTGCTCTCCAGCAGGTGACACCTTGTTCCCATCTCTGCTGCCTAAGGGAAGGGGTGGTGGAGGTAACTCAGTCCACAAGCATAGTTCAGGGCAGGGATTGTGAGGCTGTGCCCATCACTGGGTTTCACTGGAACAGGCCTGGAACCCATTTCACATCTAAGACCTGGGTTTAATTCCTCTCCCCGCCTCCAGCTCTAGTCTGGAGGAATCTCCATGCTGCCAGGAGTTGAGGGAGGGGCAATGCTGGCAACTCTTTCATTCCTGCCTTTTAAAATATATCTTTGCTTATTATTATACTACAGTGGGGCAGTGTGCTCTCTCACCTGGCTTCCTCAGGCTCTTGTGAAGATTGTCTGATGAGCAAATAGCTGCTGAGATTGAAGTGTCTGGAGGGAGACAATCACTGAAGGATCTTCCTCAGCTGCCATCTCACTCTGCTGCTGCTTTCCATATATTCTGATAATAGCCTTCCTAACCTGTGTCAAGTAGTGCCTCATTGAAAGTGATGTCGAACATCTTTTCATGTGCTTATTGATCATCTGTATATCTTCTTTGAAGAAATATTTAAAGTTATTTGTCCACTTTTGTGTTGAGTTTTGTTTGCTGAGTTCTAGGAATCCTTTATATATTCTGAACATTAATAATCTATCAGATATAGGATTTGCAAATCTTTTCTCACATTCCATGGTTGCCTGTTGCTCTGCTGACAGTGTCTGAGACATAAAAGTTTCTGATACTTTTGATGAAGTCCCATTTACCTAGTTTTTCTTTGGTTGTGCTTTTGGTGTCACAGCCCAGAAATCATTGCCAAATCCACTATCAAAAAGGTCTCTGCCTGTGTTTCCTTCTAAGAGTCTTATAGTTTTAAGGTCTTTGATCTACTGTGTACATTGTATAAAGTACTCCAGAAACCATTTGTTTAAAGGGGTTTCCTTAAATAGCAATACAAATACAAGATTTGAATCACCCATTTCTACTGAAATTTTACCTGTACAAAACTTGCTGGGTGAAAAATTTTCTGCCCTACTTTCCTTTACTGGGATCAGTTTCCAGAAGCAAAAGACTGATGGCCTGAATTATATTTTTACATTTATGGAACTGAAGGTGAATGCTCCTTGATACCCTCAGGCATTTAAAACTGTGATTTCAAACTTTATAAAACCGATATGATCTGTTTAGTTCACCCTTCTCAATTAATAATGACAGTATGAGCAGAAAGCTTTACAAATGGAAGTTACAGTTCAGTGTCACACACAAAAACTAAATGTGACTGATATGAAAGCTCAGATTTTTTACAAATAATCTCAAGAAGAGATATCCTAAATAGAAAAAAAGAATTCATGCCAATATTCTGCTCTAGTTTGGAAACTATTTTCCATTATGAAATTAAATGAAACTCAACACTCCTGCTAAATAAAGGAGTCAAGGTTCAGTGAAGCAATGTATCCTAAGTTGAAAGACAAGATGTGCCACCTTGGTGGGGACAAAAACACTGGAGCATAATTTCTTTTTTTTTTTTTTTTTTTTTTGGCAGGGGATTTGCCAGGTACTGAGCTCAGGGGCACTCAACCACTGAGCCACACCCCAACTTATTTTGTATTTTATTTAGAGACAGGGTCTCACTGAGTTGCTTAGTGCCTCACTTTTGCTGAGGCTGGCTTTGAACTCATAATCCTCCTGCCTCAGCCTCCTGAGCCACTAGGAATACAGGCATGTGCCACTGTGCATGACACACTGGAGCATAATTTCTAAAGACAAAGAAGAATACAGAGAAAACTTATTTCCACTCACCCATTATTAATTATGAATATTAAATTCTAATAAGGGTAAAAATGAAGACAGTGTGTCATATTTCTGACCTCAGACTTTCTTATGCCGTTTTTGCTTCCCAAGATTATACAGCCTTAGGCATGTTAAGTTCAGGATCCCTAAAGTGTCATTTCTTAATACAGTGGGTGACTGAGGAAATTAACCAATGGAGTACAAGTCAGTCTGCCTCCAACGGAATTAAAATCGTCCCAATCTGACAGCAGTCTTGACACACTAATTCATCCACTGTCCATCCCAGCAACATTCACACAGAGCCCTGCTCTGAGGCTGCCCGGCTGCAACCACATACTCGGGAATCACGACATCTGCCAGGTAACATGCTCCCAGGACATTCCTGCAGGCAACTCCATGGTACTCCTGAACCCAAGGAGCAACATGAACCTGACCTGAGAGCTCCAAGGAGCTCACGTGGTTTCTGCTAAAAAGCAAGCACCTCATGGTGACTACAGGGATAATAAATTGTCTACTTCAAAATTTGTGAACGACCAATTTTTAACATTTTCACAACAGTTAAGAAAAAAGTTAGTGAGGTAATGGATTTGTTAATTAGCTTTGCTGAGTCCTTCTACAATGTATACACAGATAATAATATCACACTGCGCCCCATAAATATACAAAATCATTTTCCACATTAAAAACAAATATAAAGGCTGGGGATGTGGCTCAAGCGGTAGCACGCTCGCCTGGCATGCACGGGGTGCTGGGTTCTATCCTCAGCACCACATAAAAATAAAGATGTTGTGTCCACTGAAAACTAAAAAAAATAAATATTAAAAAAATTCTCTCTCTTAATAAAAACAAATATAAACAACTACAACCATCTCAAATATTTCTAGGGGCAATGAATTTATAGCATGTTCTTCTCTCACAAAAAAGCAACTGTTTCAGAGTCCCTTCGTCATCTCCCAAAGGCCTTCATGTGGTGTGTGACTCACACATGTCCTGACTGGCAGCAGAGACTGCGCTCCACACCAGCACCACTCGTGTGAAGGACAGAAGGGTCTTGGAAACTAATCCTCCCTCTTCTGACGTGTGGACACTCTAAAATGCCAGATGCATGTAGGGCTCCTGCCTTGGCTCTGTCAACACACAGTCGAGGGCAGGACCTGTGTCTCTGCATGTCTAAGGGCCCCCAGAATCAGCTGAAGACATAAGAGCACTCCCAATCCACTGCCGAAAAACACGAGGTAGGAGAGGATTCTTTCAAAATAAAGAAGCAGAATTTATATGCCCAAATGAGTAGTCGCAATCATCATTACCTCAAATTCTGTATGCCTGTTATTCACAACGAGTTTGGAAATCCTCTTTTGGAACTAATTTCAAAGAAAACAACACCTTTGTCCATTCATTTAACAAGCATGCACACTGAAGCTTCAGTGTGGAGGAGCCTGTTTCGGATACAGGGAAACATATACAGCTGTGGGAAGGCAGCTCCTGCCCTGGAGCCCTACACCGCCTTGAGGGCCCCACAGTCAGCACACACGTGCCACCAGACAATAAGAGGAGAGTGAGTAGAGTGGGGTGCACACAGTCTGTGCAGCCAGGGAGGGCTCTGAGCAGGCAACCTGGGAACCACACCAGGAGGAAGAAGGTGTCCCGCTTGGGTCTAGGTAATGTGTCTCCAGGAGACGCATGTGGCGCACAGATCCTGTGGGCCACAGGGAAGCTAGTATGGCTGAGGCACAAAGAACAATCTTAAGGGTCTTGTGGGCCCATGAGGACCTGGGGTTTACTCTGATGTGGATAAGAAGGCTCGGAGCACCTGGGAGCAGTTCCTGACTAAAGGTGGGGAACTGTCATCTTCTAATGCAGATTTGAGTCTGAGGAAGTTAAGGTCATATTACCCAGAGGATGAAGGAGGTAGGTGTGTTCACTTTGTGGCAGGACATCAACAAGCTCGGAGAGAAACTTTAAAATGAGTTACCTGAATGTTCTGAACATTGGCCATATTTTGGCAGCTTTCCCCTGATAAAATCTTGGTCTTTCTTGTGGAGATTCCAGGCCCCTCTCCCTCCACGGAGCACAGTTCAGTTAGCAGAGACTTCCGTAAATGAAGCCAAGGGAGCCAGACACTGCTCTGGCACAGCTGGGTAGGCACCTAAGCCAGCTCTGGCCAGGTGAGTGTTATTCCCAGAACTGACAGTCTGTATGGGTGACCCTGCAGAGTGGCAACTTCCCGACTCTCAGGCAAGGCAAGGACAGTGATGTGCACGCTATCTACTTCCAAGGTTCCTGGGTTCCACTGGGGACTCCAAGCTGACTTCTCTATTCACCTACCAATTCCAGAAGCTTATAATACATGTTCTGTTCAGTTATGATAGCCAAAGAATTTCTACTGCTTGCTCTCTGAAACCATGAACGATGCAATAACATGGTTAGTAGTTCCTCTTTAACTTACAAATAGATGAAGTTGAATAGGAGCTTATCCGTTTTATATTTTGCAAATAAAAGCGATTTGTTCAATCAACAACTTTCTGGTTGAGTAACTTAACACCTGCCAGGTACTGTCCTAGGTGCTGAACACATAGTAGTAAATGAGATAGACCATCACTAATCTTATGGAACTTATCATCCTACAGGCAGCAAAGGAAGGAAAAGGGCAAGAAACAAGCACATGAACAAAAGAACAGGAGACTGTGAGAAGTATTACAGATACCATTTCATGTAGGGCCAGGTTCTGGGATAATATACTGGCTGGCTGATTTAGACTGGATCAGCTAAGAAGGCCTGTTGGAAAAAGAGGCTAATTCTGAATGACAACCAGGCAGCCATAGAAAGATCATAAAGAATATCAGTGTGACCTCAGCTGGTGTGAAGGCCTGAGGGTGAGGCAGAACATGGAACATTTAAAAGAGGCTCACAGGAATAGATGAGGAAGTGGTAGGAAGTGAGCTTAGATATATTGGGCAAAAGTTTATATTTTACTTTAGCAAAGTGATACAAGGGCAGTAAAGGGTTTTGGGCAGTAAGTGACATAATTCAATCTGCATTTGAAAAAGAGTCATTGTAAGCTTGAGAGAGAACACATTATGGGGGCAGATCAAAGCAAAGTGCTGAATAGGAGGGTGCAATATGGTGGCTTGGGCTGAGACTGGGCAGTTTAGGGAGGTTGATGCAGAGGGGCTTGGGATAAGTGCTTTTTGAAATAGAATGCAGGGAGAAAGGAAAGTCAAAATCTAAAGCCAAAATATTTGGTTCAAGTGTGAGAGCGTCCCACATTACTGACATTGGAAAAACAGAGAAAAAGGAGGTGTATGCTGATCAAATTAGGTTAAGATGTCTTCGACACACGTAAATGGAGTGGTGAAGTGTGGGACTGGATGTGGATTAGCTAATGTTTCTTAATGAACAGTGTCATACAAAGGGCATTCAAAGCAAGGGGCCTGGACTAGACCACCAGGTAGACAGTGGACAGGGAAAAGCAGAGAGGTCAGCAGGGTCGTGAGAAGTGCTCAGTGAGGAGGAGTAAAGTGGCAGCAACAGAGAGGACGCGCTACTCGGTTAGGGCCAACCGGGCTTCACACGCCTCCTTCCCCAGCACCCTTCGCCACACTGGTCCGCCAGTGAAGGTGAGTCTGCAGGGGTCGTTCAGCAAACTGGGTTTCCACTGAAACAAAGAACACAGGAATAATCGGGCCCTCATCCAGAATGCTGTCATATCTACATGAGATGTTTTGAGCGATGGTAGCCAGCCACATGGTGACCATGACAGCAGCTTACAAGAGCAAAGTGTCACACTGAAGATGGTGCACCAGAAAGATGTCACCATGCTGCTAAACTCACCAACCATGAAGGTGCCCCACTTTGCGACTTCTGTGTTATTTCAAGGTGTTTCCTGTTATGTGAACCCAAGAACATCTGAAGCATAGATGAAATGAGGAAAGATCTGAACACATTTCTTAGAAAGTGGGAAAGTTAGACTTACTAGGAAAATATGGCAGAAATGCAAGGCAAAATGACATTTGAGATACGTTATCAGAGGATGAATAATTTTATCTCCCCCACCCCCAGCAATTGCTAGGTATTTGGGGTCAGCCCAGCCTAAGCAAATAAGCTAAAACTTTACTTAGATAAGTACAAAAGAGTGGGGGGTGGGTGAGAGCAGAAGTTGACATTTATTGAGCAGATGCTATGTAATAATCATGCATAAACTATCCTGAGTGCTTCATGGGTATTAACCAATTTAATCCCTCTAATTTCCCTACAAAATTGGTGGGAAGCTAGCTAAGGTCCTTCACAAGGAAATAATGATCTCAAAGTACCATGGAATCTTAAGCTGAATTTGTAAGAAAGGAGGGACGACTGGGAGGGTGAGTATCCATGGGCCTGATGATCCAACGAGGTGGGTACGACAGCGTGAGGCAGAAAATCTAGCTTCTGAATGGAGCAGCTGTGACTGAAATCAAAGTCATGGAGGGACTGAGCTAAAACAGGAAGGAGGAAGAGAGCTTTGTGAGTACAATCACAGATTGCTGGAACCCGCTTCTGTAGATCTTATGAAATAATGTACAGAAAGTGCTTTTCCCACTTCCTCGAGTAATTTTTGTGTATATATTTTCAGACCTACCAATTATAAACTATTTGGATAGGTATGGATATTGAGAACCTATCATTCTAAATGAGAAAAATAATATTGTATTCTTAGCCTATCCAAAAGTTCCAATCAATCTTCCCAAATACTGATAAAATAGTTGGGCAAAAGTATAAACAAGAAGTACAAAACACTACCAAATTCAGATACTACATTAAACTACTACCTAATAGTCTACCATGATTCCTGCAGAGTATTTAGCATTTTAAACATCAAGTACCTAAATATTTAATACTTAAATGAATTCATCAGGGAGTATGTGTGTGCAGAGAAAACAAAAGTATCAGGTACAAACTGTTTCCTTTTATGTGGCACTAAACAGATAATATAAATATAATTAAAATAAACGAAAAGTTGTATTAAAGATAAATGATGAATGCCAGTAATTCTAAGCACAATAAACACAGAATTTCTAAACTGACCACTTATTAAATGGAAAAAACAAACAAACAAAAGCCTCACCGTACAAGGAGGGAGGGAGGTGGGGGTCACTGCTGCTCCCTGGAGCTGGGGTAACAGGAAGCAGCTGCATGCAGTGCAGGGTGAACAGAACTGTCAATTATCTACTAACTATTCAAACTCAAAGCAAATTCTTTGTTTGGTACTAAGATTCTCAAAGTAGACAACTTTGAACCACAGACAAGGTAAAAAAAAAAAAAAAAAAAAGAAAATACTCTAAATGGGTATCTATTTCTTTTGTTTGTGATATACCAAAAATACAAAAATGGGTTTGTAATTAGTCTTTGAAAAGCTGTTTTTCTTTATTTTCTACTTTTCAAAATTAAAGGGTGTCTCCCTACCATCCTCCAAAGGTGACCAGTTTTTAACTGCTGAGTATCATTAGCTTAAGGATTTTGACCTATTTGATACATGACAATTCCAAGCCATTACCTTCCCTGAAGCTTAAACCACCCCATCTTCAGCCAGTGGTAAATTACTCAGGTTGGCTCTTAAGTCTTTCTGACAAGACTCAAATAGTCTCTGATAATTTCCTGTTATGGTAGTGCACAATGTATCAAGCTCCTGTTGTACATTTCCTCCCCAGACCCTGGTTCCTTTCAGTGGAGCTGTATTTTAAAATATAACACTTCTGCTTAATGGCAATCAAGATTGCTTACAATAGCTACAATTTCATGGCACTTTCTGCATATTCTTTTAAGTTTAATATTGAATTTCAAAGCTTCTATTTCCCAGCAATGATGAGCACCGAGGATGAACATAGGGAACAAGCTTCTGGGTAGTCAGCACTTCACCACGTGATGTCACCAGGTCTTCATCTCCTTTGCTGTCCACATCACTAAATCCAGTCTCTTTAGCAAGATCTACAATTTCACTACTTTGCTTTAACTACTTTATTGAAACTTGGACTTTGCAAATCAAAATTTGGGGATCAGTTTTTGTAAGGCTACACAAAGATCATGTGTGGCTACTCTATGAAGTCAGAAAATAGATTTCTGAGCTCAGTGTTTCTTCTTTGCTCTTCTCACACTGCACCCTCTAACCTCCCTGCTAGCTCATGATACAAAAAGGCTGCTGAAGTCTTGCTATTAAGTCTGTAATCAAGTACCAAGAATGAAAAAAAAGGGATAAGGGCAGGAGAGTGCTCCACTGACTAAGCCCCAGCCAACATCTACTTCCATCTATCTCACGGTCTAGAACTTGGCCACAGGTAGCTGTGAGGGGTTGCAAATGTAGTCTCTTTGCTGACTGTTTGCCACAGCATTGAGAATTCAGCTGGGGCTGTATTACTCAAGGAAAATGAAAATGGGTAGGCAACTAGCAAGCACTGTCACAAATGGCAGAACTAATCTAATCATATAACAAATGCTTCCACACTAGTGTATTGTTTGGAAGAATGCAAATATACTTGAAATGGCATATAACTGTTAATAATTCTTCAGGAGTTAATCAAATATCTTGAGAGGGCATTAAAAAAGTTTTCCCTACCTAATGGTCACCTGAGATTATACTACTCAAAACAAACATTTTTAAGTAGCAATATCTATCTGCAGAGGCTTTACCACAGCAAGCTGTTGCCAGAGAGGGCAAGAAAGACAATGTTTCACAGAATACCTTCTGTATTCTCTGCTGCCTCTTGGGCATGCAGACCTTCAATGCCATGGGAAAGCTAGCAGCAATCTAAGACTTCAGCACTCCTCCTCCCAGACCAAAGCCTCAACAAGAAGTATAAAACAATACCAAATTCAGATACTACTTTCCCTTTGTTGAATTTACACATTAAAATGATCTAAAGTAAGCTTTACTTTTCACAATAAAAATATGTAAGTGATGGAACACAATTTAGGGTGATAAAGTATGTTTTGGTAAATTCAAAGGTGGAATATGCCACACTTGTTTCTTTTCTTATTCATCACCTTTTCCCTTCCCTTATGACTTCATGGGAAAAGAGGCACTAATAACAAAGGGGGACACTTATAACAAATTTTCAAGCTGAAAGGCACAGACACTGCATTAAGGGTACTTATTGATATGATTAGAAGTGACCTCTGACTTCTACAAGTAAACATCACTTTTGAATTACTTATGAATCGCCTCTCATAAATAAATAGGAAGCCCCAGTTGAGGTTATTTTTTCCTTGAACTGTGGAGGAAACCTCAGTAAAATGCCAGCTTTGGAGTTTAATGCCCTTTACGACTGACTCCTGTGGGACTCTGTCAGAGCACTTCAGCAAAGAGCCTTCTGGGTAGGTCAGGGCTCAGTGCTCAGAAAACTGAGTTCCTCTCACTTTTACAATGAAAGCATCAGGGTCAAAGAGGAGTGAGCTATGTGAGCTAACAAGGCTTGTTTTCCAGTCTTATAAGACACTGTCATGATTATACAAAAACCCTAAAAATATTTAACCTTTAATTTGTGACCACAGTTTCAAGTGTTGCAATACTTGCTATTCCCTCAGACTTTTAGTATGTTGTAAAGCAATGAAATAGAGCGAGCAGGGGAGCAGGCAACAGGCAGGGGAGGGAGAAGAAAAAGAAGAAAAATTTGAATTGGATGAGATGGGATTGGAATATGTGAGGAGAAAACCCTAAGTGGCCACACTGTGTAGAAACTACCTGAAAATTTAGCAGTCTGAGCTTCATCTACAAGGCTTATGCTAAAGTAGCATTTAGGAAAAACTTGAAAATTTTTTTTTAAGAATCAAGGCAGGGGAAGACAAGGTGGACATCAACATTTTTTTTCCAGAGCAAGTTAAGCAGTCTGGCAAAAAAAAAATTAAAACCTTTTTGATATAGCTTTTTAGTTACAATACTTATTTACCAAAAGCCCTTTGAACCATTACCTCATTCAAGTGTTAATTTTATTTATTACAGAACTATCCTTAATATTTAAATGATATATGTACATTTTTACAACAAACATTTAATGAAACACTGTTATACCCCCCACCCCCAAGTGCTGGGGATCAAACCTGGGGCTTTATATAAAGCCATCTCCACAGGCAAGGTTGTCTTTTTTTTTAACTTTTGAAAAACTGTTCATTTGCTGTTATCTACATGATGAATTTTACCTTTAAAACTATTTTAAAGACTGTAGGGTGTGCATCTATCCCTTTTGGTCCACCCAGATCTACTACCAGCACTGCCTGCCCCTCCACCATACAGCAATTAGGAGGCTGAGAACTCAAGTGCTACCCTGGTAGCTTCAAGGGTCTTCTGGAGGCTGCTCCTGACCAACCCTCTCTCATACTTCAGTACAGCCAGTGGGCAGGCAAGTGATTTAATCCAGACCAGTCAACTCATTTACAACTTCCACCTTAAATGAAGCAACAGAAGGAATGGCTCGGTTTAACAGTCAAGTGAAGGTAATGGTGAAATGGTCTGTCTATACTGCTTGATGTGGAAGTCACTAGGCATATGTGGCAATGAGCACCTGAAATGTGACATGTGTGATCCAAGCTTTGATTTCAACTCATTTTAATTAATTTAAACTTAAACAGCCTCTTGTGGCCAGTTGGCACAGTACTAAACAGCACAGGTGCAGAGTCTCCTGCCCTGAGAGTCTGGTAACCTCTCAGGCTCTCATGACTTCCCTCCTGGTGGCAATGTTGGCTTCTCCTGAAAAAGCAAAGCTTGGACAGGACTGACAGTTCATTTCAATGTGCCCAGTGTTTCAATGATGCATCCAAGATGAAAGGTTTCCACATCCCCACAATTCTTTTGTCTGGGTAAGGATGCTGCTTAGTACAAGGGGAAAAGAGCCAGCAGATGTTTAGAGGCAGAGAGGTGTTCTACAATGTAGGTGACTTTTGTCACACAAAGGAGAACATCTAGACACCAAATGATCATCTTACAATGCAGCTGTTCCCCACACAAGAAAAGTGGAATCAGTAAACTTAACCAAAGCCAAGATCTTCCTAACAGCCTTCCACACAAACCTCCTCCCACACTGAGTACACTGGGTCGTAAAAGTGCCTCTGCAACCATGTCTCCTACACGTGTATTTTTGCATTTTTTCATTTTAATAATTTTTATTAAATATTACAAATTATGTTACGTTATTCATATATGATTGATTTAACATCATTAGAATCTATAAGTACATCACAAAATTATGACTCAGCTGGATATTTCTTTTTGAGATGACTACCTTTTTGCTATTATGTAATAGGTATGATGTATGTATAATATGGATATAATTGTGGGGTTAAATAAATATTAAATACATAAGACAGTCTGAAAGAAAACACTTGATTATTTTGATAGGGTGATTTTGTTAGAAATGCATTTCATACTTACAAGATAAACCATCTGACTACAGATATGAGAAATCAAATTTAATACTTTGGTATCTGCGGATGTTATCTGTCTTTATGAGTTGTTTACACTACTTTGCATTTATTTTATTTTATTTTTTTATTGGTTGTTCAAAACATTACATAGTTCTTGATATATCATATTTCACACTTTGATTCAAGTGGGTTATGAACTCCCATTTTTACCCCGTATACAGATTGCAGAGTCACATCAGTTACACTTCCACTGATTTACTTATTGACATACTCATGTCTGTTGTATTTTGCTGCCTTTCCTATCCTCTACTATCCCCCCTCCCCTCCCCTCTTCTCTCTCTACCCCCTCTACTGTAATTCATTTCTCCCCCTTGTATTCTTTTTCCCTTTCCCCTCACTTCCTCTTGTATGTAATTTTGTATAACCCTAAGGGTCTCCTTCCATTTCCAAGCAATTTCCCCTCTCTCTCCCTTTCCCTCCCACCTCTCATCCCTGTTTAATGTTAGTCATCTTCTCATGCTCTTCTTCCCTACTCTTGTTCTTAGTTACTTTCCTTATATCAAAGAAGACATTTGGCATTTGTTTTTTAGGGATTGGCTAGCTTCACTTAGCATAATCTGCTCTAATGCCATCCATTTCCCTCCAAATTCTATAATTTTGTCATTTTTTAATGCAGAGTAATACTCCATTATGTATAAATGCCACATTTTTTTTATCCATTCATCTATTGAAGGGCATCTAGGTTGCTTCCACAGTCTTGCTATTGTGAATTGTACTGCTATGAACATCGATGTAGCAGTGTCCCTGTAGCATGCTCTTTTTAGGTCTTTAGGGAATAGACCCAGAAGGGGAATAGCTGGATCAAATGGTGGTTCCATTCCCAGCTTTCCAAGAAATCTCCATACTACTTTCCAAATTGGTTGCACCAATTTGCAGTCCCACCAACAATGTACAAGTGTACCCTTTTCCCCACATCCTCGCCAGCACTTGTTGTTGTTTGACTTCATAGTGGCTGCCAATCTTACTGGAGTGAGATGGTATCTTAGGGTGGTTTTGATTTGCATTTCTCTGACTGCTAGAGATGGAGAGCATTTTTTCATGTACTTGTTGATTGATTGTATGTCCTCCTCTGAGAAGTGTCTGTTTAGGTCCTTGGCCCATTTGTTGATTGGGTTATTTGTTATCTTATTGTCTAATTTTTTGAGTTCTTTGTATACTCTGGATATTAGGGCTCTATCTGAAGTGTGAGGAGTAAAGATTTCTTCCCATGCTGTAGGCTCCCTATTTACCTCTCTTATTGTTTCTTTTGCTGAGAAAAAACTTTTTAGTTTGAGCAAGTCCCATTTGTTGATTCTAGATATTAATTCTTGTGCTATGGGTGTCCTATTGAGGAATTTGGAGCCCGACCCCACAGTATGTAGGTCGTAGCCAACTTTTTCTTCTATCAGCTGCCTTGTCTCTGGTTTGATATCAAGCTCCTTGATCCATTTTGAGTTAACTTTTGTGCATGGCGAGAGAAAGGGATTCAGTTTCATTTTGTTGCATATGGATTTCCAGTTTTCCCAGCACCATTTGTTGAAGATGCTATCCTTCCTCCATTGCATGCTTTTAGCCCCTTTATCAAATATAAGAAAGTTGTAGTTTTGTGGGTTGGTTTCTGTGTCCTCTATTCTGTACCATTGGTCCACCTGCCTGTTTTGATACCAGTACCATGCTGTTTTTGTTACTATTGCTCTGTAGTATAGTTTGAGGTCTGGTATCTCTATACCACCTGATTCACACTTCCTGCTTAGCATTGTTTTTGCTATTCTGGGTCTTTTATTTTTCCATATGAATTTCATGATTGCTTTCTCTATTTCTACAAGAAATGCCGTTGGGATTTTGATTGGCATTGCATTAAACCTATAGAGAACTTTTGGTAATATCGCCATTTTGATGATGTTAGTTCTGCCTATCCATGAACAGGGTATATTTTTCCATCTTCTAAGATCTTCTACTTCTCTCTTTAGGGTTCTGTAGTTTTCATTGTATAAATCTTTTACCTCTTTTGTTAGGTTGATTCCCAAGTATTTTATTATTTTTGAGGATATTGTGAATGGAGTGGTTGTCCTCATTTCCATTTCAGAGGGTTTGTCTCTGATATACAGGAATGCCTTTGATTTATGCGTGTTGATTTTATATCCTGCCACTTTGCTGAATTCATTTATTAGCTCTAATAGTTTCTTTGTAGACCCTTTTGGGTCTGCTAGGAATAGAATCATGTCATCTGCAAATAGTGATAATTTAAGTTCTTCTTTTCCTATTTTTATGCCTTTAATTTCTTTCGTCGGTCTAATTGCTCTGGCCAGTGTTTCGAGAACTATGTTGAACAGAAGTGGTGAGAGAGGGCATCCCTGTCTTGTTCCAGATTTTAGAGGGAATGCCTTCAATTTTTCTCCATTCAGAATGATGCTAGCCTGGGGCTTAGCGTAGATTGCTTTTACAATGTTGAGGTATGTTCCTGTTATCCCTATTTTTTCGAGAGTTTTGAACATAAAGGGATGCTGTACTTTGTCGAATGCTTTTTCTGCATCTATCGAGATGATCATATGGTTCTTATTTTTAAGTCTACTGATGTGGTGAATAACATTTATTGATTTCCGTATATTGAACCAGCCTTGCATCCCAGGGATGAATCCTACTTGATCATGGTGCACATTTTTTTTGATGTGCCTTTGTATCCGATTCGCCAGAATTTTATTGAGGATTTTTGCGTCTAGGTTCATTAGAGATATTGGTCTGTAGTTTTCTTTCTTTGAAGTATCTTTGTCTGGTTTAGGAATCAGTGTGATGTTGGCCTCGTAGAATGAATTTGGAAGTTCTCCCTCTTTTTCTATTTCCTGAAATAGCTTGAAAAGTATTGGTATTAGTTCCTCTTTAAAGGTTTTGTAAAACTCTGCTGTATACCCATCCAGTCCTGGGATTTTCTTAGTTGGTAATCTTTTGATGGTTTCTTCTATTTCCTCAATTGATATTGGCCTGTTTAGGTTGTCTATATCCTCCTGTCTCAATCTGGGCAGATCATATCATTTAAGAAATTTATCGATGCCTTCACTATCTTCTATTTTATTGGAGTATAAGGATTCAAAATAATTTCTGATTATCTTCTGTATTTCTGAAGTGTCTGTTGTGATGTTGCTTTTTCATCCTGTAAGCTAGTAATTTGAGTTCTCTCTCTTCTTCTCTTCGTTAGCATGGCTAAGGGTCTGTCGATCTTATTTATTTTTTCAAAGAACCAACTTTTAGTTTTATCAATTTTTTCAATTGTTTCTTTTGTTTCGATTTCATTAATTTCAGCTCTGATTTTAATTATTTCTTGCCTTCTACTTCTTTTGCTGTTATTTTGCTCTTCTTTTTCTAGGATTTTGAGATGAAGTATGAGATCATTTATTTGTTGGTTTTTTCTTTTTTTAAGGAATAAACTCCATGCAACGAATTTTCCTCTTAGAACTGCTTTCAATGTGTCCCATAGATTCCGATATGTTGTGTCTGTGTTTTCATTTATCTCTAAGAATTTTTTAATTTCCTCCTTAATGTCTTCTATAACCCATTGATCATTCAGTAACCTATTGTTCATTCTCCAAGTGATGCATGATTTTTCCTTCCTTTTTTTATCATTGATTTTCAGTTTCAATCCATTATGGTCAGATAAGATGCAAGGTATTATCTCTACTCCTTTATATTGTCTAAGAGTTGCCCTGTGACATAATATATGATCTATTTTTGAGAAGGATCCATGTGCTGCTGAGAAAAAAGTGTAACTGCTTGATGTTAGGTGGTATATTCTATATATGTCAATTAAGTCTAGGTTGTTAATTGTGTTATTGAGTTCTATAGTTTCCTTATTTAACTTTTGTTTGGAAGATCTGTCCAGTGGTGAGAGAGGTGTGTTGAAGTCTCCCATGATTATTGTATGGTGGTCTATTAGACTCTTGAACTTGAGAAGAGTTTGTTTGATGAATATAGCTGCACCATTGTTTGGGGCATATATATTTATGATTGTTATGTCTTGTTGGTGTATGGTTCCCTTGAGCAGTATGTAGTGTCCCTCTTTATCCCTTTTGATTAACTTTGGCTTGAAATCTATTTTATTTGATATGAGTATGGACACTCCTGCTTGTTTCCGAAGTCCAAATGAGTGATATGATTTTTCCCAACCTTTCACCTTCAGTCTATGTATGTCTTTTCCTATCAAATGCGTCTCCTGTAGGCAGCATATTGTTGGGTCATGTTTTGTGATCCATTCTGCTAGCCTGTGTCTCTTTATTGGTGAGTTTAAGCCATTAACATTTAGGGTTATTATTGAGATATGGGTTATCCTTCCAGCCATATTTGTTTATTTATGTTACTGAATATGGTTTGTTTTCCTATTTGATTATTTTCCCCCCTTTACTGTCCTTCCTCCCACTGTTGGTTTTCATTGTTATTTTCCATTTCCTCTTCCTGTAATGTTTTGCCAAGGATTTTTTGAAGAGATGGTTTTCTAGCTGCGAATTCTTTTAACTTTTGTTTATCGTGGAAGGTTTTAATTTCATCTTCCATCTTGAAGCTTAATTTTGCTGGATACACAATTCTTGGTTGGAGCCCATTTTCTTTCAGTGTTTGAAATATGTTATTCCAGGATCTTCTAGCTTTCAAAGTCTGTGTTGAGAGATCAGCTGTTATCCTGATTGGTTTACCCCTAAATGTGATCTGCTTCCTTTCTCTTGTAGCTTTTAAGATTCTCTCCTTATTCTGTATGTTGGGCATCTTCATTATAATGTGTCTAGGTGTGGATCTCTTATGATTTTGCACTTTCAGCATCCTGTAGGCTTCTAGGATTTGGGATTCTGTCTCGTTCTTCAAGTCTGGGAAGTTTTCTCGAATTATTTCATTGAATAGATTTCTCATTCCTTTGGTTTGGAGCTCTGTGCCTTCCTGTATCCCAATGACTCTTAAGTTTGGTCTTTTAATGTTATCCCATATTTCTTGGATGTTCTGCTCATGGTTTCTTAACAGTCTTGCTGAGCTGTCTATGTTCTTTTCAAGTTGAAATACTTTGTCTTCATTGTCTGATGTTCTATCTTCTAAGTGTTCTACTCTGCTGGTAGTATTCTTAATTAAGTTTTTAAGTTGGTTTATTGCTTCCTGCCTTTCTAGGATTTCTGTTTGTTTTTTATAACTTCTATCTCCCTGTATAGTTGATCTTTTGCTTCCTGGATTTGTTTATGTATTTCATTGTTGAAGAGATCTTTCATTGTCTGATTTTGCTGTCTAATGTCTTCCTTGAGACTCCAGATCATCTGAAGCATGTATCTCCTGAATTCTTTATCTGACATTCCATCTGCTGCAGATATTACCTCTTCTAATGTTGAGTTGACCTGCATTGCTTGTGGTCCTTTCTTTCCTTGTCTCTTCATACTGTTCGCGTTTCTTTCTGCTTACTGAGACTGTTGTGTTGTTGAATTTTCACCCTATATATTTGTATTACTCTTGTATAGTTGCAGAGTCTCCCGCGCAGGCGCGGGCAGGGGCTCTGCTCCTCCTCCAATTGGGGCACTGTGCCTACCACATTGGCAGGCCGCTGGGCCTGTTCTGCTGGTTGGTAGCAGGTGTGCCTACCTTGCAGGCGTGTGGGGCGGCTCTGCCACTCCCAGGTTGCTGGGCCTGACCTGCTGGTGGATTGCAGGTCCGGCTACCTTGAAGGCGCGGGGGGAGGGCGCACACCTATTTGTATTTAGACAGTTACTTGAAATGGAGGACGTAATGCTTGGGATGAAAGTTGGGGGGAAGGGGAAGGTAGGTGCTCTTGAAAAGAAAGAAGGAGAGGGAGATAGATAGCATAGAGGAGAATGGAAAGAGCAGTAAAACTTGGAAGGGGAGAGAGAGAGGGAAAAGGGAGAGAAAAAATTAAAATGAAATAGGAAATAAAATTAGGTCTTAGAGATCCATTTTCTTCTCTTCCCATAGGCAAAGCTGTGCCTTCCGGGCTGAGTTTTGCCCTCAATGTGTCAACAGCAATCCCTGTAAGGCGGTTCCTGGGAGTCTCTCAATCCTGTTGGTCCAGAGCCGTTTCACTTCTACGGCCCCTCCTCCCCTTCCTCCTGCCAGCCAGCCAGGTCCTGCTCACCGGAGGCAATTCCCCAAGGATTTGGTTACACTTTCAGCCCCACCGAGTGCTTTATTTCCCTAACTACTGAGCACTCTTGCTGTCATTCATCTAAGCCCCAGTGCTGTGGAGCTGTAGTCTGGGAGTCAATTGTTTAATTTTTCCGGACCCCTTTGGTGGGCACACCTT
Organism: Spermophilus citellus; assembly: GCF_964194105.1. Classification (NCBI taxonomy): domain Eukaryota; kingdom Metazoa; phylum Chordata; class Mammalia; order Rodentia; family Sciuridae; genus Spermophilus; species Spermophilus citellus. Next base: position 1,307,788 of record NC_138198.1, on the reverse strand, counting down.
CGGAATCTGGCAGCTAAGACCATTGGTGTCGCTGCTGGTGGTAATAGGAGTTGGGGGTCGAGGATCCCCTCTACTTCCCTCAGCCCCTACAGTCACAACCACACTGCTGGCGGTAGGAGGAGTTGGGGGTCTGGAGTGTCTTCCGCCCCTACCGTCACACCCTCTCAGTTCGCGGTTGGGGGATTTGGGGGTGGGGAGACTTCTCTGCTTCCCTCTGCCCCTACAGTCATGCCCTCGTCACTGGCAGTAGGGGGAGTTGGGGGTCGAGAGTCCTTTGGCCCTTACGGTCCCGCCCACGGAAAGATTTTGAAGTTTCCCGGTTGTTTGTATCTGGTGTGGGTGGGAGTCACACACCTGCTAAAGTAGATTCCGCTGGGAAGGAATCTCTTTGGCCGAATTTTGGTGACTTCCCCTCTCTGCTATGGCGGGCCCCTGGCTCCTTGCTGGAGTGTCCGAAGGGAGGGGTGGAACTGGCTTGTCTCTGGTCTGACACAATCTCTGGTTTTAGTTCCCAGTTCGCTATTTCATAAAGGGTTGGTTAGATTCCCTTCACGCTGTCTCGGGGGGGGGGAGCCGTTCGCTGGGTGGGCGGGGCTGTTAGTAGAGCCGGGAGGGCACGGGCTGTCTGCTGGGCCAGGCGGGGACACTTCTCGCTGCGCCGGGCGGCCGGGGGCTGCCTGTAGAGCCAGGCAGCTGCGGCCGCGTGGCTAAGATCCGGGCGGGCGGGGTGGACGTTCCCTGAGCGAGAGCAGGGCCTCTCCGGGACAGCGGGATGGCGGGTGCCGTCTGCGGGTTCGGGCGGGCCACGCCGCTCGGGGCCGCCGGTCGCTTTCTGAAGCGGCTGGTAGCCGCGGGATTGTACCTCTGCACCCGCCGGGGGGCCGCCTGTAGAGCCGGGCAGCTGCGGCCGCGTGGCTACGAGCCTGGCAGGCGTGGTGGCCGTTCGCAGAGCGAGAGCAGGGCCTCCCTGGGACGGCGGTATGGCGGGTGCCGTCTGCGGGTTTGGGCGGGCCGCGCCGCTCTGGGCCGCTGGCCACTTGCAGAAGCGGCTGGTGGCTGCGGGACTGGACCTCCACGCCCGCGTGGCCGGCCAAGATCCACTTGTCTGGGACAAACTGACACTTCTAATAAACCTACCAATTCCCGGCAGGTCCCCTCTTAACGGAATTTTGCTAGAAGTTCCTCAGTAGGTAGACTGCCGCTGTTCCAATGGGTCTTTCTGATCCCGTTAATGTGGAGACATTGGAATCGCTGCTTCCTCGCCGGCGGCCATGTTGGATCCCCACTACTTTGCATTTTTAAAGAAAATATCTTAAATGCTGAAAACCAATCACGCAATCATGAAGATGATAATGAATAAAAACCATGTAGTCTTTACAAAGTTCTTCAGAAGATATAGTTTCATCATGCTTAACAATTACATGGTAAGAATAAGATTAGTCATATATGGTGCAATGCAAATTACTCCAAAATTTAGTGGTTTAAAACAATAAATATTTACTTCTTTTATGGATTCTGCAGGTCAGGAATCCACAAAGAGTCTGGCTGGTTCTTCTGGCTCCGAGTCTCTCAGGGAACCCCAGCCCTCTGCTTCCAGGGTCTTTCCCTTCTTGTCCTGCACCAGTGAGCCATGTCATAGGTTTGGCTCTTGATACAGTATTCGCAAATTGAGCAATTCAAGAGACCAGGTACAAGAGGGAAGCCACAGTCTTCTAACAACCTAAGAGATGACATCCCATGACTTCAGAGTCAACACATCCAGCCCCCACTGCAGTGTGGATGACTCTGGGTTTGTGAATACCAGGTCATCACTTTAGGGGCTGCTACTGCAAGAACAATGGCTGATTAAGCAACACACACTACAAGGGGCATCTCTTCTACTAACATCTCTCTTTTACCCCAAAGGAATGTTTTCCCAAGAGAACATTCCAAGGGTATTTCCCAAAAGTTCAAAATCATCTCCATTCTTTCAAACTCAAGGAGGAGATGAAGAGAATATGTTAACCACTTATTTTCAAAAAAATACTAAAGGAAGAAAAGTAAAAAGAATAATGTGGAAGTCACTGCTTTTTAGACTTCTTTGTATTTCCATCACATGGAAAACACACACTACTTGCCCACTACCCATAAAAAGTAAAGGAAAGTGACAACCATACATCAATGGTCATTCTTTCCTTTCTACAATAGAACAAAGCAATTGTAGCGATGAATTCTGTCACACCTTGGGGACACTGGGGATACACAGTGCTTGCCTAACACACACAGACCCCCGCTCAATACACAGCATTTTTTGAGGAGGGGGAAAAGGGACCTTGAGGTTTTCATTAAATGAGGATTATAATAAAGGGTTCAAGATACAGTGGAAAATCCTTAGTATCTAGATGTCTTCTCTCTGCTATAAACACAAGACATTTGTATATTCTCACAGTTTTTCAGATGTTATAACATAGGAAAAGGTTCCTGATTAAAAAATGTAAACAAACAATGCATGCAGATGAAGGCATGAATACTTTTAACGTTCCTTATCAAAAGAAGGTCACAATATGAAAATTTAAAGATTCTGGCAGAGCAAGTGCATTATGAATAGATAGATAATGGTCATTTATTGAGAAACGATTATGTACTATGTAATTGAACACATCATTTCTTATAATATCTCCAAGAATTCGGAAGCCACTGTTATCCTCATTTGACAAATGAGAAAACCAAGTGACTCAGAGAGGTGAGGGAACCAACCCACCCATGTGACTGCCTGGTTCTGCAGCTCGCCTGTTTTCCCTAAAGGCAAGCCACATCTACTAGAAGGGACCAGAGCCGCACAGCTCCTCACATATGTAGCTCCCCTTTGAGGGGACAAGTCCTGGAGGGGGAGAAGACTATAACTGATAAGTAGAACAAAAGAGACAATAAATCACTACCCACCTCTGGTATCAAAGGCGATGACAATGGCAGAAACCTTCAAGATAAAATTGCACACCTCAGCTCCCACTAAGTAAGTGGCACTGAAGAGAAATGGATGGCACCACAGGCCTGCCAGACAGAAAGACGCTGACACCTGGGCCTCCTCTCCAGGGCACCTGCAGGTCGCCTCCTGTTCCTCACCCCACTCTGCCTTGAGCCCACCTCCACCCTCTCCCAGAGTCCTGAGGGCTGGCACTGCAGGAGGAGGTTAGAGCCATGAAAGACCTGGCACTGATCACAAATCACAAAACCTAGGCAGAGGTGACACGACCATGTGCCACGCTCCCACCAAACACTTTCCGAGATTTCCTGCTTGGGATCTGCCTTCGTGGAGAAGTCTAATTAAACAGACCAACCAACAAACAAAAAACTTTAAACAGAAAACAAACAGCAAAATGAACAAATTAAAACACGCGTGATACTGCACAGTGACTAAAACTACTGTGAACAGACTGATTAAAATCATTTCTCCTGAGAAAACAACCAAGTATTCCATGTTGTTAAATGCCAGTACAAGAAAATTTTGATAATAACTGTTTGATAGCAGGAAAGTGAAGGAGCCTTTCTGCAAAGCATGGCCAAGCAAGATGAAGCGACTCTAAGTTACTGGAAACAGATTGTTTTTGTAATGAAATGTATCTGATATCTAGTCAGATTTTCAGAACTCTAAACCATATCTCAAAAAAAAAAAGAAAGAAAAACATGACAAATAACCTTCCTTCCCACTGTAACCCAAAGTAAAAATAAATCATACCACAAAACAATTAAAATCTTTATCTATGCCAGCAAAAAAAAAAAAAAAAAAATTCACAAAATATAACAACAAGAATATATGCACCCACACCTATTGCCTTTTTAGATTCAGTTACCGGGGACTGAACTCAGGGGCACTCAACCACTGAGCCACATCCCCAGCCCTATTTTATATTTTATTTAGAGACAGGCTATTACTCAATTGGTTAGTGCCTCACTTGCTGGGGCTGGCTTTGAACTGGTGATCCTCCTACCTCAGCCTCTCAAGCCACTGAAATTACAGGCATGTGCCACGATACCCAGCTTATCCTTAGTTTTGCTTTCTGGGGTTTCAGTTATCCATGATCAACTGAAATCCAAAAATATTAATGGAAAATTTCAGAAATAATTACTTCACGATTTCAAAACTGCTTTTCTGAGTGTCTTGTGAAATCTCATGCCATCCCATTCTGTCCTGCCCAGGGTGTGAAGCATCTCTTTGTCTAGTGTATGCACGTTTTATACACACACACACACACACACACACACACACACACACATACTACCTGTCCTGTGACAGAAAGATCACAGTCACATAACTTCCATTACAATACAGTATACTGTTAAAACTGTTCTAGTTGGGGATCCCTCATAAGGATACGAAACTCAATAAACGAAATTCATCATATTAATAGATCAAAACAGGAATCACATGATCATCTCAATAGATGCATAAAAAGCATTTGACAAAATAAAGCACAACTTCATGTTCAAAACACTAGAAAAACTAGGGACAGTAGGAACATACCTCAACATTGTAAACCAAACAACATTACAAGAGGCTTATAGAACCCCAAATGTACAAAATTACAGCAGACCCGCACAAAGACACATTATAATGAGAATGACTAACACAAAGAATAAAGATAAAATCTTAAAGGCTGTGAGAGGGGAAAAAAAGTCAAATTACATAGAGGGGGAAACCAATTCAGATCTCAGCCCAGACCCTCACAGCTAGGAGGTCCTGAAATAATATATTTCAAGCTCTGAAAGAAAATGGATGCCAACCAAGAATTTGATATCCAGCAAAATTAAGTTTCAGATTTGAAGATGAAATTCAGTGGCACCGAAGAGAAATGATAAAAACCTTCCATGATAAACAAAAATGAAAAGAATTCTCGGGGCTGGGGATGTGGCTCAAGCGGTAGCGCACTCGCCTGGCATGCGTGCGGCCCGGATTCGATCCTCAGCACCACATACCAACAAAGATGTTGTGTCCGCCGAGAACTGAAAAATAAATATTAAAAATTCTCTCTCTCTCTCTCTCTCCTCTCTCACTCTCTCTTTAAAAAAAAAAAAAAAACAAAAAGAAAAGAATTCTCAACTAGAAAGCCTACATTACTGAGCATCCTCAACAAAATACTCCATGCGGATGAAGTGAAGAGCTCCTGATTTAAGGGCTGCTTTTTTCTAGTTCTGTGAAGAACGGCATTGGCATTCTGATGGGGACTGCACTGACTGTGTATCCTGCATTTGGTAGTATGGCCCTTCTGACAATATCAATTCTGCCTACCCAAGGACATGGAGCCGTCTTTCCCATCTTACGGGGCCCTCTTCAGTTTTTCCTTCAGTGCTCTATAATTTTCCTTTTAGAGATCTTTAACCTCTTGGCTAGGTTATGTGGAGAGTGGTGACTTGAATCATGGCTGTGCTGTGCTGGGAACCAGCCCAGTTGTTATAGTGATGCTGGCCTGCGGAAGTTACATGCAAAGGCACAGAGCAGTTAGCAGTTGAGTCCTTGAGCTTAGGCACCAAGTCCCAGAGATGAGAGAATCCTTCAGATAGCCCATTTTCCCACAAATAAGCTTTTTATGAAACTTATATAATAAATGTGCTGAGCTAGTTTAGGGTCACTACATCTCTAGCAGAGAGCAGTGCCCACCTGGCCCCACCGTTTTCTCTCTCTGTGTGTCTGTTAGACTCTTTTATTCATCCCCCATTGCCTCTTGTATGGTATCTCCTTAATTAATGGCTGTGGCTCGGAGAGAGATGAGAGGGCCACAGCAAGGTTAATTCCACAAATTTTTTTTCTGAGGTTATTATGAAAGGAATGATTTCCTAATTTCTTTCTCAACAGAATCACTGTTGAAGTTTAGAAAAGCTATTGACTTAGAAGTGCTCATCTTGTATCTAGCTACTTTGCTGAATTAACTTATCAGGTCCAGAAGTCTTCTGGTGGAGATTTTGGGGTCTTCTAGACACAAGATCATGTCACCAGCAAACAGATAGTTTGACTTCTTCTTTTTCTATGTGTATCTCTTTAATTTCCTTCTCTTGTTTGTTTGCTCGGGCTACAGTTTCAAAAACTATTTTGAATGGAGGTGGTGAGAACGGATATCCTTGTCTTGTTCCTGATTTTGTAGGGAACCTTTAAATTCATTTGGAAGAATAAGAGACCCAGAATAGCCAAAGCAATCTAAGCAAAAACAGCGATACAAGAGGCATCATAATACCTGATCTCAATTTATACTACAGAGCTACAGTAACCAAAACAGCATGGTGTTGGCATCAAAATAGACACAAAGACCAATGGAGCCGAAGACAAAGACAAATCCACATACTTATAGCTATCTGACACTTCATAAAGGTGCCAATATATGTTGGAGAAAAGACAACATTTTTAACAAATGGTGCTGGAAAACTGGATAGCAATATAGAAGAATAAAACTAGATCCCTCTTTCTTACCCTGCACAAAAGTCGAATCAAAATGAATCAAAGACTTAAAAATTAGACCAGAAATATTACAACTACTAGAAGAAAACATACGGTCAACACCCCATGATACAGGTTCAAGCACTGACTTCAACAGACTCTAAAAGATCAAGAAATTTAACTAAGAATCAATAAATGGGATGCCATCAAATTAAAACACTTTTTCACAGCATGGAAAATGACTGAGAGTGTGAAGAGAGAGTCTCGGAATGGGAAAAAAAAATCGTTGCCAACTGCTCCTCTGACAAAGGATTAATATCCAGAATATACAAAGAACTCAAAATAACTTGGACGGGGGCTGTAGCTCAGTGGCAAACAGCTTGCCTAGCATGTGTGAGGCACTGGGTTTGATTCTTAGCACCACATAAAAATAAATAAATAATATAAAAGTATTCTGTCCATCTACAACTACAAAAAAAGTTAAAAAAAAAACTTTAACACCAGAAAAACAAACAACCCAGTCAATTACTGAGCAAAAGAACTAAACTGAACTTTCTCAAAAGAAGAAACACAAATGGCCAAGAAATACATGAAAAAATGTTCAACATCTTTAGCATTCAGGGAAAAGCAAATCAAAACTACACCAAGATTTCATCTCACTTCAGTCAGATTAGCAATCATCAATAACACAAAAAAATAATAAATGCTGGCAAGGAGATGGGGGGAAAGGTACACTCATACACTGTTGGTGGGACTGCAAATCAGTACAACCATCCTGGAAAGCAGCAAGATTAACAAACAAACAAATAAAACAAACAAACAAACAAAAAAACCCCTAGGCATGGAACCACCATCTGACCCAGATGTCCCACTCCTTAGTATTTATTCAAAACAACTAAAATCAGCAGACTATGGTAATACAGTCACTTCAATGTTTATAGCAGCACAATTCACAATAGCCAAATTATGGAATCAGCTCAGATTTCTATCAGTTGACAAATGGATCAAGAAAATGTTGTCTACATACACAATGGGAGCTTAACACAGTCATAAAGAAGAATGAAATCATGGCATTTGCTGGTAAATGAATGGAACTGGAGAATACCATACTAAGTGAAAGAAGCCAGAGTCACAAAGTCAAGGGTCAAAAGTTTTCTCTTACATGTGGAGACTACTGCAAAATCAGATATCAGAAAGATATAGGGAAGATTAGTGGTGTAGAAGAACCGAGAGGGAGGGAAGAGGGATGCTAAAGGGAAGGAAGTATAGAATAAACTTAGCAAAATCATGTTACATGCATATATATGAATATACCACAGGGGATTTCACCTTTATGTATATGTAGAAAGCACTAACCAAAAGTAAATAAATGAGCAAAAGGAGGATGTGCAGAGTAGCAGAAAGAGAGTGGGGTGGAGAGGAGGGGAGGGAAAGTGTACGGGGGAGAAAGGGGATTGAAATAAAATTCCATGCACATATGATTCTGTCAAAATAAACCCAACATTACTATATATAACTAAAATGCTTTAATTAAAAAAAGGAAATTAAAGAGCCATGAAAAACACTGAAAACCAAAATAACACTCTTAGAGAAGTAATAAATACATTAGAAATAGCATCAAAAAAGATAAAATACTGAAGACAGAAATCACGATAAAGGCAAAATACTTGCAACAGAAGTAATTTATACACATGAAGAAGTCAGAAGCTAAGCAAATAAACATGAGAGAACAGATGTGGGAGACAAACAGCTATTTAACACGGAAACAGCTTGCCTTAGAACCATGAGACAAGAAAGAAGCTGTGGAGGGAATGCTGCCCGTCCAGGAGGATGGCGAGAGCACAGGCTGCAGGGGATCTGATGGCACCAAGGCAGCCGCGCCCCGCCAGCTCTGCCTTCCTTCCCCAGACTCCTAGCACACACAGATGCCCAGCCCCTTGGGCAGGCCTCCGTTGGCCGAGTTTGTCACCCACTCCCGCTCAAGCTCTCACCTTCCATCAGCCTGTCCTTCCCACTGCTGCAAGACTTTTATCACATTCTCATCGGAGTCCTCATCCTTGGTCTTAAACCTTCCCACCCTTAGCAGGGCATGTGGTGCAAACTGCAATCCCAGCCACTTGGAAGCCTGAGGCTGGAGGATCACAAGTTTAAAACCAGCCTGTGCAACTTAGCAAGATGCCGTCTCAAAAAATAAAAAGGGCTGGGGATGTAGTTTTATGGGTTCTACCCCTAGTACTGCAAAGAATAAAAACAAAACGACAAAAGGTGCCTTCCCCTTGCTCTCTCTCACCTTTCACTGTGAACTCTGGCAAATCCCCACCCATACACTGCACTGCCCTGTTATCTCCTCTGCTTGTACCTGTGGGCAGCACAATGCTGCTGCAGAAAATCACCAGCTCCACCCATCGGTGCTCCTGGGTTCAGGAGCGGCCTGGTGGGCAGCTGACTCTCACTCCGAGGCTCCTCAGGTTTTCCCAGTCTCAGGTGTGCACCCTGGCTCCTCCCTCAGCCCAACACACCTCCATGCAGCAGGCGTCTCTCCATCCCCCCACCTTGGCCCATCTGTCTTGCTCTTACACGGCTTACAATCCTTTCCATGTCTTCTCCTGCCTCTTCCTCACCTCAGATGCCACTGGCTCAAAGGGAGGGGAATCCCTTCTTCAGTTTCAAATGAATCCTGTTGTGTCTTCCAGGACCCAAGTCCCCAGCTCATGACGCTACTATCTCCACACTGTTGTCTCAGCTCCTCCTACTGGTTGCTCTCCATGGCCCTAATCATCACAGCCCCCACCTTTCCAGCAAAAACTCACATCACTGTTCCTTAGCGCTTCACAGGAGACCTCATGGCAAAAGCATAATGATACAGATCAGCACCTCAAGAATGCTCTCTGCCCACCTATCTGGCAGCATCACCACACACCCACATTCAAGTGAACTGATTTCATAAACACTGAATTTCTGAGTCTTATTATTTTGACTTTGGCAAGTGATCTGTCATGACATGAGACACTTGAGGTTGAAAAAGGCATCTGTTTGGAGAGGGGAAATACTGGATAGAAAATAGCTATTTTTCTCTGTTTTTTATTTTTAACTTATGTTTCTCAAGTAATCCTGAAAAGTATTCTCTCAAAGCAGGGAATGATAAAAACAGCAGTTTGTATAAAACCAAGAATGGTGTAAAAGAGATCTTTCAATTAGGCACATCTGGGTAAAACAAGAGCCGGCAGCTGCTGCCCTGGCTGGCTGCAGTCTGCTGGGTCCTGTGCTGGTAACCCACGAGAGCTCGGGGCCCTGGGATGCTGCCTCCCTGACCTGCCTCCACAGCATATATACTGTTAGGCAAGAAACATGAGCAGCTTTAAATGAATGATACGCAACTTTGAGCTACTATCTTCTTCTTTTCGAGTTCAGGGATAGATGCAAACAACACTTTCAGGAAGACCTGCACCTTCGAAATAGCTAGGTAATACACCAGTTCTGTGAAATACTGGATTCTAAGGAAAAAAAAGAGGAGGAAAAAAGCTGGGAACATTTAATTCTGTGTGCCTGAGATCTGAGGAAGGAAGAAGGGCAGAAGGAAAAAGGAAAAAAAAATGCAGAGAAAAAAATTACAAAAAAATAAGCAAAAAGCTGCTGTTTAAAAATGACCGTGTGCCATAGGAGTGGAGCTGACTGACAGCACAAGGAGCCTGCACCAGCCTCCAGACTAAGTCAGGTTCTGGATGCAGAAAGCAGGGCATCACCAGCAGTAACTGGTGTCCACCTGAAGGGTAGATGCTTTTGCCCCTGTGCTGAGCACAAGCCTGAACCAGCCTGCAGGAGAAAAGAAGGCATGTGGGCTAAATGTGAGATGCTTGGCTGTCCCTAGAGTCTACTGTGCACCAGCCACACTGGCCAACAAACAGGCATATGAGTCGCCCAGCAGATCCACACCTGCCTGTAGGTCCTCAAAGAGAGTAACAAATTCCTATTCATTCAAAAAAAAAAAAAAAAAAAAAACTTGTAGCTGGGAATAGTGGCACAGGCCTGCAATTACAGAAACTCAAGAGGCTTGGGCAGGAGGATTGCAGGTTCAAGGCCAGCCTCAGAATCTTAGCAAGGTCCTAAGTAACTTACCAAGACCCTGTCTCAAAATAAAAAAGATGGGGATGGGGATGCACCTCAATATTAAAGAGACCCTGAGTTCAATCCCTGGTGCCAAAACCAAACAAACAAAAAAGAACTCAAAATGCTTATAAAGCAAAAGAATATAAAAAGGAAAAACTCTAAGCAAAGCCAAAACAGAATGGTAAACAAGAAGAAAAATATTTACAACTGGAAAAAAGATAAAAGAATTAATTCTTAATATAACAAACTCCTAAAAACTGGCACTAGTTCACTAAAAAAAGGAAAAGGAGAAAATGCTACAAAGAGACAATTAAAAATTCACATGACCCTTAAACATGAAAACCACCAACTCTGCTAATTAAGAGAAATGCAATTTACACAGCTCATCAGTCTGACCAGGAAATATTCCAAGGTTGGATGGTCTGCTATGAAAGCAATGTGTTATCTCCTAGGAGGGAATGTCTGGTGATACCCTGGAGTACCCACCCTTGAAATACATGGCTTTTTCACTCCTAGAAATCTACTCACAGAGAGACTGGTAAAAATGTGAAGTGACATATGCAAGAGGATTTCCATTATGACATTATTTTAATAACAAAAGAAGGAAAACAAGTCAAAGGTCCACCAGTAGTGAACAGGTTGAATAGACTACAGAACATCTACACAATGGAGAAGAAAAAACAAGGAAGACTTCTAAGCGCCTGTAAAAATAAATGTTACAAATACGAAACTGCTATCATATCTTACCATATGGCTCATATGGTAGGTGTATGTTTAACTTTTTAAGAAAATGCCAACTAATTCCTAGGTTGTACCATTTTACATTTTATGTGCAGTGTATGAAAGTTCCAGATGCATGCTTCACTGCCAACAATGCAGCCTTTTTAACGTTAGACATTCTAATAGATGTTTAGTAGTGTCTCATGGTGGTTTCAACTTGTATTTTCCTAATAACCAATGCTGCTCAATATCTTTTTTTTTAATCTATTTATTTGCCATCTTTAAGTCTTCTCTAGGGAAATCTGCTCAAATCTATTGTGTATTTTTTAACTAGGTTGTTTACTTTTCTCAATATGGAGATTGGAGAGTTCTTCACAATATTTTAGACACAAGTAAGATATACGATGTACACATTTCTTCCAATCTGGGGCCTGTCTTTTCAATCTCCTCACACCGACTTTTGAAAACAGACATTCTTAATTCAGATAAAGCCCGACATACAGTTGTCCCTCTATGTCCTAAGGAATTGGTTCCAGGACCCACAGATTTTGGTACCCACAGATACTCACGTTCTTAATGTAAAAGAGCATGGTATTTGCATATAACCTAAGCATATACTCTGATATACTTACAAATCATCTCCACATTACTTATTAACCAATACAATGTAAATGTTTGTAAAGATAGTTGTTATGCTATAATATTTTTGGCAAGAAAAACGTCTGCACATGTTCAGAATAAGAATCAATATTTTCCAAATACTTTCAATCTGAACTTGGTTTTGGAACTCTCAGAATCAGAGGACTAGCTGTGTATACATTTTGTTCTTGTATGGATCATGATTTTGGTGTCTTATAGAACAGATCTTAGATTTCTAACTTGAGATTAGAAGGATTTTTTCCTTTGTTGTACGAGTTTCTATTTTTAGTTTTTATATTTAAGTCTTCAATCTATTTTTGTTAATTTTTACCTATGGCTAGTGATATGAATTGAAGTTTCATTCTTTTGCATATGGATGACCAATAGATGAAAGGCCTATTCTTTCCTCAGGGAACTGTCTTTGCATCAGGCCTTATTTTTAAGTAGTTATTATTTTGTCTTTCTGGTGCAAAATATCTCAAAATGAGGTACTAGTTTCTCTTCCAAAAAATGCCTACAATTATCAGAAAGATAACAAAGGGAAAATAAAAATAAAACTACCCAAGAATGCTGAGGGTCAAAACACATGATACAAAGGAAGCCTGCAAAAGATAGGAGCGGAAAGGAAGTCTAGGTTGTATACATGGTTCTAGGTAGGAAACAGAAGTTTAAATACCTGGAAGGTAAGTCGCATGCTTTTAGCATCTTTGACTTTATAATACTAGTTTTTGTCCTCACTGTTCTACACTCAAATTCAGTTATATACACATACATGTTATTATTAACTGGCGAGCACAATGGCATGTTTTGCTCATGAACAACAGTGTGATGAAGCTTCTATGTCTGCAGTACAGAGCCCCATGTAAATGACTAAACAGAAAACAGTAATAAGCACAGAATCCGTTATTTCTGAATGCAGACCTAGAGTTCAGCAGGCGGCAGCTCTGGGAATGCTAGAGCCACAGGGGCTCTGACACAACTAAGCACAAGTACCTTACAGTTCATCTTGTCAAGCTCCTTTTCCTGTAACCCAACCCCTGTGGCTGTCCTCTCAGCTAACTACACAGCTGTTTCTTCAGATTTTTTTTTGTATGTGTATGTACTGGTAACATAAGATCAGCAATGTAATAGAGATTTTAAAATGCTACTTAATGCTCAGATATTCTCAACATCTTTGCTCATGCTTATAAATATCACAAATAAAAGCACACTTCAGCTCCATGTTCAAAATGTGTTTATCAACCTCAGTTTAATTTTAAACAAATTTAAAAAGACTTTTCAAAAATTTAGGGGTTTCTTAAAAGTATATTCTCTACTAACCTCTTCTTTTAGAAAGAAAAAAAGAAATTTTAAAATTGCCCAATATGGAAGGGCACAGAAGCACGTTGTTGTCAAGGGGCCACCTCTCCTGCTACTCCAGGGCAGGACTGGAGACAGGAGCTCCCAGCTATGTGGCCACTCCAGCTCAAAGGGACCCTTCCTCACATGCATCTTGCCTCACCCACTCCTCAGGATGTATCCATCTGCTTTGCTGCTGGATACAGATATTTTTTCACTTCTCTGGAAATTTGTTTTAACGTCACAGTCAAATCAAACCATTCTGTGCCGAGTCCCACAGCTACTATATCAGTCAGCAAACACAGTATGTACGTATGGTGTGTTACAGGGCCCTTGGCCACCGCAGGTGCTGTGTGAGATAAGTCAGGACAGAGCCGGGGCCCTGCAGTTTCCATATCCACAGGTAAGCCATCAGTTTACCGAGGGAGCTGCCAGTCAGCAGCTTAACCTATATTTTTTGCTAGTAACTAAGTGATTCTAAATCAGAAGGGAGTATTTTTGTCAGTGCTAAATATCTGTGGCAAGTTGGTATCTGAATAGCCTTCTTACTCGAATGCTAAAGCAGCTAACTAAAAGCTTTTCTAAAAAAAAAAAAAAAAAGCTGAGGAAATATTATATTTTCTTCTCTCTGAAAAACAGCATCCTTGTTTTAAAATTCATTAAATAGAAGAAAATTTCAACTTTCCACTATCTAATGAATCACTGATATCTTCAATCTTTTGGTGAGATATGGAGAGTCATCCCCAAAACAAGCCTCTAACAGACTGTGGGCAGCCAACTGTGCCAACCCAACACACGAGAGCTCTTTGTTTCCTTCAGCACAGAAAAGAATGCCACTCCCTGTCCCAGAGCTCTCCACACAACCCGGGCTGCTGTGCAGACAAGCCGGGGCCAGATCAGAAATCACTCGGGAACACAGGGCAACTTCCCTCTCTACAGGGAAAGGGCACGAGTCCACCAAGACCTCTGTTGTGACCGACAGAGTCCAGACCTGGGGTTGTGGGTCACCACAAGGAAGACACTGTCTACCTGACTGACTCTCGGGTCTCACCATTTATGAAGTGAGGAAGGCAGAATGACTTGCCATTGTGAATGCTCGGAGAAGCTCCCCGTGTCCTCTTCCTGCCTATCCCCCAGGCACAGTGCTCTGAGCCCCCACAACACCAAGCGTCTCCCACATTTGGGGTGCAGGGACACACTCCAAGTGCCAGGCTCTCATCAAGATAGGAAAAAAACGAGCCCCTCCCCACTAAGAAACCAATCCTCCTCCAGCAAAGAAGCCCTGCCTCCTCTCTCAGGTCTTCTACAAGCAGAGACCACCAGGGCGGAATTTATGCCTGTGCTGTTTTCCAGGTGTGACACTCACAGGAGAGTGACTCATGTGGGGTCTGTTCTACTTACAAAGGAGCTGGGTTTCTGAGAGGAGCCACTGGAGAATGGTAAAAACAAGTCAATCATAGCTGATCAAGTATTCATTATAAAAGCCAGAAGCTGTGGTTTCCACTGATATAAGCTCCCCAAGAGCCTGTAAAAGAAAAAGGAGAAGGGAGCCAAATGTGGAGTGTACGCTAGGACAGAGGAAATTCTCATTTACTCCTTTGATTCTGAACAATCTCTTTCTTCCCTGATAATACCATGGCCCTTGTACACTCCATTCAACAACTCTCTGGGTCAATTTTTATACTGACAAAGCAAAGAATGATTCACCCTGCCCTCTCTACGTGCTGTCATTATATACAGTTGTCACTGCATACATCCACAGATTCAACTATCCACAGACTGAGTGACGGGAAAAACAAACAAACACTGCATCTCTACTGAACATGCACAGACTTTATCTTGATTTATCCTTATTCTCTAAACAAGACAGTATAACAATCATTCACATAGAATTTAGATTGTCTTAAGTACTATAAGTAATCTAGAGATGATTTAAAATCTAAGGGAGGTTGTGTGTAGGTTATGTTCAAATACACCAGTTTATATAAGAGCATCCTTAGGTTCTGGTACCCACAGAGGGAACAGGATCCTAGAATCAATCCCTTACAGGTGCTAAAGAATGACTGTAATTTAATGTGGTACAGTATTAGATAATTTTCTTCTGATCTAGTTCCTTCAACATTCTATTGTTAAGTGGTTCTTTTATGTCTAATTGAACTACAAAAGCTGCTGAGGAAATCCTTTGATCTAATAACCAATCTCTCTTTTCTACCTTTTCTGTTTATATATAGGAAGAAAAAGCAGAAGTCATTTTTTAAGACTTTTACATATGATCAAGGAAATAATGGTACCTTTGGGGGGGGGAACTAAAACAGCAAGCAGAGAACATGAATCTGCAGCTTATTACATGCCAGCCCTGTTCTAATTCCCACAACAAGCCTTTGAGGTGAGGCCACAAACCCCATGGCACAGATGGGGACCAGGGACTCAGGACCCAGCGGCAGGCTTAACATGCACATATATCACCATGCTACCTCTTCTGTCTCTCTAAGGACAACAGAGTCTAGGTGGCTGTCTTTGCAGGTCCTAACTTCACAGGGCTAAGATCAAATAGGCAGGGATACTTGGATGACCAATGCAGTAAGATATTGCAAACAAAAACCCAGAATAACAGCTGAAGTAGCACAATATTAACGTTAAGATATCACAGGGGATGAATATAACATGTCTTGACGAAATTAAAATAAAAACATCATAAAATCCCATGAAAAGAAATGAAGCCATTAACACCAACCTTTAATATGGAGGTGCCAAAATCTTGATTTTCACATTCTGACTACTAGGCTGTAATTACATTCGGTGCAGACATATATTTAATGAGAATAGGCAAACTTTCTGCTTCTATATCAGTTACTACTAGTGACTTTTTTTTTCTTCTTATTTCTACCTTTTAAGTCCACTGTATGTATAACATTTTTAGTTTTAAAAATGACAATACAGCCATTTACTCTTTGTGGATTTGTTGGCTTGTTTTTGTGTTTTTGGTACCAGAAACTGAGCTCAGGGGTGCTGACCCACTGAGCTACACCTCCAACCCTTTTTACTTTCTCTTTAGAGACAGGGTCTCACTAAGTTGCTTTGGTCTTTGCTAAGTTGCTGAGGCTGGCTTTGAACTCATGATCCTCTTGCCTCAGCCTTCTGAGCTGCTGTGACTATAGGCATGCGCCACTGCGCCCAGCAGGTCATTAACTCTTAAGAAAATAATTCATCACACAATTCCTCAAACAAGATGCTTTCATTGCTTGAAATAATTTCTACAAAAATCTTTTATAAATACAAAATGAAAAACAAGTTTGAACATCAGACTACAAATACTAAGTGAGTTCCAACTCAAGGGAAATTAGGCAAAATTAATTTGGCAGTTACCATTTTCATGTTTAGCGGGATGCAAAAATTTGGGGGCTTTCTATATTGTGTAATATGAAATGAAAAAATAACTAGAACTTTGGAAATTATCAGGTATTCTGATCTCAGATACTCATCTTTATCAGTAAATTTTGACCTATATCCTAAAAACCAGGACTATAAAAGAAATCTTCCTTTGCATTAAGTTTGCAACACATTCCTGCAGAGACAGAAGGATGGCAAGTTTAAGGCCAGTCTGGGCAACTTAGTGAAATCCTGTCTTTAAAATAAAACTTCTAAGGGCTGAGGGCACAGCTTGGTGGTAGGGGGCTTGCCTAGCTTACACGAGACCCTGGGTTCAATCACCAGTATTGTAAAAATTAATCAAACAAAAAAAGAAAAACTTCCAAGAACAGACCAATTTGCAGGATTTTTCACGGGCCCAATGCTATCCTGTGCGCACACCTCAGCAGGCCTCCCTGCTCGGAACAAGAGCCTCTCCTTCATTCTGAACCAAATCTCAGCCAGCATAGTAAGGAGCTGGCTTTTGCAGGTGTGTGGTCCTTCTGTGATCCCAAATCCTGGTCTCTGAAGAGCCAAGGAAGGCTGCAACTAGAAGGAGTTTTGCAAGCTGCTCACGGAGGCAGTGAGCCTAGCACCTCATCTGGTTCCTTGTGAATTAACACTCAGAACCTCTTTTTTGAAATAGTGCATCAAAATTATCTAAATATATCACCATATAGTGGATGATCTTTGTATACCTCAGAGTAAAGTGTTAAGATAAGTAATTCTTCTGCATACAAATTGTATTTTAATGATGCGAAATATAGCATCATTCAAGCAGACAAACTATAAATATATTGGAATAAATTAACATAAGAAGTCAAGTAAGCAAGCTAAGTAAGGAGGGAAAATAATTACATTTTTAACTAATTAAAATGGAAATAAAACTAATGTCCTTTCTGGCATAAAGATCCATCCATAAACAAATTAGCAAAAAGAACATTAACAATGTGAATGTGGAATGTCTTGAATGGCCAGGCTATTTCTGCAGGGCTGCACCATGTGTGGAGGAGGTCATCTCTGGATGGTGTGCCCCAAATTGTGCTGATTCCCGGAATTTGCCGGATTGTTTTTATTTGAGGCTAAAAGATGAAGCACAAATGACGCTGTAGAAGGAAGCCACAGAAAATACTCCCTGAGGAGGGAGCATGTGGGCAGGAGGGGCTTCCTGACCACAGCAGGGGGTCTGAGGGCACAGACACCGGATGGGATGTGCAAAGGGAAGGGAGATGAAATCGTCAGGGCCAGGATGGGTTTGCGCTTTCTTTGGTGGGCAATGAGAATCACTGAAGGTTCTGGAGTAAAGTCCACCTGGACATCACATGGATATAAACGTACTGAGGAGAACACAGAATCCCAGAATCGAATTACAAATGTGAGACTGGCTCGGGAGGCAGGTAACACGAGTCTGAATTAAGAGGATGGCAGGAGAAATAGACATAATTCTAAAAATAAGAGACAGGTCATCTCCAACAGCAAATGGCCCAATGTCCCTTCAGTTAATACAAAGTGTCAAGAACTGCCTGCAGGGGCGCCCACCTGCGTGCCCTCCGGGCAATCAAGACCAGGCTGCCAGGGCCACTTCCCCAACACCACAGTTCTTCCCTAAACTAACGAAAATCCTACATGGCAGAAGGGTGCAATTAATATGGAAGATTAAACATTTTTAACTACCTATGTGCCCTTGGAAAAGGTTCTAAGACTCAAGTTCCCATATCTTTGTTACGGAAGTATCTGTCCTTTTAGGCTTGGTGGAGAAGTAAAGAGACAACAGGATGATTCCTACCCCAGGACATTCCACTCACCACAGACTCAGAGGTCTACTGAGTCTAATGCTTATAGACTGAAACTGAAATGTTTCAAACTACCAAAAGTTGGAATGAGGTTTAAGTTTGGGTTTATAAAAGGGTTTACATATATCCTAAAGTTCCCAAATGGGCAATAGGTTTGGAATTTCAGTCTCCTAGTAATCTATATTATAAAGTCACTAAACATACACATTATAATATGTTTACATTTCTCAGCATCAGAGAAGACTAATTAGATGTTGGCATGAGTAGCCCAGCATAAGAAATTTCAAGTTCAAAATAACCCCAGGGTGATAATCCATATTTCTGATATCTTTTGTCATGATTTTTTTAAAGTTTAATACGTTCAATTTAAACTGTCCTCAAGAGCAGTTTTTTTCTGACAGTATCATGAAATACAATGACGTCAGGCATTTCATCTCCTCTTTACTATATAGCTTTTAATTTGCTTCCCACATGTGTAATCTCTGAGTGGTGGCAGCACTACAAAAGAATGTCGTTTTTAAAAAGAAAGAGCTTTGCACAGCTGCTTGCAATAAAATAACCAAACCTCACAGCAAGGGCTGATTAAGATAAATATAGTAACAGATGCATAAGTCTGAAATAGATCTGAGAAAAACTGTTACAGAGGACATTTCCATGACCGTCCTGACAAGCAATTTCTAATGATTAAGTATGCCTATGCATGTACATGTACACGTTTTTAATATAAAAGCTATTTATAATGTTCCTTTACCAGTTAATAGAGTCATAAAATAAAAATTTTATTTTAAACTATCAAATGCTAAGTTGGTACACAATAAAATTATCATTTAGAAATGACCTTTATTGTTTAAAACCAAGTATAATTTGAATTAACTTGGAAAATGTCATTTTTTCCCACTGTCAAAAACAAGCTAATTGCTCATGAATTGAAGCACTGTTAAGTTATGCAGCTCTATTTTAAAAACAGATAATTAAAGGATAAGCTCTAAGTTCTGGCATTTTATCTTCCATTCTACAGGAATTAAATATAATCAAATTTAAATAATGTCATATAAACATTTTGTTTCAGTTTCATCTTATCTTAGAAACAACAAAGACTGATCATTTGTAATCTATGAAAGTATCTGAAACTGCTTTGGCTAGTCTATTAAATCAGTCAGTGAGGCTTAAACTGTAAAACAAATACAATCTACCCAGACTGCAACAATTAAGCTTACAGTTTAGAGACATAAAATCACACATTTGTCATTGAAACCAAGACCATGATGATTCTAAAAGCCTTCCTCCCATAATGAGGTAACAAGTGGACTGAACTGCTGGCCTGCTCTAGAAACCCATCTTTGGGTGCAGGAGTTAGAGCAGGTGGCAGCCTTTCTTCACTACCCTGACCAAGTAGGAATGTGGGCTCCATTTCTGGAATGTCTATTCTGCACCACTGCTCGGTGTTGTTCTTAGAATCATGCCTTCTTGGTTTGTTCTTTTAGAGTAACCCTAGAAGTCGGGCATTGTAATAAGGTTGACTTTGTTCTTTGCCTTCCCATAAGACTGTCATTTACATAAAAAGGCTGTTCGTATTTAACTAGGAATTCATTGAAACTATACAGATCAACTTGAAGAGACATGACATCTTTAAAATTCTGCATTTGCCGACTCTTGCACATGTTATCTCTCTTATAGAACTGTTTCTCTCAGCCATGTTCTGTAGTTTTGAGTACACAGACTTTTCATGTCTGGTATATTTATTTACCATTCCATAACTTTTAATGCTTATTAAAAATCAGTGATTTTTAACACTTATTTTTTCAATGTTCATTGCTAGTACACATAAATAGGATTCATTTTGTATTTTGTCTTTGTATCCAGAGCTCCTACTTAATTCATTTAATTCTAATAATGTTTTTGGTAGGTTCCTTCAAATTGTCTCCAAATTTGATCAAGACATCTGTGAAAAGGAAGAAGAATCAAAATCTCTAATTTGTATGTCTCCTATACCTTTTTTCTTGCTTCTACTGCACTGGTTAGAATCTACAGCACAATGATGTATAGAAAATTAGTGGACATTTTTGTCTTGTTTCTACTTTTGGCAGAAAACTGTTCAGTTTTTCATCATTATATATATGTTAGTCAGAGGTTTTTTTGTAAAAGGCCTTTATCAGGCCCAAAGGTTTCCTTCTGTTCACAACATGCATTTTTTTTAATCATGAATCAATAATGAATTCCATCAAATGCCTCTTCTTGCAAGTGTTGAGATCATTACATCTCCCCCTCCCGTTAATATAGCAAACTATACACTGATTTATACAGGAGATAATGGCTAAGGATGTAGCTCGGTGGCACAGTGCTTGCCTGATATGCACAAGGTCCTGGGCTGGACTCCATGCACTGACAAAAAATAAATCTTTCATGAATAAGGTAAATCTTACTTCGTCTATTTTTATTGGCTTTGATGTGCTAAAATTTAAAGAATTTAAGAATCTATATTTATTAAGGATTCTGGTCTATAGATTTCCTTCTTTATAATGTCTTTGTTTGATTTCGTTAGGAAGGCAATTCTATCCTCATAAAATGAGTTAGAAAGCATTCTCTCCTCTAGTTTTTAGAAGAACTTAAAGATTTGATAATAGTTCTTCTTTAAATGGCTGAGAGAATTTAGCAGTGAAGCCATCTGGTTCCAGAGTTTTCTTTAGGGGAAAAAAATTGTTAATTACGAATTCAATTTCTTTAAAAAGTACAGAGGTATTCAGACTTCCTTTCTGTTCATGCTAGTCTGGATAAGTATGCATCTTATAAGCTGAATCTGCTGGCATAAAGTTGTTCCTAATATTCTGATTATCCTATAAATAAATGTCTGTAGAACCTGTAGTGACGACCTATTTATCTTTCAATCTTGATATTG
The DNA here is from genome assembly GCF_964194105.1 of Spermophilus citellus. Lineage (NCBI taxonomy): Eukaryota > Metazoa > Chordata > Mammalia > Rodentia > Sciuridae > Spermophilus > Spermophilus citellus. Next base: position 1,286,481 of record NC_138198.1, on the reverse strand, counting down.
TTAATCCATGTGTTTCTCTCTCTCCTTGATGAGATTCAGGGTTAACTTTTTTTTTGTTTAATTTTCAGAGAATGAGTTTTGGTTTCAATGATTTTTCCCTACTGTCTGTGTATAGTCTAGTGCACTTATTACCACTCATAAGGCAAAAGTAAATTAGGAAAGTAACTCTAGACTCTTTTTCTACCATAACTTTTAAAGTTTAATTTTTCTTAAAAAATTAGCCAGGCACAGTGGCACACACTTTTAATCCCAGCAACTCAGGAGGTTGAGACAGAATTCCAAGTTTGAGGCCGGCCTCAGCAACTTAGTAAGACCCTGTTTCAAATTTCTTTTTAAAAGGTACAGAGAAGGGGGGAGTCTGGGAAGGCAGCTCAGTGGTAAAGTGCCCCTGAGTTCATTTCAATTCCCAAGTTTAAAAAAAAAAAAAAAAGAATTACTTCAATTACTTGCGCGCACGCTCGCGCTCGCTCGCCCTCTCTCTCTCTCTCTCTCTCTGTGTATACACACACACACACTACATTGTTTTCCTCAAGTTCAAGCTATTTTCTGATCTTTGTTGTGATTTCTTCTTTGATCCATGGGCTACTTAATAAAATATTTTCTTAATTTCCAAGTATCTGGGGATTTTTCATATATTTTTCTGTTGCTGATTTCTAATTTAATTTTGTTGGATAATTTGGCCCTAATAATGCATGATCCTTGGTTTTCTAGTTAATTTACAGGGTGTTCTACAAATCCTCATTATTCAACTATTCAGAATTTCAAGGTTTTTTGTTGTTTTATAGTTTGCTCTTGTGTAAACTCTGGAAATTATTCTGCTTACAATTACCTGATCATTCTTTGCCCTGATCTTGAAGACTTATGTAAGCACGTCTTAGGTGTCTTCAGCAACAAACTCAAAAGTCACCTCCATGCAAATTTCTAAAACTATTTTCTGAGTGGCTACTACTTCTCCTGTACTGCATCCCACCTGTTTAATCTACTTTAGCCTTCCCAGAGATGCTTTCCCAAATTGCTTGGGTTCCTCTTTTTTGCACTGAATTTGGAAAATACCTCTATGTAGAAACTTTCAAGAGATTTTAGGACCTCTCTTGTGTGATTCTTTTCTCTCAGACTCACAGATCTATATTATCTGTAATCCAATGTCTGAAAATAAATGTTTTATATACTTGCCCCAATTTCCTAGTTTAAGGAGAAAGGGCAAATATGGTCTCTTATTATTGCAACATGGCTAGAAGAATAAGGGTATACTCCTGAATTGAACATGAAGTTGAAGTTTGAAACTGGGCTAAACTGAGAAGGTATTTTTCTCTTAAATAATCATACTATATAAAGGTACAGTATGAACCACAAATGTTTTAAGAAAAGGTGTTAAATTTAAGAATGGGAAAAAAGAATTATTCATTTGAAATTTTGTTGTTGGTGTTCAAATTGATGACTAAATTTTAAATGACAAGAGTTAAGCAGAAATTTACATATAACTTTATTTCCAAAGGCTCTATCAAATTATTTAAAGTCAATGATTTACATTAACTCTTTAGTAAAACTTCATTATAGGTCTGAATTAGTAAAATGCCAGGTTAGAATACATTTTAAGTGTTTCATTTTTTCAAATATGTGTACATAAAATATTCTAATAATACACAAGTATTTGTTTCCACAGTTTCTCCCTCCACTATATCTCAGTGCCCAGAATAAAATTTCTGATAATTCTTGTGGTTCATTCTTCTGGTAGTTATCTCTATATCCTCTAGTACACTTAATATGTATGTTTCAGGATTTAATAACCATTTAGTATCTATTCATTCTCCTATATGTAAAAATTAAAAATTTAACTTGCCCACACTAACCTTCAACCACCCCTCCCAATTTTTTGTCTTTCTACTATGTGATTATAAGTAAACAGAATATAATTAGATTCCCTGTTCCACCAAGTCGACCATGTACATCAATTTTTCAGTGATACTAGAACCTCAATACACTTTTCTTCTGAGGAAGTTTCTGACCCGGGGTTGGTTGGTTAGCTATACTTCTTTAACAATGTCAAGACCTTACATCATTGGGATCATTTATGCCTTGGGGTAAACAGCAACTGTGACTTCTTTAAAGCCTAGTCCAAGTGGTAGAAAATCAACCACCAGCATTCTCATGATACATAAATACCATTTAATGCCAGGCCAAGAATGTGTTAAAAATTACATTTCATTCTTTATAATTAATGTTTTGGTCTCCAGCAAATCAGAAAATTCTAGTTTGGGGACAATTCGACCTACTTTTCTTGCGGATCATTTAAAAGAATGACCTTCACCCACAAATTAAGGAACAAATGGAGGTTTTCTTGGGATTTCTAATTGCTTTCTTTCTATGAGCAAAGGGTTCAGAGGAAACAAGTTATCTTCAAGTTGTTAATCCTTGATTTGCTTCAGGAGTACTCCTGGTTCAATTTGGAATGGCTGTTGTCTAGACCTATTTTACCATTATTCTGACTGTCAAATTAGTATAGTCACTGTATTTTCTGAAGACCTAGTCGCTCTTCCTTGGTTATTTCTTTTCTTTTCTTTTTTAATTGGAGAACATGCTCAACTATCTATCTTGTTGGTAAGAGTACGTGGGAAGCTAATTTTTCTAGGCCTTGAACATCTGAAATGTCTTTATTCTGTTCCACCTGAATGGTAGTTTGATAGGTAAAAAGTGCATTTACTTTTGAGTTTTGTAGGCAGTACATCTAATGCTTGGTGCTGCGGCTTAAACAACTGATTCCAGTTTGACAGTTCATACACAATCAACTTGTTTTCCTTCCTCTCTAAAAATTTTTATGATTTTTCTCTTAATTCTTGCGGCACTGAAATTTCCCAAGCGCATACCCATGACTCTGTCTGGTTTTCAGTGGGTTCTTTTAATATAAAGAGGTGCCTTTTCCATCACAGGGAATCACCTTGTCCCACTGTTACGTTTTCTCTCCTCTTTTCTCTAACTTCTATATGTCGAATACTGAAACACAGATTAATTTCTCATAACTGTTCTTGCACTTTTTTAGTTTTTGCTCTACATTTTGGAAGGTTACTTCAACTTTATTTTCTCCTATTTCTACTTATATTTTCACTTCAACACTTTTTTTTTTTCTCTAAGAAGTCTAATGGCTGTTTCTGCATTTGTTGTATAGGACTTCACTTCTTATTTCATGCTGTCAATCCTCCTCACATCCCCAATGGCCCCTTGACTGTACTCACTAAGGAGGGCAGTGCAGGGGAGAGGGGACCTCTTCCCCACCTCCTGTCAGCCAGGGAAGGCCTCTTGTCTTAGGTGGGAATTCTTAACTCTGTTGGCCCAGGGCAGGTGACGTTTACTTGATGTGTACAGAACAGAGCCTGCCAATTGAGCAGTGAGGAAGGTTTAACTCTGCAGATCCAAAATCCACTTTAGCAGTGTTAATTTTCTAAATTTAGTTTCATGTCTCAATTTTTTCCTACATTTTCTGAGAACACATGCTAGCTGCCTATGCTGTGTGTGTGTGTGTGTGTGCGCGCGCATACACAGGCCAGGCACTGGGAAAGTGGGGAGAAGAGGGCTGATCTGTACTACCATTTTATAAACAGCCCTTCAATTGTATCCTGTTTTTGTTTTACCAACCTCATTCTAAGTTGTAACTTCTAACACAGCTGTGGACCTGAGTCCCTTTGCAGTTCCCTGAAAAGACTGACTTGCATTTCCTCAGAGGATTCCCTATGGGATACATAGGCTAGGGCTTTCCAACCTGTCTCATCTCTAAAATCAACCCTACATTCCCAGAAAGTTCTGATATCTTGCTTGTTTGACTCTTCCCAACCCCCTACTTTTTGCTAGTTATTAGTCTCATTATCTTCTCTCTCTCTCTCTCTCCTCTCTCTCTCACACACACTTATATATATATACACACACACACACACACACAAATCTATGCAGGAGGCAAATGACAATGTCCAGTGCTTAATCTGCCGTCGTTCCCATACCCTTAAATGATTTTGATGGAAAGACTATGATGGAAAGAAACAATCACACAAAAGTCCAGAGGAGACCATAATGAAATGTCATGTACTGATGTCTAACCTTCAAAAATAATTTTAAGCAAATAAAGTTTGTGGCCTCTATATTAATAAACTCTGAGCAAAGACCTCTATGACTGGCTTATATGAATAAGAATTACAAAATATGGACACCCATTTATAAGATTTCACAGAACAACTGCCCTGAAGGGGCCACCAGGGCTCAAAGAGTGCAATCCTTTTCTTTAACACATGAAAGAGCCCAAGAGTGTTCACCTAGGACTAGCACTACTCAAAACAGTACTCAAAGCCACAGGCTCAGGCAATCCTACTCTGCCCAATAATTAATAGAGCAGCAACTGTCCCTACCTTATTGACATCTTAATCACAAGTAACAATACAGGTATGTATAGCTGAATAGAAACATGCTGTCTAGGCTCGACTGTAAACTTTACAAAAAAAGTATAAAACACAATGACATTTTAGAGAAACTATAATCATGCAGCAGAATGTATGCACACTCTACATGTATTTCACTTTATGTGCACTTGGGTGGATTAGCACAAAGCTAATCAGGTTCAAACTGAATCTCCAGCACCATGATCCAGGTCTCCTGGTTTTCAGTCCAGAGAGCAGAAAAGGGAGTCTTAACTTCACCAACTGCAGCATTGCCCAAATTTACCATTGACAAGACACACTAAAAAGGTACCCCAGCTACAAATGCAAAACTCCAAGGGATAACTAGCATACATACAGTGCTCTATGAATTATAAAGCAGTTTTAAAATGTAGCAAGTACAATAAATCTTAAACAACTTTATAATAAAGGCATGATCACTTTCATCTTGCAGACAAAGAGAAGCTTAGAGAACCTGCCAAGATAAGTAATGCAATTACTTAGAGTACAACTGACACATTATCTGAATGCATTCTCCTCAGCTCCCATCCCACCACGTAAGATGAGTCCACCTTTCACACAGACCATTCACTAGCTCCTTCCTCAGGATGTCTCCTTCTTGTTGAATGGCTTTAACAGCCAAGTAGATTACCTTGAGGTTTTCAAATTTATATTTCCAGTTTTCTGAATATGCTGATCTGCTTGTCCCCTGGGAGAAACGAGCCATGAAGCACAAATTAACAGGGAGGGAGTGCCCTTCTCCCTCAGTCGCGTCTGCACAACTGGAGAGCTGAGAGCAATCCAGCCCAATGCCCCAGCCTTGCTGGTAGTGGTTTAAGGGAGCCTAGTTCTAGCATATGGGGACATTGGTGCAGAAAGGGCAAGAAAGGACTTTGTTTCCCTTCCTATTCTCTTTTCTCCACTCTGAGCACTGCTCTTATCCTGAGGCCCCTACCACTTTTTCTATATGAGCTCTTGGAAGAAATATAATAGTGTAAATTTGCTGATTCTGGCCCCTCCATTCACAAATACCGTACTACTGCCTAGGCCCACTCCAGGCTCACATATCTGTCCCACTGACTTCCGACCTCAGCCGTGGGATGCCCTGGTCTTGAAACATTAACTCTACGGGGATGCCTTGAAGGAAGGCAAAATGAAGACCATACTAAAAGACTTGGCATCAACCTCCTCTCAAGAGCCAAAAAACATCATCATTCGAAATTCAACTTGCTTTTTACCTTTATAAGTGTCTTTGCACAGAGGTACTGTTTTCTTTTATACTTGAAAGCAAAACTAAACTTTGGGTTAAATTAGGTTCTGGCACTATCCCATAGGCCTTCTCGTTCTATAAAACATTTCTATAATGGGAACATACTCTGGGAGGTTAGAATAAACTCATTCCAACATCACTCATTCATTCCTACGCTGGGAAGGCACAAAATCTAAAGTGTATGTAAACCCTGCAAATGTGAAAAGAACATACACACACTGAAGAAAACATGACACCACATAGATATATTTCTTAAAACCCCAGTTTTAATGTTAATACATCAGGTGCCATTATTTCAGTATCTTCTTTTTAAAGTAATTTGATACCTATTCAATTGGGATGCATTTAAATATATTCAAGGATATGGTGTATACTAGAACATCTAGGCATATATTTAACAGACAAGAATAAAAACAAGCTGCTGTTATGACTAATCTATCATGGCGTAACCTATTGAGGTGCTATTATTCAGATAATTAACATTTTCTAAATATCTGAGAAACCATTTTTCATGCACCTTCTCATAAAAGATGGATTAATTTACAGAAATGCTGTCTAGCAGCCCAAGGTGAAAAGATGTGATAAAGACAGTGATCCAAAAGAAACACAATACAGTGACAGACCTAAATACAAATCCTCAAATTTTCCTTTTAATTATTTCATACTCAAGACTGAAAAAAAAAGTTTATTTTCTTTTTAATACATAATTCACTCAACAAAATTTTAATTTCAAAAGAAAACAAATACCTTCAATGATAAAAGTATATTTTATTCTGTATAAGTGAATTTAAAAACCATTATAATGCTTGAACTTTAGTCATCTTATATACTTCTTACCCCATCACATTAAAAACAAAAGAGAAAAAGAAGTACTTATTTTGTTTACTTTCACAATACATTACATAAAAATCCAGTGTAGGGAATGTTTTAGTTGGTCTACCCCTTCATATAAGACACTGCATCCAGTAACCAACCATGGCTTTAAACACTAGGGCCCTGGGAATTGGTGCTTACCCAAACCTGCACAAACCACATGTTCAACACCCACTACAAGGAGAACAAAGTGCCACCTGGCTGGGTCCACAGGCCCAGTGGAAGAACCACCACCCACAGTGGAGTATAAACTGGCACCAAACTGTATCATGTGAGCCAGCAGGGGACAGTTTTACTAAGTTTCATTTTAGATTTTAAGGCTATACTTCTAAAGCCAATTAAAGTTCTTGTGAAGTTCATAAGCAACTCAAATCAACTCTGGTTAGCATGAGGAAAAAGAGATTTTCAGAAGATTCTCAGGCAGAATCAAAGGGAAGCTCTAAAAGGTAACAGCTAACACAAGAAGCCTGTCAGTGCCCAAGGGAAGGGCCAGAGTGTCCCCACAGAGACACCCCCCCCCCCCAGCTCCTGCCACCTCTACCTCCTACTAGAGGAAAGCTCTTTAGAAAGGATCACATAGAGACAAGCAGGTCCCATCCAAGGGCAGAAGAGGCAGAAGGGGCTCTGGCCCACACCCCAGTAAGAACAATCCGTGGCTTCTCCTTGTAGAAACTGGGGTGTTTTCAGGAAGGGAGACAAAAGCTGGGCTGCCAAACCCCAAAAAATGTCTACTGCAGATCCTCAACAGTCCAGCAATACTGAAATATTTCTCAGTGTAAGTATTAGATAACTTTAAACCACATTCATACTTTCTTGGCTCCTGTCAGACTCAAATACACAATCCTTGTAGGGCAATAAAAGAATAAACAACTTCTGCTTGGCCTTCAGAACTTTCATTCAATTTGTACTGCAATCAACATGAAAAAGAATCAATATTTGACAGGCTGGTACAGCCTGCCTGGTGCCACATGCAGTACCTGTCAGATCAAACACTGTAGTTATTCAACCACCAAAATACACTTGTGCACAGTCCAAGTAAACTCACAAACTGGTATTCATCACTTTGATGGAGGCTTTAAAAAATAAAAAACACTAATATATAAATTGGAATCCCTGTATCTAGAATGAGTTAAATATTGTCCAAGAAAGGAAGCTATATAAATCTTAATTACAAACATAGATCAAAAGTGCTTCTTTAGTTCGGGCACAGTGGTACATGCCTGCAATCACAGTGGTTTGGAAGGCTAAGGCAAGAGAATCAGTGTCAGCCTCAGCAACTTAGCAAGACCCTGCCTTAAAATAAAAAATTAAAAGGGGCTTGGGATATGGCTCAGTGGTTAAGCATCCCTGGGTTCAATACTTGGTATCAAAGGTGAGTATGGGGAGGGGGGGGGTGTCTTTAAAATAGTATTGTAATCTCCCCTCCTACGAATGTTCAGTATTGTGCAATTTAGAAATATCACTGTTAAATGCATATTCAGAATATAGCTGAAAGGAGTTTATGTGTGTGTGTGTGTGTGTGTATATATACACACACACACACAAATATGTACATACATATTTACATTTATTTATATATAAGTTGTAGATGGACACAATATCTTTATTCATTTATTTTTATGTGGTGCTGAGAATTGAACCCAGTGCCTCACACGTGTAAGGGAGGCGCTCTACCACTGAGCCGCAGCCACAGCCCCCTAAAAGGACTTTTGTCTGCTGGAAATGAAGCAAAAAATAAATCTGAACTTACAGCAGCAATCATCCAAACTCAATCACAAAATACTTTACAACAAATTAAACAGAAAGAGCAAGCTTCCAAATGGTAACTGTGGTATGTGCATTTGCTTGCAGAGACAATTAATGCATGCAGCTGGTGTCAACCTTCAGTAAATTTCAATCAAAGCTTGACAGCTACCAGTTATATTTCACACAGAGTAATTATAGCAAATGGCGTTCAGGCTTAATGTCTGCCATTTCTTTTTTTTTTTTTTCTTTCTTGGAATGTAATCAACATGATATTAAGATTGCTTCTGTTTAGCTTTCCTTTAATATTCACACTGACAAAAATAAATATTCAGTCATAAGGCATTTAATGAGAAGCATAGGTGAGGAAAGACCCAACTGATGCTCCGTAGGACTTTCTCTATGGCAATTACAACAAATATATGAATAGCTTTTCCATATAATAAAATATTAGTCCTTTGATAGTGAAATACAAAAATCTCCAATATGCTTCTAATTTTCTACAAAACCTAGACTTTCCAGCATATATCACAGCAGCATTAGTGCATATCAGGTATCAAATTCTTGTGTGTGTTAAATAAGAAAATACAACAGCAGCTCCCCTGGAGATAGAATTATTCTAAAATCTAGTACTCTTACACATTCTTTGTATGTGGTATCACAACTAAAATAGACATTAAGATAACTAAATATGGTCCAGATTTAAATTTTTATAGTACGTACAATGTTAATTCTTATATTCTAATGTACCTTTAAGCCTCATCCTACAGCAAATGCATGTTTAATTTTACTACTGGCCCCATGTTTCTCTGGCTATAGCTGTTGTTTTAAAATGCTCCTTCTAAAGGTCCAGTCAGGGTCCTGCATCAATGACCTAAGGGGTCAGTGAGCGGGAGACAGAGGCCATGAGGACACTGGGTCAGCCTTGTTCCTTCCTTGGCCCCCAGACCCACTCAGAAGAAACAGGTGCAGGGCCCAGCACTCTACCACCTCTGTCTTGAGACTATTAGATCCTTCTAGACCACCCCCCAATCTGAGGGCCTTTTGGTCCACACTCTTTCTCCCCTCCTTTTTTATCACCACAATTAGCACCATCTAGCATATTACCTAGATTATTTATCTGTCTGCCTCCTCAAATACAAGCTCCAAGAAGGCTTTTCAAAAGTTTCTGTCACCTTTGTTCACTGCCAAGTTTCTAGCCACTTCAACAAGGGTCTGGGACAAAAATGACATACCCAAGAGAGATGGATCTCCCAGACCTACAAACCCAAAAGAATTATCCACAGAAAAAAGATCTACTAAGCACAGAACACATTCCAAAGGAAAGCAAAATTCGAGTGCATAACACTTGCGCTTGAGTATCAATGTACTCACTGATGTCAAATCAGGACAACAGTCCATGGCTCCGTCAGCCACTCTTCTGAGCTGCTAGTAATGGCTGATTTACACAGAAAAGGAATTAACTAAAAGGGTTTGGGGTGGCAGCAAGAATTACCATAAATGCTGAAGAAATACATTATAAAAAACAGGCAGGAATATCGGCCAAATTATATAGTTATATTGTGTGCATGTATGAATGTGTAACAACAAATCCCACCATTATGTACAATTGGCACCAATTAAAAGCAAAAAATGAAACCAGGCAGGAACCAAGAGACACCACAAACAAGGATCGTAGCTCCAAACCACACCAGAGTGGCCAACCTCTGGTAAGAAGCTTGCTGCAGACCAGCACTGTGGCAGAGCGGCTCCCCTGGACTGGGCAAAGGCTGCCAGAACCAGTGAGCAGCCACACAAACTGTACAACAGGGACTCAGAGAGGTGAAAAGAGGACTCCCGATGACGGCAAGGCCAAAAATCAAAAAGGAAAATGAAATGAGGGTTCATCATACCCTTCACCAAAGAGAAAGCCCTTCCTAGCATTGCCTGTAAAGCAGCTCTCTCCTAAAGTCAGCAGGACATAAAGACTCCACTACAACTGACTAGTACCAAAGTGTTGGTTAAGTAAGTGGATACTAATAAGCACTGTTTTTAAGAATTGTTGAAAAACTAATACGCTACATTTCACATATATTCATAGCAATTTAGAATTTCTGAAATATCAACTGGGCGTGGTAGTGTGTGCCTGTAATCCTAGAAACTCCAGAGGCTGAGACAGGAGGATCACAACCTTGAGGCCGGGCTCAGCAACTTAGCAAGACCCTGTCACAAAATAAAAAATTAAAAAAAGGGCTGGGGACACGGCTCACTGATAAGGTGCCCCTGAGTTAAATCCCCAGTACCCAAAACAATAACATCAACAACAACAACAGATTACACTTAAACTAAGGTTACACAGAATAAAGGTATCAAACTGAAATATTTTTAAACCTCCTCTATCTTTATGTGTTCTTGAGTCATGTGTACATTCATGAGTCAAATCAGCCAAATAATAATTACACAGAGACCCAAATAACAGGCACTGGGAGGGGGGTGGCTCTAGTTCCAGAGCAATCACTCACTCATGAAAATTCAGTGGTTTGCATTTTAAAAGGGTCTGAATTCTTATGAGTAATGCTTTTTGCCCCTTTAATTTTATGCAGCCACAAAAAACTCCTGAATATTCATCTGTTTTCTTTCCTCTGTCTCAGAGCTTGTAAAAGGGCTGGCCAGGTGTGCTTGAGCTTAAGAAAGACAATCTGCTTCTTTCTTCAGCAAGGATCAATTGAGGACCACAAATGAAGGACTCTCTCAGGGTGTATGTTACAACAGGAAAACAGTTGCTACCAAATCCTAGGTCAATAAAGGGCATAGAAACCAGGCCTACTTAAAAACAATCAAACTACAACAAAAGCAACAAAATGTACCTGTGTAAAACATACTTATTATAAGTAAAAACAAATCCAAACATGTAAACATAATTTTTGGGTATGCCTCTGAAAAATCCTAGAAACTACAAAATTAAAAAGTAAAATCATCTCATTTCATTCAACAAACATTTACTAAGCACCTATCATTTAACAAGCACTGAGCTAGATATTGCAGACACCAGAGTAAGTCCCTTCTCTCACACCAAGTGCCATGACAACACATCCTTGACATCAGACCAGCAAAGAGATGTAATTGCAAACTGCAGAAGGACAGGATGTCATGAGGTTCTTATTTCAAAAACCAAATGACTTGTTCTTAATGCACTTACACAAAAATTCTAAACCTTTCCAGATTTTATAATATTTATTTTCCACTGAATCCCCAAAAGTTGTTGTAAAGTTTATGAAAGAAATAACCAGCAAAATATTTATAACTGAAAAAACCAAGTGTATAAAAATTAAGAGAACAAAATAAACATTAGATTGGCACTCAACATAAATTTCTGGATAATTCAGGACCTGATTAACATTAGATAAATCGTTACAGAGGTTAACAATAATAAGATGAAAATGAACTCTAGACAAACAAGGAAGAAAAGTATCTATTAAACAAGAAAAGGAAACACAGAAAAGGCCCAAATCTGTAATTTCCCTTACCAAGCTTTACCCTTTACTGTTAGTTTAGAAAAGTTCCTATGAATTATGTTCAGGTAAGGCTGACTGGCCCATCCTGTGAGAATTATATCTCCTGAATAGTTAAAAATTAGGCCAAATTTCTAAAAATTTATCCTCAGGGGAATTAACAAAACTAGGTATCCTAACCACACAGAAGACAGTAACAATTTATTAGACAAGGAAGGAACAGGCATGGCCAAAGGAGTAGGGGGTTGGGGGATATCCATAAAGGACTAACATGCTCACAGCAATAATAACAAGGACTACTACTACTGCCCCCAGAGATGGTGGTAATTATCTACCAGAATCCTTTCAAAACTTTGTGCATGCATTCATTCCCATCATCCTCACAGTACACTATAAATTACACAAGGCCACTCACAGATTTAAGGAACAAAACTCAAGAGAGTCAAGTCACTTTCCCAAGGCTACAGAGCAAGAAATGAGACCCAGAGAGCCCAGCTCCTGGTCCTCGAAACACCAAACGAGGCTAGTGGTTTTGAGTGATTCATATTTTCTTCATCTTTCTTTGAAACACTGAACTGATACATAACTAAATTAAAACAGTTTGTTTTAGATATTAAATATTATAGGACCTATAAATAATTAATTTTAGAGAAGCATTATGGTTATTTGTGTTTTTCAGGTACTTGTTTCTGGCTGGTGAGCAGAATAGAGAATTTCCCTGAGCATAAAGTTGCCCATAGGAAAATGTAATCCAACAAAACACTCAGGTGATTAGATGAGTATCTGCAGTCACTTGAGGCAACATACTATCACAGTGTCAAGTAGAAAGTTGTTCCTTGGTTTTCATAAAATTTCAACCACTTGGTTTTTCAAATTTCAACCTAAACTGAACAGGAACTCCATAACTCATTACCTAACTCGGTAGCAATGGCTACTTCCACTCGCTTTTTCCAACTCTGAAACAACAGTGACTAAGTAATTATTAACAGGTTGAAGAATAAATTAATTCAAGGCACTGGAAATTATGTTCATGAAATGAAACATGGCCTTGCTGACACTGCATCACTATTTCTAGACAGCACCCTTGAACATCAAATAAATCTCACACTATGGAAATGTGCCCAAAACCAGTGACCTAGTTTATTAGGGTGGGAAAAGAATAGTAATCTGTCCTTTGAGGCTAGTACTGAAATAGCTTCCTAAAGCACCATCATGCATTAAGAGTTTTAAATAATTTTTCCATGCAAGGACAAAAATAATATCCTGAGCCAATATCAAATTATGAATTTCCTTTTCACACCCCATAAGTTAGCACTAGCTCTCATACGGTTATTTATGTTTTCAATATTTGAAAAAAAAATTCAAAATCAGTAGATTTACATAAAAAAAATTTCAACATTTTATTGCTTCACTTTCAAAAAATAGTTACTACTGAATGAAAGTGAATACTGCATATGTAAACTGTTATCAACATGAGTTCTCACTACTGGGGCCTATCCTTATATACACAGTAATGTGACTGTAATAAATTTGTTTTTGATTTGTTTTCCAAATGATAAAAAACCAGAAACATGTAACTGCAATTCAATATCATTTTTCAGAAACTCAATAAAGATTACTGGCTGACTCTAACAGTACCACATCTAAAGAAAAATGCAAATTATGAAACACAAAATGAGGATAAACTGGATAAAACCATAATAAATATATCATCTAGCAGGCACCAAAAACTATGTGATCAAAAAGATTATTTCTTTTCAAAGTCCCCAAAAATATATTTATAAAAACTAGCCAATGCAATTATACGAAAATGAAACTGCAATCACTTCCTAAAAATAGTGCTCTAGAAAGCACAATCTAACATGTTCTAGTAACATAGAAATATTAAGAGGAAATACCAAAAGCATCTAAGGGTTACAAATTAAATAAGAATAAAAATGTGAATTGAAAAATAAAAAGTATCGTATAAAAATGAAAGGAAAATAGCTGAAGCTGGCTTAAAATATAGTCAAATGCCTTCATCCAAAAATGAATATAAGCTAATTAAATATTTAAATTGCTAAGTTACTAAAAGGGGAATGAAAACACCAAGAAAAGAAAAGGCAGAATATATAAGTAAAAAATCATAAACTTGAAGAGAGAGAAAGAGTGCAATTTTTTAAAAAGGCAATATAAGAGCTATTTCTAGGAATTAGGGAAGACAGTCAAACATGAGAGGAAATCTCTAGAAATGTAAGAAAACAACAACAAGTCAATGTTAATACTTCTGGGAAGTCTGTGCAAACCATATTTCCCAAGAAATACCAGTTATTAAAGGAAATTTTTAAATGTTAAAATGTACCAACACACACAGATAAATTTAATATAAAAACTTCAAGAAATGGTGATTCCAGTATTACTTTCTAGTATGCCAGAGAGGAGATAATAAGTCTTCTAAGTACTTTTTTAAGATACTAATATTTAAAGGTTATGTTGCTAAGATAACATACAAAACAAAACTTTAATCTCATCTATAAAAATTAATCCATGAAATGCCATTCCAATATAGGTACAATATAGAATGCAGAATTAGAATTTAGTATGAAAGAATAACATTTCATGACTAATTAATAGTTCATTCCAGGAAAGTCAAAATCTTTCAAAAGAAAATCTAAGGAATTCAGGTATCAAAATTTTAACATTATCAATATGTCATATTTCATTAACAATTAAGGAATTAAGGAAGCATATGTCAAACTGAAAACCAGAAGATTTCATGTTGAAGCACTAAAAGTTTTCCATTAGTTACAAGTAAAACAGGAAGGAGAAATTTCTAAAATGTATCATTATTATCAAAAACATCAAATTGCAGAAGGGAATTATAATATAATTGTATTTCAGGAGAAAATTCATGTTTATATGTCTTAATATACCAGTGGACAAATTTTAAAAAATTTTTTAAATGACAAGTTTCAAAACATTAATAATTACTACTTATTGGGTTTAATATTTCCTTACAATATGAATCAAAATAAAGTTACATAAGGCAACACAGTCAACTGGTTTTAAGAAATCCCTCAATTACTGATTGATTAAAATTTTAAATTTTCCCAAATAATCTTCCATTTCTGATATATACTTCTATTATTTATATATTTTCATTTTAAAAGAAAATAGCAACCTTACTTGTGCATTCAAATTCTCTAGGAGTGATTTTTACAGTAACACCATTGCTTCCTTACTAAAGTTATCATAGCTGGCAAAAGAACTTCGGCTCTAGGAGTGGGTTGCTCAATATTACCCCACTGAAGGGGACACGGTAGATGGAGTAGGTGCATTCCAAATGGAAAGGTGTCAGGAAAGAGAGGAAAAGGCATAAGTCAAAGGAAGGAAGCGCAGGAAAAGAAAAGAAGCAACTACTGGTACAGAGTGGCCACAGAAGGTTTCCATGTTTAGTAACCACAAGGTCCAAGCACAATTTGCAAAGTTCCAACTTCACATGAAAATATAAACAAAAGGGAAGGTAGGATACTTGAATATAAAAATACATTCTAATTTCACAGCATAATCATATAGGTAGCAAAAAGCCCATTTTATAAAATCCAATTTACAGACATGAAACCGGAACACTGATCCATTTCCATCTCTCTATATCTCTCTGTAATTTTGACAGATGGTACTCACTTCTGAGTGACAACTGTAAAAGCTGAAAAGTCTGTTTCAAAGGAAAGGTGGTGCTTTACTCATATCAAATTCCTGTTAAGATTATCACTCTTAAATTTAAGTTCACCTTTGTGACACTGAAAGTAGTACCTGGTCTTAATAATAATAATAATAATAACAACCATGTTACCAATTAATAGTGGTAAGTCTAAGTGGTCAGTTGGGAAAGAAAATGCAACTAAAGTAAAGTGTCTTTATTCAGTTAAGAAACCACAGCACTTCCTCTTCTAGCGGAGATGGGGTGGCAAAGGCTGGATTCACCTTCCTGCCTGAAAAACCAGACAACAGGTTTCAGGACTCTGAGGCAACAAAGGGGAGCTGAAAGGCCCCTGAAAGGCAGAAAACAAGGTGAGCCCTGTGAGTGTCTGCCCCTCCAGATGTGGAGAGCTTCCGGGACAGGACCCAGAGAAGAAAAAACTAAGCTAAGCCAGTGGACCTTTCCACTTCAAAAGAAGCTGAGAGTCAGAAGAGATCCATGTGACAGGAGTGTGCAGGGCAGGGATGAATAAAACTCTAGAAATCCTGAGGATTTAGCAGAGCACTGAACCACTGTGTGTGTCAGCAAGCTGCTGAGGCCAGGGGAACCAACAGAGGCAGCAGAGATTCAGGAAGCTCAATGAACACCAGGCAAAAGAAACACGGCAACACCACACCAAAGCCCACTGTGATTCAGATTGCTCAAAACCAGTGAGAACTAAAACCTTAAAAGCAGTTACAGAGAAAAGCCTGTTATATACATAGAACAAGGAAGAGGATGACAGAAGATTTCTTGTCAGGAAATACTATGCAACAAAGAAGACAACAGAACATCTTTAAAACTAAAGGAAAAACAAATGACAACCTAGAATTCCATATCTAGCAAAAAGATTTTCAAATACAGAGGTAAAACAAAAACTTTTTCAGACATTCAAAAGCTGAGTCTAAGCCAGGCACAGTAGTACACACCTGTAATCCCAGCTACTCGGGAGGCTGAGGCAGGAGGATTGCAAGTTCAAGGCCAGCCTGGGCAAAGAGTATTGAGTCTTTCTCTCAAAATAAAAATGTAAAAAGGGCTAGGATACAGCTCAGTGGTGAAGCACCCAGATTCAATCCCCAGTATCAAAAAAAAAAAAAAAAAGAAAGAAAGAAAGAAAGAACACTAAGTTTATCAACAGAAAACATACACTTCAGAAAAGAAGTTAACAGAGGGAAATATGGTCTACACAGAGAAATAAAAAGACCTGGCAATAATTATGTAGGTAAAAATATAAGACTTTTCCTAATTACTTAAATCTCTCAAGAATAATTAACTATGCAAACAAAGGTATAACGGTGCAGTATACATGTAAGTCAAATGCAAAAAAACAGTAACATAAAGGTCAGAGAAAAAAACGAAATACTTACTATCATATGAAATGGTTTATCACTTGATGGCAGACTGTCATAATTAAAGATGTACAGTAAATACCCTAAAACAATAAAAAATAGCAAAATAAAAACAAATAGTATAAAAACCAATGAAGATAACACAGCATCATAAAAATATTTGATTAATCCAAATGACAACAAAAAGAAAACAGGAACAAAAACAGAAGGAATAGAAAAAAATAAGAAAATGAGAAATTTAAACAACAATGTGAACAATTAAATTAAACTTAAATGACTTGAATCTCCCAATAAAAGGCAGTGGTTGTGAGATAGGATTAAAAAAACAAGGCTCACCAGTATGCTGACTAACAAACACACACAGACTAAGAATACAGGGAGGAGAGCCCAGAAATGAACTAGAAAGGGCTGCATCCGGCCATCCTAGTCAAACGTACACTGCAGAGGCCATATGAATATCAGACACCGATTTTCAAAGCAAAGAACATTACTAAGGGGGAAAAAAAAAGATGATTTTAAAAATAATACAAAGGTCAATTCACCAAGAGATGTGAGCAAACTAAATGTCTGTGCTCTTAACAGAACTTCAAAATACATATGGCAAATACAACAGAACTACAAAGAGAAAGGTGATGAGTTTACAATTACAGTTGGAAATTCAAATTCTGATCTCTCAACAATTGTCAGAATAAGTGGAAAGAAAACCAGGAAAGGCATAGAAAATCTGAATAACGCTGTCAACCAACTTAATTTGTATTTACAGAACATTCTGCCAGACAAGAACTGAACATTAAAAAATGCTGAGAAGATCTAACAAAAATAGACACTGTGGTTCTAAAAAGTCAGGAAGATATCAAGTCTCCATAAACTGATCCAAAGACTGAATGTAACCTCAATCAAAATTCCAGCAGGATTTTGTAGAAATTGACATGCTGGTTCCAAAATATATACAGAAACACGAAGGATCCAGATTAGATAAAACAACTTTGACAAATAAGTAGAAAAACTAATATTACCTCATTTCAAGATTATAATGCTACAGTACTCAACACAGTATAGTATTGGTATTAAAACAGACAAATAATTGGACAGAACTGTCCAGCTATAAACCACACATATAAAAACACTTCATTTTTTTTTAAACAAAGGTACAACAAATGATGCTGGAAGAAGCAGTGTCTTTATGCACAAAGAATATTAATCCATACCTCACACCATATACAGAAACTGAATAAAAATGGATCAGAGATATAAGTTTTAATCAAATCAAGAAAAGTTCTAAAAAAATAGGAGAAAAATATTTGTGACTTTAGGCAAGAATTTCTGAGAAATCACACCAAAAACATAATGTGTGAAAGAACAAACTGACAAACTAGACTCTGTCAAAATTAACATCTTTTGCTGTTTGAAAGACATAGTTAAGAGAATAAAGTCACAGATGGAAAGAAAACATTTATGAAGCATATACTGAATAAAGGACTTGCATTTATAATGCTCAAAATAAGGAAACTCAAAACTCAAAATTGAAACAACCCAATAAACAAGTAAAACATCTGAATAGCTATGTCACCAGAGAAGAAATACAGATGACAGAAAGGAAGCTCAATACCATCAGACATTAAGGAAATGCAAATTACAACCACAGTGAGATACCCTCCTCCCGTGAGAAAGACTAAAATCAAAGACTGACCTCACCCAGCAAGCGCAGGGATGTGTGAAGAGACTCCGACTTCCCTTGCTGCCAGCGAGATCCTCACATGCTGCCAACACCACCACAGCATGTACCTCCAGACTGGTAGTGTACTAAAAGTACAAACACACACCTACCACGCGGAACCATTTCGGTCCTAGGCACTGGCCCTTAGTAACTGAAAGCACACATCCATACGAAGGCTCGTACATATCCTGTTCCCAGCAGCTCTATTCATAACAGTCAAAACTGAAAATAAGCTAGATGCCTATCCACGTGTGAGGAGACAGACTGTGGCCTACCCGTAAGATGCAATACCGTTCAGCAATGGGAAGAAATTAGTATTTCAAGAGAAAGAAGTCAGGCAAATAAAAGATTACATAATGTATGATAATCACACAAAATTCTAGAAAATGAAAACTAATGTATTGTGACAAGAAGTAGTTTGGTGGTTTCATAACAAAATTTCAGCGGGGGGGGGGGAGTGGATATGTTCTTTATTTTGACTGTGGCTATGATTTCATGGATGTATACACGTCAAAAGACATAGTATCATGTGTATATATCAAAACATTTAGTACCAAATTGTATGCTAAAACATATGTGGTTAATTGTATGTCAACCATACCTCCTTAAAGCTTTACAAGTACACAGTAAAGCTCAGGAAAGCTTTATAACTTGTTAAAGGCATTTGAAAAGAAGAAAAATTACAGCTAGCACCAATTAGGAACTAACAAGTGCTAATCTTTACAATGTGCCAGCTACTGTTACAGGCAGTTTACACGTCTGTCCTAGTCAGTTCTCACGACTCTATGAGCATTATTATTAGCTTCGTTTTACAAAAGCAGCAGTGGGAAAGGGAAAAATAATCTGCTTAAAGACATACAATTTTGTGACAGTCAGGACTCCAGCCCAGAGCACCTCACTGGGAAGGTTCCGCGGTGAGTGCCTACTGTGCTTCACAGGTGGAGAAAAGCTAAGCTGATATGTATGTGTAATTTCTATAAGTGAAAGAAAAGGACTCTTAATTTCACTGTTCCAAATGAGAGTTCCTGTCATCATGAGGCCAGGAACAGAAGTTCTCAGATGAAACACCCATGGGCACAGACCAAAACATGCCTCTAGGACTGAACAGCTCACACCCCTTTTCACATTACAGGCACTGCAGAGTTAAAACATCAGTCACCAAATGGATGATGTGGGAAAAGGGAATTCAATTTTCTTTTTAAAGGATGAGAGAAATGAACTTCCACACTTCCTAATTTACAGGGAAAACTAATTTACTGTCTTTCATTAACTTTCCACATATTTTATTTACTTACTCTGAGACAAGGGTAGTTTTATTTGTTGGTTTGTTTGTTTGGTACTGGGGATTGAACCCAGGGGCACTTAATATTCCCGGACCTTTTTATTTTTAATTTCATGACAGGGTCTTGCTAAATTGCTTAGGGCCTCGCTAAGTTGCTGAGACTGGCTTTATACTCACGATTCTCCTGCCCTAGCCTCCTGAGCCACTGGGATTACAAGCATGCACCACGAGGCCCAGCAAGGACAGGTTTTGACATCTGCTTTCTACAGTGCTTCAAGTGATTCTTGAGACCATCTATTTAGCATGATACATAAAACAAACATTACAGACTATTAAAATGCAAATAAAGCTATCTTAATCACAGTTGGCCAAAAGGAAAGTAGCATGCACCTCAAAAAATGAATATTCTTCTTTTTAAAAACACAACATGCTAGTTATTAAAAACAAGAAAAAATTAAAATGAGAATAACAGACACATCAATTTGAGATTATAAAAAGCAACTGAATCAAAATCATCAATTATTTTATTATATAATTTGGACATATAAAATAATAAAGCTACTTTTTACAAAGAAAACTGGCAGTTAAATAACTTATTCCTATGATATTAATGCTGCAGTGTATTTTATAGACCCACTCTGAAGTTCACTGCCATCTTCAGGGGAAGAAATACATTCATTCAGTAATACTGAGTTCCTACTAATAGACCACATCCCTTGGTCTCACACACTGGGTAACAAGAGGCAATCCGTGACTCCACAAAGATTTAAAAATCATATAGTATTACATTTATGATCTATTTTGAGCTGGTGTTTGGACAAGTTTGATGTTTAAATCAAGATTCCTTTTTATTATTCTTCTGCATGTAGCTGCCCAATTTTTCTAATATCATAATTGCTCCCCTGAAGCCCCTCTGTACCTGTCAAATATCAACTGACCACGCTCCTACGGATCTATTTCTAGATTCTGCTGTGGGGAAGAGGGAAAGATCAACAGATCTACCCTTTCACTAATAATACATGAGTGTGCAGTGGCCTGACTTCTGGTGCAGTCTTTAAAGTGCCTCATCTACTAGCAGAGACATGGGCACAGCGCAGGAGTGAATGTCCAGGGGTTCGCAAAACAACGCTGTAGACTTATGTTTGCTGACTCTTCTATTCATCATCTCTCTGGTGCTGTGCAGTGCTCTGGGATGCTCTGCTTTGGGGGCCCTCTGGCCAGAACACTGGGGCTATATTTACATTACTTTGTCTTGGACTTCCAATGACTATGCCAGTACCAAAGGTCAAGGGGTGGAAAGAAAACTCACAAAGAAAAAGCAATGGGTACTTGTCTCACCCTCTTGAGATCACAGCTCTTTGGATTAAAGAAGATGGTTGCCTTCCCTCGGAATTTTTGGTGTTTTGGTTCCTCACAGCAACTGCTAACCTTCTAAGGAAAGTATTTCCCCATGCATCAAGCCTGAATTAAAGAGAGTTTTCTCTGTCTGTACCAAAGTCCATTTGTAAGTTTCAGCGTGCCTTTGGACCAGGTCAGTAAATGCTAAATGAATTCCACATTTTTATTTTCTGCCCAGACTGGCATTGGTATAACGGTCTGCTTGACTAATACTACACTTAGATACTCAACAGTGATTTTTAACCAAGAACGTGTGAGACAATCTTCCAAATCTGACTTTCTGTGTCTTGGTAGAAGGAAACTTCCTTTTCAGTTCCTGCAGTCGGAATCCCTGGAGCCATTCCTGCGTCTCTCTTTCGTTTATGTTCCCATCCAATCTGTCAAGACACTCCCTTTACTCCAACTTTGAGGGACACCCAGAGTCCAATGACATCCCTATCTTCACAAGAACAAGCCGTTCCCAGCCCACATCACACACAGATTCTAGCAGGAACAGGCATCCTCCTCCTAACCTGCCCTGTTATTGCTCCCTTCTAGCACAGTGATCACCATGAAGCTTTAGAACTTTGAAGAGCATGTTGCATTCTGTTGACAGATCCACGTGCACCCCCTTCGCACTGAGGTTAAAGGGACAGTACTGTAACAAACTCTTCCCCACTGCTTCTTTGACAGCACCGACACTATATCCTCCCTGCCTCCCTGCCATGGCTGTGTGATGCAGTGAATACTCACAGCACACTCTCCCACCTAAGCCCTTTGGACTGGGTTTTATCTCTGTAGCAATGCTTTTGCCAAGATCCGTATGATTAATTTGTTGAAAGCATTTATCTTAACTCCCATATTACCTTCCCAGTGAGGCATCCCCTGAATCCTTGTGTTACGGTGTATGCCTCCACCACCGTCAGCTGCCCTCCCCTCTCTTGTTCTACAGAACTTTGCACTTCGGCCATAAGACACAACCTGCCATCTGCTGTGCCTACTGTTCCTGTGCTAGCAGGTAGGTGCACAGTGGCAGGATCTTGTTTGTTCACAGCTACCTCTCCAATGTCTACATCACTGCAGGGCTCAACAAATGTTTGCTAAGTGAATAATATGTTTGGAACACGGTGTGTGAACAAGGGGAGCAATTGCAGGACTGAGGTCAGAAGGGTGG
The DNA here is from genome assembly GCF_964194105.1 of Spermophilus citellus. Taxonomy (NCBI): domain Eukaryota; kingdom Metazoa; phylum Chordata; class Mammalia; order Rodentia; family Sciuridae; genus Spermophilus; species Spermophilus citellus. The sequence goes on along the minus strand of NC_138198.1, from coordinate 1,264,069 downwards.
CCAGAGAACTACCTTGTAGGCTTTGCCAACTGAGACTTACAGATTCTTGTTTCATGATGCCGGACAGAACTCACACTATTTTCTCTAAACTCAAGATACACAGTTTTAAATTGTTTGATTACAGACTTTATTGAATAGGGCAGTTAAGATACTGTACGCATGTTCAAACTCTCCTACTAGGTTTCAGAAAGTCAATTCCAAGGGGCGATGGCTGAGTTCTACATATCCTCCACAGCAACTAACAAAGTGGAAAGTCAACAATTACTACCCAAACACCCTCATTAAATCTAAGGAGGTGGTCACTGAATTGCAATTTAACATATAAAGAAACGAGGCTTTGCAGTGTGTATGCATATGTTTGAGGTATATTGATCAAAACACCAAAGACTTCAGAAAGGCGAATGAGTGCTAGATTTTAAGGAAGTCACCTCAGGAAGCACTAAACAAGGTCCAACAATGCTGTCCATTGTTCATAACACTGGTAAAATGTGTGACGTTCTCAAGCCTCTTAAGAAAATTAGTCTTATTTTTGTTGTTATATTTTTCTTCTTCCTGAAACAGTATGACCTTCTTCATCAGATTTGGCACAGAAAGATCTTTTGCTATTTATGAAAATCAAATTCACCCTCACAGGATAAAGATGAGTCACAGCTGAGGATATTCAAAAGATAAGCTCAGATTCTGATGTAAACTCTAAGAGAATTTCAACAAAGGTTATAAACAACCCTTTCCAAAATGACTACTGTGTTCAGGACAACACATACAGGATTTAAAAATCCATCATTACTTCATAGACACACCTTAAAATAGAGTTCCTGGAAAAGATGCCAAGAGACTGCCTTACTGCTAAATAGCAAACAATGACGCACAGTGACGTCCCCAGCCCTTCCCCCTGGGGAGCAGAAAATGAGACAAAACTGGGGGAGGCTCTTTTTTTGGTTCCATGAAACCTGAGTGTGCTATACTGTGTGTGTGTGTGTGTGTGTGTGTGTGTGTGTGTGTGTAAGGTTTCTAAGAGAATGCTAAAATTATACCCACAGTTATTCACTACCTTAATCAAGTGACCAAAGTTATCATCACCAGAAGTGGGAGAACCTAATATTTAGTGCTATATAATAAAATACCAATACAACATAGAGCATCACCCATTTGGTAGCCTCCAGAAAACATTTTAACTTAAACCTAACTATGAGGAAATAGTGAGTGAAATTCAGAATGTGCAAACTTTATGAGATAATCTGCTAAACTCAAAAGAAATTAGAACTCAGGTGGGGGAAATGTGGAGATGGTGGCTAAAGTTTAAAAAGTTCAGTTAGATAGGAGAACAGATCCAAGAGATCCATTGTACTCTGTAGTAATTACAGTTGAAATAACATAGTGCATCCATAAAAATCGCCAAGAGAGATTCTAATTATCCTCATTACATACATGTACACTACAGCATATGGTGTGGCAAAATCAGCATATATCAGTGTATGTTTATATAAATATAGTGTATTGTATACAATTTTTACTTGTCAAAAATTAAGGTGGTAGCAGAGGGGATATCTAGGCAGAAACCCTCGACTCCACAACAGCCCAGAAATAAGCAGTGAAAGAAGAGCTGACCAAAGAGAAGCACAGACCCACAACAGGCATTTTCTGAGGATAAGCCCAAGCAGCCAGCAGAGAACATCAACCCAATCCTCACAAAGAGATTCACAGAGGAGCACCCACAGACATGAGCCAACATACAGTGCACCCAGATATAAGCCCACTGACTTGCAACTTGCACATGCTAGAGAAGGCAGAAGTCCTACACCCCCTGACAAGCCATCCAGCACATCAACCAGAATACAGTTCTCTACCTTAGACCACTATACCCCACACATTCTGAAATGTATGTGGGGGAACACACATTAGCTATGACAGCCCTGGATACCCAAAGTTTTTCTTCAGAAGGGCTTGCAAAACTGTATCCCCTAACAGGGAGTAACCTAGATGTTAAGTTACAGACAATGAGAGACCAGCTCCTCCAAGCCAACAGAAAACCAGTAGGTACCTGCACACACCAAAGACAGGAGGGGAGTTCCTCCTACTATATCAGAGGAGGGGTGGTGTGATCAAAACCTCCACACCGTGGGAAACTTAGAAGTAAAGCTGTGGGGTGGCGGGAATCTTGCAAAGGTTCCAAATTCTGATAAAATCCAAATCAGGAAGACATGAATCAGTAACTCCCACTTTGGCAGGGAATATCAAAAGCAACTCCGATACCAGTTTTGATCTCAGGGATGTTACTTTAGAGTTCCCTGTCATTCATACTGCCGCCCTGGACCCACCTGACTGTATTTCTTATCCGGCTTTAAAGCATTTACTGGGATCATTCCTGCTTTTCCTAGCTCGAGTTTATACCTGCTCCTCTTACTCCCTCCATTCCCTCCAGTACTGCCTGCAACTGTCGCGATCTCCTCCTATTTTGCTTTCTTTTTCTTATTGTATTTTTCCTACTTTTTCTTTGCCCACATTGTCTCTTCTTCCTCTTTCAAGCACTACTCCATGTATGTAGTAGTAATTTTATTATCTTAATAATGAATTCAATTTAATTACTAATTAAGCAATTTGTTGCTTTAATAACTGTTCAACCTATTCAAGAACATTACAATTTTAATTGCATTAGAGGAACTATGGTTCAGTAAGTTTTAATTCCCCACCTCCGCCTTAAGGTTTATTGGTATATGGCTTTGCTTGGAAGTGGTTGTAGTTAATAAGGTTTAGTATCTGTTTTCAAAGTGGTGCTGATACTGGGCACAGAAGATACCTATTGAGTGGGTATATCAATACTTGGATATTCACTCCTCTTGGGACACTTAAGAGAAAGAAGCACACTCAACAATTCCGTGCCTATAAGTAGAAGAGATAACCACCCAAGTAGGTGGGGAGACATACAAACAATATGAAAAAACAAGAAAACAAACCACATTAAATAGCCCGTAACACTTCAATCAATGATCTCCTGACACCACAGTGGAGGAAACATTGTATGAAGAATTTAGAAAGTTCATAATTAAAGTGTTCAATGAACTAAAAGATGAAAGAAATGAGCTTAAAGAGAAAATACAGGAAGTGAAAGATCATTTCAATAAAGAGAGACTCTGAAAAAAAAACACAAATCTTGGAAATGAAAGACTCAATAAATCAAATTAAAATTCAACTGGAAACATCCTCAACAGATTAGACCACAGAGAAGACAGACTCTTAGGCCCTGAAAACAAAGTATATAATATTGAAAATAAAACTGACAATAAAGAAAAGATGTTTAGAGACCATGTACAGAATATTAAAGAAATCAGGGATAACATCTGGAGGCCAAATCTAAGAATCACTGGCATAGTAGAAGACACTGAAATGCAAACTAAAAAAATACAAAACTTTTTTTGGGGGTAGGGGAGCATCAGTATCTGGAACTGAACTCAAGGGCACTCGACCACTGAGCCACATCTCCAGCCCAATTTTGGATTTCATTTAGAGACAGGGTCTCACTGAGTTGCTTGGTACCTTACTAAGTTGCTTTGAATCTGTGATCCTCCCACCTTAGCCTCCCCAGCTGCTGGGATTACAGGCATGTGCCAGTGCACCCGCCAAGAAATACAAAACTTTTTAATGAAACAATTAGAAGATTTTCCAAGAGACACTAGAACTCCAAACAGGCAAGATAAAAAAGGATCCTCTCCCAAGCACGTTATATTTAAAATGCATAATATACTGAACAAAGATAGAATTTTAAAAGCCACATCAGAAAAACAGCAGGTCACATTCAGAAGTCAATTAAGACTCTCCACTGATTTCTCAGCCCCTAATCTAGAAGCCTAGAGCACTTGAAATAATATATACTCAGCCCTTAAAGATAACAGGTACCAACCAAAACTATTATCCAGCAAAACTATTCTTCAAAATTGAAATTACAATGAAAATGTTCCATGGTGATCAGGAAATTAAAGAATTCATAACCACTAAGTCAGGATTATAAAACATACCCAGTGAAATATTTCATGCAGAAGAAAAATAAATATGAGAGCCAGTATATGAAAACATCTCACTAGAATAATAACCAATTACAGAAGAATTAAGTTTAAATTAAGCATTAGAAACAACTTAAAACGGCAGGGAACAAGAAAACATCTCTGTATAATAACACTGAATGTAAATGGTCTAAGATATGCAGTCAAAAGACAGACTGGCACAAACGATTAAAAAATAAGACTCAGTCACACATTTTTTTATAAGAGACTCACATTACAACCAAAGACATTCACAGGATAAAGGTAAAACAAATGATGGGAAAAGATATACTATGCAAATGGAAACCAAAAGCAAGCAGCAGTAACTATTCTAATCTCTCACAAAGAGACTTCAAGGCAAAATTAATCAGAATAGACAAGGAAGGTCACGTCATCCTAATTTAGGGAATTATCAAACAGGATATAATGACTGCAAATGTGTACACTCATCTATGTATACAGAATAAAACCTTCTCAATATAAAGAATCAAATAGACCCCAGTACAAAAACAATGGGTGACTTCAACACACCTATCTCACCAACACAGAAGTCAACCACACGTAAACTAAGTAAAGACTCTACAGAACTAAAAATACTACTAATTAAATGGATCTAACAGACATCTATCGAATATTTCATCCATCAAAACCCAAATTTACTTTCTTTCTTCTCAGCTGCATGTGAAACCTTCTCTAAAACAGCTCATATTTTAGGACACAAAACAAGATATTTTTTTAAAAGGGGGGGGGCAGGGAGATAATCTCTGGTATCTTGTAAGATCATAGTGGAATGTATTAGAGCTCAATAACAAGATAAAAAGCAGAAACTATTCTAACATGGAGATTAATTAATACACTTTGAGTGAGAAATGAGTCATGGAAAATATCAGGAGAAATAAAATAAATCCTTAGAAACAAATAAAAATAGAGATACAACATAACAAAATCTCTGTGAAAGCATGAAGACATTTCTTAGAGGAAAGTTTGTAGCACTGAGTGCCAACATTTAAGAAATCAGAGAGATCCCAAAATGACAATCTAATGTTACCCTCAAAGCTCTAGAAAAGAAGAAACTAATTTCAAAATCAATAGAAAACAGGAAATAATAAGGTCAGAGCCAAAATTAATGAAATTAAGGGAAAAACATACAAAGGACAAAGGGAACAAGGAGATGGTTCTTTGAAAAGATAACAAGATTGATAAACTAACCACAGACAACACCCAAATCAACAAAATAAGAAATGAAAAAGAAGACATCAACACACATAATTCTGAAATCCAGAGGATCATTAGAAATCGTTTTAAAGATATATACTCCAATAAACTGGAAAATCTGGAAGATCCTAACCAATGTCTAGATAAACAACTAAAGACCAATACCCCTGAAGAAAACAGATGCAAAAATCCCTAATTTAAATATTAGCAAACCTCACTCAAAAATACATTAGGAAGATAGTAGTACACCATGATCCAATGAGTTTCACTGAGGAATGCAAGTTTGGTTCAACATATCCAAATCAATACATGTAATTCACCATATAAATAGAACTAAGGGCAAGAATCATACAATCATCTCAATAGATGCAGAAAAAAGTCTTTGGCAAAATCCAGCACTTTTTCATGCTAAAAATGCTGGAGAAACTATGAACAAAAGGAACTTACCATAAAATTATAAAGGCTATCTATGACAAATCCAATCCAGAATAATACCGAATGAATAAAAACCAAAAGCATTTCTTCTAAAATCAAGAACAAGGCAAGGATGTCCACTTTCACCACTCCAATTCAATTTAGTTCCTTGAAACCCTAACTAGGACAATCAGGCAAAAAGGAAATTAATGGGATTATAAATAGGAAAAGAAGTTAAATTAAATCAACAGCTTTCCTATACTCAAATAATGAGCCAACTGAGACAGAAATCAGGAAAACTATCCCATTCACAATAACCTCTGTTGAGAGCCACAGCCAAAGGGGCCCCAGCAAACTTCCAGCTGCCAGCAAACTTTCAGACTGCCAGCTGATGATTGGCTCACAGCGGCCCCAGCAACATCTAGCTGATTGGCTCCTCTGTGGTGATGTTCATTGGGCTGTTTCCGCGCCCTTCAGACTGCAAAGCTGATGATTGGCTCACAGCGGCCCCAGCAACATCTAGCTGATTGGCTCCTCTGCGGTGATGTTGATTGGGCTGTTTCCCTGCCCTTTCAGACCATGGAGCTGCTCATTGGGGGACTTCTTTGGCTCCGCCCATACGACCCAGCCAATCGGCCTCAAGAGCAGGAGGATTGTGGGAGGTGGGGAGGCTTGTGTGGGTGAGAGACTTGTGGGAAGCCGGTGGTGGCAGTTGGGCTCTGAGGGTTTTTTCCTGAGGAGCTGTTTTGTTTGGCGTTTGTGGTTCTAAAAATAAAGTTTGTTACTTTTCACAAGTGGCTCCTGAATTGTACCCAGCCAGACTGCGGCAAACCTCAAAAAATAAAATATTTAAGAATAAATCTAATCAAGGAGGTAAAAGACCCCTATAATGAAAACAACAGAACACTAAAGAAAGAAACTGAAAAAGACCTCAGAAAATGGAATGACCTCCCATATTCTTGGATAGGCAGAATTAATATTGTCAATAAATGGCCATACTACAAAAAGCAATATGTAGATTTAATGCAATCCCCATCAAAACACGACATTCTTCACAGAACTAGGAAAGAAATTCCTTAAAAGTTCATTTAAGAAGAAAAAAAAAAGACCCTCAAAACCAATGAAATACTGAGCAAGAGTAATGCTAGAGTCATCACAATACTTGATCTCAAATTATACTACAGAACTACAGTAACAAAAATGCATGTTATTGGCATCAAAACAGACATGAAGACGAAATAGAATAGAATAGAATAGAACAGAACAGAACAGAACAGAATAGAATACACAGAGACAAACCCAAACAAGGACAGTCATCTGATACTCAAGTCTTTCTAACAAATAGTGCTAGGAAAACTGGATATCCATACAAAGAAGAATCCTTTTTGCCTTGCACAAAACTCAACTCAAAGTGGGTCAAAACAGTACTTAGACCAAAATTTTTACATATGCTAGAAGAAAACATAGGTTCAACACTCTGACATAATGGCACCAGTACCTAAATTCCTTAATAGGATTCCTAAATCTCAAATAATAAAACCAAGAATCCCAAGTGGGACGGCATCAAACTAAAAACATTCTGCAAGGCAAAGGAAATAATTGAGCATGAAGACAGAGAGCTTACAGAATGAGAGAAAAATCTGCCAGCTACTCCAGACAGGGGATCAATTAACCCAGGATATATAAAGAACTCAAAAAGTCTAAAACCAAAAAAACAAATAACCCATTGAATAAATGGGCAAAAGAACTAAACACACGTCTCAAAAGAAGAAATAAAAGTTGGGCATGGTGGTGTACACCTGTAATCCCAGTGGCTCAGGAGGCTTAGGCAGGAGGATGAGTTCAAAGCCAGCCTCAGCAAATCAGTGAGGCCCTAAGCAACTCAGTGAGATCCTGTCTCTAAATAAAATATATTTTTAAAAAAGAAGAAATAAAAATGGTTAACAAAGATATGAAAAAATATTCGATATCCCTGAATATCAGGGAAATGCAAATCAAAACTATGTTAAGATTTCAAGTGCCAGGCACAGGGGCACATGTATACCTGTAATCCCAGCAGGTGGGGAGGCTAAAGCAGGAGGATGGCAGGTTCAAAGCCAGCCCCAGTAAGAGCTATGTACTAAACAACTCAGAGAGATCCTGTCTCTAAATAAATTATAAAATAGGGCTGGGGATATGGCTCAATGGTCAAGTGCCCCTGAGTTCAATTCTGGTACCCCTGTCCCACCAAAAAAGATTTCATCTCACTCCAATTACAATGACAATCATAAAAAATACAAATAATAAAAAAATGCTGGCAAGAACGTGGGGATAAAGGTGTTTCTCATACATTGTTGGTGGGACTACACAACCACTTTGGAAAGAAGAGTGAAGATTCCTCAAAAGACTAGGAATAGAACTACCATTAAACACACCTACCTAACTCCTTGGTATTTATTCAAAGGAACTAAAATCAGCATACTAAACTTTTTTTGGTGGTACCAGGCATTGGTCTATGTTCCCTCAACTCTTTTCAGCTTTCATGAACAGGACCACCTCAGGAAAAAGGTCAGAAAACTTTTAAAATTCTATATTTGTTAAACTTATAATTTTGATCCAATATGCATAGGTTAATATGTTTTTCTGATTACACTCTGCTTTATTCTAAGGCCAATTTACAAGGGTTAACTCTCAATCAAATAGGTTTTAAAAAAATAAGCTACAAGGCTTTTGTTTGTCTGTTTGCTTTGTGTGGGTGCACCCGTGTACTGTCTGACTCTATGTATTGCCACGTCTATATATTTGGTACAAAAAATTGACATATGAGCTCATAAATTAAAATTTTTAAAAAATGGATCCAAATACTTTTGGTTAATATGATTTAAAAGGGTCAATTCAAATTGGGAAAACAGATAAAAGTACAAATGTCTTTAAAGTTACTAATGCACAGTTTTGTTTCTAGATGGTTAAACAGCTGTTAAAATGTTAATGTCTATAAAGTGTTTGATATCCATCATCTCTAGGATTTTTATTCAACAACAAAAAAAGATTACTAATACTATTTAATGCACTTGTCTGATACCTTGTTTTTAAAAAAAGATACATAAATTACATCTAAACGTATACAAAATGAATCATGGATGTGTTTGCTAGAGACATCTAATTGGTTTACAAAGTTAAAATGCTGACTGTTAAATATAATATCAAATACTCTTAACTCCTTAAATTCCAGAAGGTAAAATATTTAAACAATGTTGGTGTTTTCATAAATTGGTAAACTAAAAAGGAAATTTAAAATTATCTTGTGTTGTTATAAAAACAAGGTTACTGTAAATTACAAAGTCCCAACAGGTATAATTCTACATACAAGGAGTCAAGAGGTTTCAACTGTATTTCAATTAAAGTACTGTAAATAACAAATATTTCACCTTATTAAAATAGATTAATTTATCTAAATTCAAAAATTTATAAGGTTTATTTCAAGGCACAAACAAAAAAAGGATCAATGGATTAAAAATTATTAAAAAGTTCTAAATACAAAAATATATTTAATAAAAAACGTTTCCAGGTAAAAAGTCTTCATGTGATAAAATATAATTATAATACATGTAAGTAAACAATAAAAGGGTCTAATTAAGTAATATAAAGGTCTATAAATAAAAGACAAATATTAAAAGGTTTATATGTAACTAAGTTGGTTATATATGTAACATAGTTAAAACTATTCAAGGTTGTTCCCTAAAGACAAATAATAATGTACTGATATATGTTAAAATAACAAAAACTTCTAAAAATATCAGTTACATTGTGTCTGTTAAGTTTTATCCCCTAGAACAAGTAATCTTGGAGAAATTAAGGTTTGTACATCTGTGGCTAAACAGCAACTGTTATTTTAAAGTATTGTCCTACATTACAGAGTCTAGATTTTCCTTTAAAAGCTAACCTTGGTTAATATAAAAACATCAATAAAAATGTGGTAAATATGTTCATATCTTTCAGGTATACAAGTCTTTAAGGTAAAAAAGGTTTAAAGAAACATTTTATCAAGCTGGTATTCTCCAAACTAAAATTGTCTGTAATGGTAATTTAAACTTATAAAGATAATAAATTTTATTGGAGATTTATTTATATCATTTGATGTTTTGTAACCAAATCTTATGTTACCTTTTACAATAAGATACAAAAATTTAAAGATATTTTAAAAAGTAAGAGAGCCTAATTTTTTAAAGATTAATAATTTAAAACATTTTGCCACTTTTCCACCTGGAAAAAAAATGTTAAGGGCTTTCAACCTTTCTTTAATTAATGTTTCAGATGTATGTCATATTGTACTACTAACATTCATACAGAGTCAGAAAACAATACATGTAAATTTTATAAAATTATATCTAAAAAGAGAGACAAAGATCAACTTTAAAACTAAAACATTTTACCTAAGATTGTGAAGAACCCTGCCTTACCTGAGATAAGGCTCTGCCTCCCACCTTACAGCATGTCAAAGTAGGCCACATTTCAGTTAATTTAAAGTTATATTCAAAAATTAACTTTATTGGAAAAATTACTGTGATCTCAAAAAATATAATGTATAACTCAGCCAAGGCTCAAAATTATATACAAGCTAAATATGTTTTTACTATTGTTAATTTCACTTTGTATTTTCATTATAACTAAAAAAAAATGTGACCAGTACACTTAGAGCAACCAAGAGACCTTTACCATGACAGTGTCTGATTAACACAAGAGAGAGAGAAAGAAAAAGAGAGAGAGAGAGAGAGAGAGAGAGAGAGAGAGAGAGAGAAAGGAAAAAGAGAAAGGAAAGAAAAAGTGAGAGGGAGAATGAGAGACAGGGAAAGTGAGAGAAAAAGGAGAGAGCAAGAGAGGAGGACCTGTTTATAGCCAAAATCTAATGGGGTCTCTGGGTCTGCAAGCTAGAATGATTAGATCATACAGTAGATGCTAAGGTGTCATCTTCTCCTTCAGGCAGATCTTCAGCATTACATAAATCAATAAATAAAATAAGGATATTGTGTTATGTAAAAATTAACTGTAAAAGTTATAAACATAAAAGTTAAAGCCCAGCATTCTTACTTTAAAACGGGTAAAACTAACTTGCTGGATGTTTAAGGCCAAATTTAAATATTAAGGTTAAAATAAAGGGGCCAAAGAAACCAATATTTGGCTCTTGCCCTCTTAAGTCAGCCTGAACCCAGGACAGGGGAAAAGCTTTGCAACTCCGGGCCACATAACCTCCCGATAAGGGAGATTAATGAGACCCCTGGAGAACAGAAAGCCAATGAGTGTCCATGCTGCAAAAGGGGACGGTCACTGAAAAGGGAGACATGCCTGATGCTTCCAAGGAAGCCACATGGTCAGCCAGACCTTGACCCATCCTAATGCAGATGACACTAACAGAGCTAAAGTGCTGCTCACAAGTTCCCCAAGAATGTCCTCCAAGGAAACTCAGCTGACTCTGACCAATAGATAGGAACAAGGTCAGTTTGACCAGCGTGGTCTTAAACACCCAGCAAAACAGTTAAAACCAAAACACAGCCATTCCTGGACATTAAAAAAAACAACAGTTATTTTAATGTAACTTAAAACGTACACTAGTGTTAGCATCCCCCAAAATAAGTAAGACTGGAGACAACAGAAGAGAAATTCTTAGGCAAAAATGCCTGATAACTACCAATAAACATTGCCAGAAGTTTTTAGTCAGTTCAAGGCCTACAGATCTTCCTAACCTCCTACACAGGAAGACATAATCAGTGTTTATTAATATAATTATCTAATCCTAAGTAACAAAGGATCTTTACTGAACACAGACGTTATGCCAAAAAGGTATTTTTACAAAAATCAGATGACATTAACAATAATTTAACTAAATGTTGTGTCTACATTCCTGATAATTTTGACAACGTTAAAGATTTATGTGCCCCCCCCCAAAAAAAAGTGCCTTATTAGGCTTTGTTAGGCCTTGTTATGGGGGACATTTTCTCAGGTCTTCTGCCTCCTGGTAAACAATTATTAATTTCTGTCATTTTCAAGATATTCATGGACAGGTTCCAGATGCTACAACTGCTATTTTGTATTAGTCTTACTTCAGCACTTATGTCTTTTTGTTTCTCTCATAGAAGTGCCTACCCCAGGTGAATTTACATCCTGTTGCTCCTGAGCCAGATTTTTACCATGGACTTCTTGACCCATTCAGTTTCTAAAATGGGACTCCAAACTGCTTGCCCACTGCACATTGCCCCTTTTCAGCTGGAAATAGCAAGAACGGTCATCGCCCTTTTCCCTTACAGCAGTAGGAGGTCCCTAATATTAGAGAAAAAAATTATGGTCAACATAGATATTCGCCAATATGTCTAGCTCAGGAAGATGTACCTGGGAAACTACTCCCAAGATCACCCTGGGTGATCTCCCATAAAGAGACACTTGCTTCCACAACCCAACTTATAAGTGGGACAACTCCCTGTTCACCAAAAATTGTGCTTCCCAGGTCCCACTTTGAACTCCTTGCCTAAATCTCCAAACTGTCAATAACTCTGAACTATGTAACCTACTATTTTGATGGAGTAAAGGGAAAAGAACACCTGAACTTATTAAAAGGCCAGGCCCCACTGATTTATCAACATAGACTGGCTGCCCCCATTTTAGTTCCCCTCCTGTCTGGTTTGGGAAGTCCCTCAGCCATCAAATAAATATAGATTTAGGAAAACTAGAAAGGTCAATCTCCAAACTAGAGGTTTCACTAGACTCTCTGACAGAAATAGTCTTACAAAACAGGTGAGGTCTAGATGGTCTCTTTCTGAAACAAGGAGGACTTTGTATGGCTCCAGGAGAAACTTGTTTCTCTGCAAACCATTCTGGGATAATAAAGGACAGTTTGGCGCTTGTGAGAAACAGGTTAAAGATGAGAGAGGAAACACTAGAAACTTCAGGCAATTGGTTCTAAAACCTATTCTCATGGTCCGCTTGGTTGACTACCATCATTTCAGCCGTAGTTGGGCCCCAGTCCTTCTCCTGATTGGTATTACTGTAGGACCCTGACTCTTAAAAACCCTCCTAAACCATATACACAAGAATACAGGTGAGGTCTGACTTATGTCTTGCAAGCCCAGTGTGGTCCCTTAGACACAGAAAGACGGAAAAAAACCTGAGGCCTAAAGATGTGCAAGATTGACATCAAAGTTACTAAAACCAGTGGGGAATGTGATAGTAGGAGCAAATGTGACTCCATTTTGTTTTATGACTTCATCCTGTAAAACAACCATGCCAAGTAGAAGAGTCATGACTGGAGCAAGATGTTCTTTTCCTTTTGCTATAGAAACCTTTAGATGGCGTAGAGAGAGAAGATGGGAGGGGAGGGGAGGGGAGGGGGGATAGTAGAGGATAGGAAGGGCAGCAGAATACAACAGACACTAGAATGGCAGTGTGTAAAAAAGTGGATGTGGAACCGATGTGAATCTGCAATCTGTATACGGGGTAAAAATGGGAGTTCATAATCTGCTTGAATCAAATGTATGAAATATGATATGTCAAGAGGTTTGTAATGTTTTGAACAACTAATAATTTAAAAAAAAAGAAAAGAAACCTTTAAGAACACAAAACTATCTAATGGGGTATTGTTTCTGTAACTAGGGTAACGGGGCTGTGTTTCTGTAACTGGGGTGACTGGGCTAACTGTGATTGGTTAGGCTTCCCTCCGCTTGACTGAACTGTCCCACTTCTGTAACCTGGCTTGCTTGCATTGGCTACACCCCCTGAACATCCCTTTTGTGGTTTTCAGGCTTATAAGGAGTGCCCTTGCAATTGTGCAGGGCTGATCAGGGGAACAGCTTTATGTTCTGGTCAGCCGCCACCAGTGTGCTTCAATAAAGGCTTGATTTGATTATACGTGAGTGATCTAGAAGTCAGTTTATGAAACCCTGTGATGAAGCTTTAACTATAACAGTACAATGAATCAAAATGCATTCTACTGTCATATAATATATATACACACACACACACACACACACACACACACACACACACATATATATATATAATTAAAATAAATAAATTTTTAAAAAAAGAAAAAGAATCAGCTATTTCGGCGGGGAGGGGAGGGGGGGGCACGGTACCAGGAATTGAACTCAGGGGCACTCGACCACGGGGCCACATACCCAGCCCTTTTTTGTATTTTATTTAGAGACAGAGACTCACTGAGTTGCTTAGTGCCTCCCATTGCAGAGGCTGGCTCTGAACTCACAATCCTCCTGCCTCAGCCTCCCGAGTCACTGGGATAACAGACATGTGCCATTGTGCCCAGCCAGAACCAGCTATTATAAATAAATGGGAAAACATTAAAGCACTATCATTTTTATGATAAAATTTATTTAATAAAAATTAGAAAAATAATCCCATTCATGAGAAAACATAAGAACAAATTCATTCAAATCTACCAAAAAAAAAAAAAAGTATTCTAATTAATGGGTCCACTTGAAAAGAATGCTGAAGAAAGTACACTGGGAGAAATTCTGATTTCTAGAACTCACAAGGCATAGCACATTGCCACTCACAATGCCACTCATGAGGCATTCACAAGAGAAGGAAGGAAGCCAATAAAGCTCACCCTCATTTCTGAAGTACAATCTATTTTTTTCATTATAGAAGTGTTTTAACTTTTGGTTGTTTTAATACAAAACACTTCATCTTCAAGGCATGGTAAGTATTCAAATTATCAAGTTCAGTTTCCTCCCATCCCCAATCTCTTCCACCTACTAACCCTTGTCTAAACATATTACTTTACATTGAAAAGTGACAGTATCAGTTTCCAAAGAGTGCTGTAACAAAAAAATACCACATATTAACAACAGAAATTTATTCTCTCAGTTTTGGAGGGCAGAAATCCAAAATCAAGGTCTCTGTGAGGCTGGATCCTTCTGGAGACTCTGAAGGAGAAACTGTACCATGGTGTCCTCCCCCACACTTTGGTGGCTGCAGACTATCCTTGGCATTGCCTGGCTTATGCGTGCATTATTCCCCTGTCTTCACGTCTTCTCTTCTGCCTGTTTCTTTTCTTTCTTGTAAGGATACTTTCTCATTGAACCTTAGAGTCCCTCAGATAATACAAGATATGCTCATTTTGAGACCCTTTAATTACATCTTTAATGATCCTCTTTCCAAATAAGGTCACATTTATAGGCTCCTAGATTGCCACGGCTTGTGGGGAGGAACGAGGATGCACCATGCAAGCCACTATCTTTCTAGGATTAGTTATATCCTAATTACCCCTAAATATTTATTTCTTAAAAGAAATTCCAAAATGTGCAATGTCACACTTTTTCTCCATTTCATTTTATTTCACACTTAGTTATCTGGTAATTTTTTTCAAATAGATTCATTCTCTTACAAACCCTTCTCTAGTGTTTTCATTAGTTACTATGGACAAGGTAGGCATGGTAGAACAGATAGATATTAAATGCTTTGGGCTTAAAAAATAGCATTTTTGTGGATGACCAAAATAGAATACTCTCGTGCATGAACTGAGTAGTCTTCAATTTCACTATAACTTAAGTTTAAATTTCTACCTACCTTATGTTTTAATTCTTTACCCTAGCCAGGACACATACTCTTTAAACATACAATTTAAACCTATTCATCTGCAGACATCTGTCATGTTCAACACTGTACTTAATTTTTACACGGTACAGTTATTTCATCCATAACACTGATAAGCTGTCATTTACGTGTGAAAGTTACCAAGGAAGGTTACTACACCATACACATCCTTAAGTGAAGACAACTGTTTCAAAGAAGGACATCATGAAATGGGAATATCTCCAAATTCTCTAAATCACAATAGCAAAAAATTCAGATTTGTAAATGATGCAAAATTTCACTGTCAATGTTGAAATGGTGCTTTCTTATATGACACTCACAAAAGCAGCAGCTCATCTATGTTCTTCATGGGAACAGAAGAAACAAAACCTCTTCAGCTCCAAATTCAGGCTACCCACTAACCCCAACATTTGTCCTGCTGTACAAAAACAAAAAATATGGCCCAAAGCCTGGGAAGATGCTCATTTGGATCTGAAATGTTCCCTAAAGGCCCATGTATTCAGGGCCTGGCCCCGGCTTTGTTTTCTTGGCTGGTGGGGCCTGGTAGGAGGAAGCGGGGTCACTGTGGGCATGCCATTAAAGGTGGTTTTGGAATTTAGGCCCCTTTTTCCCTCTTTGCCTTCCAGCTGCCATGTAATTTCTCACCACAGGTCCAAAAGCAATGGAACCAACCATGGACTGAAACTTCCAAAACCATGAGCCAAGGTGAACCTGTCCTCCTCCTGCATGGTCTACCTCAGGTATTCTGTCCCAGTGATACAAAGATGGCCAACAGAGAAGCCGTCGCTCCTCTTCTACTCAGGCTCTGACTGTGTGCAGGAAGCTCTCAGTCAGGGCACACACATTTAAATGCATGAATAAAAGTTTCCAAACTGGAGCTGGGGTTGTGGCTCAGTGGTAGAGCACTTACCTAGCATGTGTGAGGCACTGGGTTCAATTCTCAGCACCACATATAAATAAATGAACTAAATAAAGGCCCATCGACATCCAAAAAATACTAAAAAAAAAAAAAAGTTTCAAAACTGCCAGGTAGTCCTTTAACAAAAGAGATCCAAGCAGTGATATCAATGTGGACTGTACAATAATTGAAAACTTAAAAATAACATAGAAAAGCAAAGAAAACAGCACAAAAAGAAAGTAATAGCCAGTATATGACCACCATCTGCAGCTAAAAAGGAGCATATTTTGAATAGGGATTTCACTAAAAGAGCCAACAATACAGTAGTCTCCTCTGCCTTTTCCATGAACAGAATTTTGCCTTAGACACTGTAACTGGGAACACAGTAAGAATACTGAGAGACAGGAGTGAACAACTCATACCTCCACCAGGAATAATTGCCAACTTTGTTTCAACCAGGCCCATTTTTGCAGAGGAAGCTAAAAAGAAAAAAGAAAATTAAGAAACATACACATCATAGCATTAAAAAACCACAACTTGAAAGAGTTAGTAAACTAAGATACATTAAAACACTGTTTACTAATTTAACTGGTGTCACTTTTTTTTTAATCACTTCAAAAGATACTTAGAGAAACAAGAAAATACTCTAAATTACTTATATATAAGGAGAGTAACACAACATTTTCTGTTAAAAACTGCTTGGCAGTGAATTCGTTTTTGATGGTAAAAGACAAGAACTGTAACTATATTATTAGAGCTAATACTACCAAGTCACATTTGAAGGCTTGGATCTCAGTAATTATTCAGGATCAGGAGAGAGACTGTGCCTGACAAGCACACATTCTTTAGCTGCCTGAATTGTCCCCTAGATCAAACAGCTTAATATATCAGATATGGCAACTTCTCAAGACCATGTCTGTAGTTACTTTCAACAAATAGTTTTACTGTTTGACAGTTGGGAAGCATTCCTTTTGTTATGTTTGTTTTCACAAGTACCTTACAACATCTTGATCATTTCTTAATGTGCATATTCAAATGTACTCAGACTATTTTTCACATCCTCATTACAAGAGCCTGCATTCTTTCAAAATGGATTCCAGATACCTTAGCTTGTCAATTGAAAAGCAAACTGATCTCTAGCACCATGAAACAATAACTGATTTCATCATTAAAAGAATATATAGGGACTTAAAGTAGAAAGAAGGAAAACATATATAAGGACAAGCAACCACTAGTCTCAAGACACAATCCAAATTATTTAAATGAATTATATTCACTCTACTTTTAATATGCAGCCATATCAGGTGACAACGGGAGCCAAGGGAAGAATAATGACTGCTGTCTGCTGTCTCATCAGTCCCAGAGCCCATGGAACAGCTAGAGCTGAAACTCTCTGGAAGACATTGTCCAGAAACATCAACACAGAAGATTGGTATTCACACTTACTCCAGGGGGGTAACAGAACTGTGGCCTGTGATTCCAGTTCAGTCACCCCTTTGGCCTTGTTACTTCGCCTCTTTCTGTTCCCAGCGTCTTCCTGCACCAAAGCACTGTGCTTGCAGGGTTGCTAGGCACACTGAGTGACTAAATATATGTCAAGTGTGTACCAGGCACCTGGGCAGCACTCAGTAACTGGTCAACACTAATTGTCTTCATTATTTTCATAACCATCTCTACATACTCAGAAAACCACTTAGGAATAGAATGAATTGCAAAGGGATTATGTTATTATTCCTGCACTTAGGGGTTATTAAGTACTTGGTCTAAGCACTCCCACAGTGGTTTCCCCATGTAGA
This sequence comes from Spermophilus citellus, assembly GCF_964194105.1. NCBI lineage: Eukaryota > Metazoa > Chordata > Mammalia > Rodentia > Sciuridae > Spermophilus > Spermophilus citellus. Next base: position 1,246,127 of record NC_138198.1, on the reverse strand, counting down.
GAGGCCGGGGGGGGGGGGGGGGGGAACCTCATCTGAAAAGGACAAGACCTACAGTTCAAACTCACATCTGTCTGACCTAAATACTAGCATCTCTTCGTACTGCCATAAAACAGCAAGAGACAACAGAAGATCCCTTTCTTCACTGGGGTTCTAAATGCACCATGAGGCCCAACAGGTGGCTTTTAAAATGTCTCACTCAAAAACAGCACCAGAACAAAATACTGGAATTAACTCAAAAGTAAATACAAAATCCATTTTTGAACATTACATTTTTAATAGGATCAATTCTCACCTACCTGCTACTCGTATATCACAGGCCAGAGCCAATTCAAGACCACCACCTAGCGCAAGGCCATCTATTGCTGCAATCGTTGGCACTGGAAGATTAGCTGAAACAGGATGACAAAGGTCATGCTTCTTCAATTAGTTCATTACCTCACTATGTAATTCCATTTTTTTTGTGAATACATTTTTAAATGGGATATTGTATATAGACTCTATATCCATTTTACCTTTAGCAAACCATTTACATCTCCATCATTATTCTTCAAAAACTTTTATCTAATGATTGCATAGTGTTCCACCACTTGAATATACAATCATCATCTTTAAACCTTCCTACATTAATGAATTTTTCATAAATGCTTTTGGTCAAATTAATAGTTCTATGACTTTTTATAGTATAGTCTTTTACAAGTTGTTTGGTTCATAAAAATTTCAAGGTGAAATGACACACATAACTCAAATTCATGATCATTTAAGGGCTACTTTGAGGCTAAGAATGACAACCTTATTTAAAGAAATGATATATGCCCTACAAGAAAGAAGAAGCCCAACCAGTTGCTGTGGCAGCTCCACCATTTAGTGACAGGTGCTCAATGGGCTCCACCCAAACTCACACCTCCTGGGGAGGAGACTTTGGAAGCTTGCCCAGAGGCATGACTGGGAAAAAGCCACCATTCACAGAACTCTAAACTACACTTCTGGAGTCTAGAGAAAGAATATTATTGTACAGAGATTTTTGTAAGTTACAATATACAGATTTGGCTAGGCATAGTGGCAGATGCCTATAATCCCAACAACTCAGGAGCTGAGGCAAGAGGATCACAATTTCAAGGCCAGCCTGGCAACTTAGTGCGACCCCTTATCGAGATAAAAAATAAAAAAGAGCTGAGGATATAGATATAGCTCGTGGCACAGTGCCCCTGGCTTCTATCCCCAGTGCTGGGAGTGGGGGACATTTTACTTCTATAACTTGTCAAAAAATGACTGGTTATATTCATTGATTACTCTGTAAAACAGAAAAATTTCTATTAGTTTTATTTCTGACTATGGGAATATGAAGTTAGGCTGGCTAATCTTATTATCTAAAGAGAATACAGGTTTTTAAAAGATGCCATCCCATGTAGCACAGTGGTAGAATGCTTGACCAACATGTGCAAAGCCCTGGGTTTAACCACTGGACCACAAAATAAGGTGGGGAGGCATTAGTCCTAAAAGCTCTCTCTTTCATTAGTATGCTAACAGATGAAATTCCCCAAGAGAGGCAAATCGTTTTATTTCTTTAGAAACATATGAATTTGCCCAGTGCAGTGGTGCACGCCTGTAATCCCAGCGGCTCAGGAGGCTGAGACAGGAGGATCGCAAGTTCAAAGCCAGCCTCAGCAAAAGCAAGGCACTAAGCAATTCAGTGAGACCCTGTCTCTAAATAAAATACAAATTAGGGCTGGGGACATGGATCAGTGCTCAAGCGCCCCTGAGTTCAAGCCTCAGTACCAAAAAAACAAAAACAAAAACAAAACCATGAATTTGTGGACTGAGGATGTAGCTGAGCAGTTAGAGCACTTGCCTAACATGTGCCAATGCTCAATGATCAATCCACAATACAAAAACAAAATCCCCAAACTTGAAGCATGCTGAATCTCACCCATTCGCACATCAAGAAATTTTCCAGTCTTACTCTGAGACGAAAGTCTGAAAAGGCAGAGAGAGAGCACACATGTGCAGCTGCCACCCAAGACAGAACACTCTAGCAAGAGCAGAGATGCATAGGGCTTTTGCACAGGGAAGACACCTAATGTTCTTTTCTAGCACACTTAGCAGGGGAAAGAAAGATTTATCAGTGTCGACAATCAGGAAATGAGTTTAACGTACAAACAATATCTAGTGAATTTTAACTTTAAAAGAAAAAAATCAATAAAGTGATTAAATGGCAACTTAATCTCAATGGTTCCCCAAAGTCATCTTAAGCTCCTACAAATGAAATAGAATGACTTTGTCACTTGCTCATGACACTTCCTCCTTCCTAAGAACCTGGTTACAGAGCTCATCTATTTGTAGTTCCCTCAATCTTCAACCTCTCCAATCTCATGTCCCTCCCATCAAAATCTTTCCTGAGGCCCTACCTTGGGCTCATCTCCCTTTACAAACTAGTTTCCGGGCAGAGTAGAATAAGTCCATGTCACCCATACCCATACACCTCCAAGCCCCCAAGATGTTTGCTCCAGGTCCCACAACCAGTGTACAATCTTCAGTCCCCATTAAACATATAGCCTTTAAGGTCAGAGTAATCCTGATTACTGTCTCCTTGAATTACCTTCTCCAATTGCCTGCTGGGTCCCACATCCTTCCTGGTTAATTCTCAGTCTTGTACCTTCTCAGTATAAGCTTTACTCGTGAGTTCTCATTCCCACCCAGCTTTTATTATCTGTAATACCGAGAAGTCCACACTCCTCTACCTCAAACTCAAATTTCTTTCTATACTATGTCTGTATAGCCACCTGCCTACTGGACATCTCCACTTAAACACTTTTTCATGTCCACGACAACTCTTCAATACTTCTAGATTCTAACTCATAGTTAGGAGCAGACCCACTCACCAAGTCATCCAAGAAGCCATCGTGGATTCCTTTTCAATGCCCAAATGCCCAGCTGTCTTGAGTCTTCTAACAGCTTGCTGATCTTCAAGGTCCCCTCCCTGTTGTGTTAGAGTTCTGGGTATCATCATTCCTCACCAGTAGGAAGCTTCAAATTGAATTTCTCTACCTAACCCTCTGATGCATATTCCACATTTCCACAGGGCTTTTCCCCTGTCTAAAGTTGTACAATTATTGATTCCATCTCTGAGATAAAGTGAAGTAAACTGTAAGCATAGCACAAGAGACACCTATTGTCTACCTATTCATCTTTCTCCAGCCTCAGACAGATACTCTGTGTTCCAACCCCAAGCTAACAGAAGCACCTCTAGAAGTTACACCCATTCAAGAATCCACACCTATGCAAGAGGTGCACCTGGATCTAGAATACCTAGCTAGTCCTTACGTTCTTACATGTCTTTCAAAGCACTACTCAAATATCCCTCCCTTTGTTTCCATGATACTCTGAGCACCCTTCTCTGTCAAACCATCCCCTACTGCACTGCCCATCTGAAACAAAGACCTGATGTCAAATCAAGGCTACTCAATCACATTCTTAAACTGGGATATACCTCCAAGTTTTTCACTGCCTGTTCCCCATCCACTACTTTAAACTTGGTATTTTATCTCCTTTTCTATAATTGTTAATTCTTTTGTTTTTAATACCTTAAAAAACAATATGAACTTATGCAGTCACAGGGAGCTTCAGAAATAAAAAACCCCAAAGTGTTCCCAAGCTGGAGAGTGTCTCAGTAGAGAATGAATGCTCTCTCTCTCTCTCTGAAGCATGGAATGCCATGCACTGGTAAGTCGGAAAGGAACTCATGAAGAAGCTTCTGGAAAAGTGACACTGGAATGAATATGTATCTGGTCACCCTACCTGTTTCTAAACACACAGCTCCTAGAACCATTGGAATCTTTGGAGTGATAAGACTATACTTTGTATGCCAGCAAGATAACTGATGAAAAGCTTCAGCATGAGAGCTGATCACAAAAAAGACCAAGCCAGGATTAGATGGCTGGAACTTTCAGCCCCAGCCCCTCAAATCTTTAGGGAGGGGAGAGGAGCTGAAGGTCAAGCTGATCACTCAGCCTCTGGACATGAGAAGTAAACAAAATGTGAAGGGGCTGACCTGGGAGGGGCTCAAATCAATCAGCTCCTGATCAGGTGCTCTTGATTCTGATGTTAGAGAATATAGCCTTTTCCCCAATATTTAATACTTTTGGAATTAATAAAAATTGTTTTTAAATTTGATAGTTAACAATTTGAGAAACTAAGTTTCTCATGAAGGATAAAAAAATCAACATTACGATTTATAAGAAATATATAATGCAAAATGACAAGAAATTTGGGGTCCTCGTACCAGAAAAAGGTGGGGGGTGGAGGCGTGGTATGAGAGAGACCATAATGCCAGTAACTCCAGAGGCTGAGTGGGGCATGAGGTCGCAGGTTGGATGCCAGCCTGGGAGACTTAGCAAGGTCTTATCTCAAAATAAAAAATAAAAAGGGCTGATAGAACAGAAGGGAGGAAAGGACAAAGGAAGGGAGGGAACCAGAAAGGTAATAAGAAAAAGAAAGAGGAAGAACAAGGAGAGGAGGAGGAATCACAGCATCTTCAAATCACTGAAAAGGTTAACTACTTGAGATTTTCAAAATTAATATTTTAGCATTGTGGAAAGCTGTCTATAAAATTTTCCTACTCAAAAATTATTTAGGTAAAATAGCTTACTTATTATTCCATATTAGCTATTTCACATCTTGATAAATTTAAAACTATATATAATTCTTGTTCCCCCCACCCCAGCCCAAAACATTTGTCCTGTTTTTCAGGAAAATATGCATCATCTCAAAGGGAATGCCACTTTCACAGTTATCTGATATGCCTGTTTTTACATCTTATATTTCTTCTACCTGTGAGTACTTAATAAACACAGGGGAAACAATAAAACCCACCTTTAGAAAGGCAGACTATCGGTTTAAAGATCTGAGGAATATCATATGGCAGTTGTACATGAGTACAAAGGAATGAAACAGGAACTGCAAATCCAGTGGGCACAAGCTATTCCCACAGCAACAGGATGCAATGATGACTCAATGCGTTATCCAACCATCAGCATCAGACACTATTTTGAGTGCAGTATCAGGAAATGAGCCAGGTATGACATAGAAGATAATAATGCTTTGAAATTCTCCTAAAAATATAATTAAAGCACACAATTACAGAGTTTAGCTATTTAAAGAGCAGTAAGGCAGGCCTCTGGTACCCTTCAGCAGCCTCCAGGCCACCATCCCCAAGGGTATCCAGAATGAGAGCAGGGCAAAAACACAGGAAACCATGTATCTACTTTCAACTCTTAAGGAGATATAATAAATAATGTAGCTTCTTTACAAGGCTCTATAAAAACACAAACAATCTGATTAAGGAGAAATGACAGTGTCAGTCATGTGATTTTTAAATTTGGGTTTTGCCTGAAGACTAGTGTTGTTGTGTAAAACAGAGAAATCCAAGTATTTCAACGGGAATGCCCATAAATTATGTGGAAACTCCAAACAGTGAAATCTTTCAAAGATAGAAATAAAATAAAAACAACTAAAAACCATAATAAATTACTAATCATCCTTTAAGTTCAGCTAAAACTTTGTCTCTAGTTTAAAGTGCATTCTCCCATTCCAATCAAGTTTTAAGGAAATCAGAAAAAAAACACAACACAAATCCCTGAGCAAAGCTTGCGGGCTGGCTGTACCTCAGTTCTCCTACAGGCTCACACCAGGGGCACTGCCAAAGCAGCAGCCTGGGTACTGACATGCACACCAGAGGAGAGGGCTAGGGCCAGCAGGCAGGAGACAGGAGTTACAAGAGGGAGACGTCCCAGGTGCCACGGACCTTAGAGCAAAAGCCAAAAGGAAGAGTATTTATAACACTGCTGTTCTAGCACTAGGTTAAAATCCAAATAAAGTGGAGAAACTCAACAAACTGTTGTGATGAAAAACAGCTGAACAGCAGCTTACAAGAGGTAAGCTATTCCTTACAAGAGGGTACCATTATGTTAATAACAAACTGCTAAAGAACAGCATTCCCTTCTACATGCATTGTATATACTGGCTCAACATAGTATCTCCAGGCTGTATTGATACACACAGAAAAAGAAAATAAACTTACTTTTTTACTAAGAAAATTGGAGAAAAATGCCTAGTAACAGTATGATAAAATAATTACTCCTGCCTTTAATAAAAACCAGAGGAACAAGGGCAAAATGGCATGGGGCCAGCCTCTATCCTGCTATTGCTGCAGGATACGATGGTCAGGTACAGGAACAAGATGAGGACCTGGCCACAGGACTTCAGATTCTACGCAGAGTGATTAAGGCAAAAGGTATCTTCCTTAATTCGTAATAGCATAGCTGTATCTAAAGTTTATAAAAGTAGAGTTGAAAAAAGCAATACATTAATATAATACCACAAAAAGACATTATTTCCTCAGCATCTTTGTGTTTTTGTTGTTGTTTGTTTGGTGATTCGGGGTTTTTTTTTGTTTGGTTTGGTTTAGTTTGGTACAAGGGATTGAACTAAGAGGCACTCAACCACTAAGACACATTCCCCAGCCCTATTTTGTATTTTATTTAGAAGGGTCTCACTGAGTTGCATAGTGCCTCGCTTTTGCTGAGGCTGGCTTTGAACTCGCCATCCTCCTGCCTCAGCCTCCTGAGCCACTGGGATTACAGGCCTGTGCCACTGCACCCTGTTTCCCTCAGCATCTTTAGAAAAACCTGATACAATGTTTATAAAACCACGCAATATGACATAAATGGTAATTTCCTATAATTTTTTAAAAAAGCAATTCAGCTATTGAAAAGAACCCATTCTTTCCTATAAGTGAGTGTTGATAATATAGCTACAATGAGATCCACTGCTTTATTACTGACAATAGCCAACTGGAACATCAAAGACGGAGTCCTGGATGGGAGTTCAACAGTGGTTAAGTTGGTACTGTAAGCTCATGCTCACTTTACGTTGCTAACAAATGAGGAAACTGTCAAAGTCTAAACTCAGTCACTGGGTCATCAACATAAATGCCAGGCAGCAAGCAGCAGAATGCAGCCATGAGTGGGGAGTTCAGATGCTGAATTTCAGGTCAATCTGTCACTGAGACAACTGTGAGACATGAGAAATATTGCTTAATTTCTCTAAGCCTATCACTAACCCGCCTACTTTCCCCTTCTTTTCTATGTATGTACCTTTTAATCTACCAAATACATATAAAGTGCCTACTATGTTGTGGCCACTGTCCTAAAAACTTTACAAATAAAGTTTATTTAAACCTCTCATCAGCTTTATGATGTAAGAACAAAGACCTTCAATTTGCAGATGAGGCCACCAAGGCACAGGGGAGCTGCTGTTACTCACCTGGCATCACTAAAATTTGAGCACAGATAGTGCAGCTCTTCCCCATTACTGCCTGTCACTACCTCTCACAGCCCAGACCCAGAGCCCCTGAAAAGCATCCACATCATATGCCATCTTTCCGCCCTCCTCTAAGGACCTCTGCCCTGAGAACAGGGAAATGCTGAGGCTGTGGGAAGTGACCAGTACACTGGCTCTGTAGGTACTAAGACCAAAATCTCTGTTCACCGGGTCCAACTGGGGAACACGGGAAACTGGCTAGTCAGCTGACTAATAGAGTTCTGCCTTGAGTTTTCTCTGGGTATCCCCAACAAGAGAACTGTGTCAGTGTCCCAGTATAGGCCTCCAAAGTAGGAAAGGTCAAGGCCAGAGCATCTCCCCCTACCAAAATTCCCAAAAAGTAAAGCCTCTCTGGGGTAAATGCAGAGATGAGAGGCCAGGGTGGGGTTAAGTCACCACACATTTCCACTTATCTTGACAGTTATGATTCAGTAATGTAACTGAGTAATATAATAACTTTACCTGTGGTTCCAACTCCTAGCATTTTTTAAAATGTTTCTTGACATGGCAAATGTAGTTACATCTATTTCTGATAAAACATATACATATACATACACACACACACACACACACACACACATACACACACATAAATAAATAAAAACACCGTACGTAGTTAACTTTGACCTAGCCAGAAAAAATACATATGCACAAACTTCTGCTTCAGTACCTCTTGAGTTCCATTTTCCCTTGCTACCCAAAGAGTGGCATTGGCAACTCCTGTACGCTTCTTAGAAATGTAGAACTCAGTCCCACTTCAGACCTGCTGAACCATGATCTGCATTTTAACAAGACTCTCAGGTGACTTATAAGTGAATTAAAATTTAAGGAGCTCTGGGTGACTATGCAGAGAACCTGAACAGTCTCATAATCCCACAGGATAACATACTGTCTTCACTCAGATTAACACCAATAACAGGAGGAAGCCAGAAGCACTCTAATTCTTGGGGTATGACTCATAAATATAAAGATGATGAACACTTAGGCACAAATGTCTATATAACAGCCCAGAATTGGTCACGACCTATATGTCTATCTGTACCATGAAACACTACTCAGTAAAGAAACTATCGACATGCTACAAAATCAATGAACTTAACAAAAAAAAAAAAAACTCTCTGCTAGTGAAAAAGACATACAGAAATGAACACTATCTTCCATTTTTATAAAATCTTAAAATATGGAAATTAATTGATAGAGACAAAGCAAATTCTATTAGACAGCTAGGGACACGTGGATAAAGGTAGAGAGGAGCAAGAGAAAGGGATTACAAAGGGTGATAAAATTTCTGCAGAGAATGGATATATTTTTTCATAAGTCAATGTATAATTCATGGCATGTCAATTATATCTAAATAAATATTTTTAAAAATTAATTGACCTACTTGATAAGAAAATGCTAATGCCAACAAAAGAAAAGTATACTGATTTCATAATCTTTTGTAAATAAGGGTTGATGGAAAGATGTAATTTCAGACAGATAAACCAAGTAACAGAGGTATGTGTAAGTTAAAAATTATTTTAAAAGCTAAGAAAAAATAATAGGAGAAAGAAAGGAGGAAAAAATTTAAAAATAGAAATATACTTATTTGGTCATCACTTGGAGTAGGAAGTCAAGAGAACTTTCTAAACAAAACAATGGATGGATCAAGTATAATTCATAAAATAAAGATAAGGTAGTACAAAAATACAACTCTTTCACGTTATTGAAATAAAACCCATAAACAGAAAATATAGAACACAATTAAAATAATTTTCAAAATGTAAAGTAAGCAAAATCATAAACTACAGAAAATCATAATGACAGGAAGGTTAACACCACCCCATTTAGACAAGTGAAGGACCTATATTCATCTAGCAAGAAAATGACTCCACCCAGATCACAGAGCAAACTCCAGCTAGCTACAAGCAGAACATCACAAAAAGGAAGTAAGAGCCCTGAAACAGCCAGGTATGGAACCCCAGCCAAGTACGGAGAAAACAACTCCCAATCCTTACAAGGGTAACAGGAGGGAAAAGAGAGCCTCCTATCTACTGATATATACACATTTCATGCAAAAGTCAAGGAAAGGTCTAAAAATGCACACATTAGCAATGATTACTTATGTGTAAGAGAAAGATGCAGGAAACGGCAATGAAGAGTTTAAATGTTTATAATAAACATACATTCAAATATTCCTAAGGAATTAAAAACTATCAACAGAAAAAAGGCTGGGCATGATGATGTGTGCCTGAAAACTCCAGCTACTAAGGAGGGTGAGACAGGAAAAGGATGCAAGTTCAAGGTCAGCCTGGGCGACTTGACAAGACCCTGTCTCAAAATAAAAGAATACAAGGTTAGGGAAGTAGCTCAATGAAGTAGCTCAATGATAGGGCAACCCTGGGTTCCATATCCAATACCTAAAAAAAGAAAAAAGAGGGGGGGGGAGGGCAGGGAGGGAAGGAGGGGGGGGCAGGGAGAGAGGGGAAGGAAGAGAGGGAGAGAGGGAAGGGAGAGAGGGAGAGAGAGGGAAGGAGGGATGGAGGGAGGGGAAAAAAGGAAAAAGAACCAAAAATAATTAGTGAATTCCTTTTTTGGTCTTGTCCAATTCTAGAGTAATATTCTGGAACAACACAGCTTGCTTAAGCCATTGCTCCTACTTAAAAAGTACAATTTTTCCCCAAACTGGCAAAAGTCACAACGTGAGTAAATTGCAAACAAGGAAGGACTGTCGTAAATCATAAATTGTCAAGTTTAAATATAAACTTAGCTATGATTCAACAAGGCAGAGATGTTAACAACTCAGAAAATAATTGACTTCTAGACACTTGCTTTCATTTTCCAACATTCTTGGCAAGAGGATAAAGAAAACTAAAATCGAGATCTGTAACTCACTATGTGGAAAACAAATCAAGGCAATTAGCTGGCGTGCTCTATTAACCAATCTTTCAAACACCATAATTCAGCACTTTGCATTTCCAGTCTTTACTTCAAATTAGGAAAATGAAGAAGTAAAATATATGCTGTACTGCACATAATTTAACTACATTACTTAATATTTTAAAACTTTTTCTTGACCCTCAAACAAATGCAAAATTCACAGTAAATATAAATATACTGTCTATCTCACAGATGGGTCAATTTTGCAATCTCTAAAATTAAGTAATTCTTAATAAAATATACGCAAAATAAAAGTCAATCACTTAGAGAAAGAAAATATAATATATATAAATATAAAATACAACCTCCCAAATGATATGACAACAGTTACTGTGGTACTAATTATTTTCAGAATAAGCTACACTTTATTTCAGATAAAGTGAAATAAAAATGAAATGCCTGAAAAAACTTATGACTTATATAAAATGGTGATAATCACCAAAATCTAAAAAAAAAAAAAAAAATCAGTCATCTCTATATCTTCTGTTTAGTATTAGATACACTAAATCAAATGAACAGTTTAAAAGGGATATACCTCAAATTTGTGCACACTCTTCAGTATTCACTACTCATAAACCTCTAAATGCTAATAAGTAGGAAAATTTTTAAGTAGATTTATACTTTTATAAGTATATTTCTTAGTAACTTTTTATATAATTAAAGTGATTACAACTACTAAATGTGTTAAGTGACAAATACAACACTTGAAACTTCAGTCAAAAATTATGCATGCCTTATTCATGCCGAAATACTGGATCTTATGTCAGAAACTATTATTTCTAAGCCACAATAAATCAGATATTATACTTCATAGAAATGTACATACATATCTTTTAGAGAAAACTTATCAAATAATTTTATTTATATAATACTTAAATACTTCATGGGAAATATTCATCTATAACAAGATATTTTAAAAATAACTAGGATTTTTGTTTTTTCTTAATAGGACCTAGAACAACAACAACAAAAAAAACACAATAGTCAGACTACAGTGTCAGGGAGAGGGGAGTACACTCCCAAAACTGCCCAAGAAATGCAGCGTGTTTGTGATTTCCCAGGTAAGAAAGCAGCTGTCCCAAACTCCTAACAACTTTCTACAAAAAATAAATAAATAAATAAAATTGAATGCTTGTTAATGTCACTGAAAACAATGACGCAAAATCTAGCAGCAATTCTTATCCGTCATCTAGTTTGACCTTTCAGGGGCATTTAACTCCCCTTAAAACATTTTCTTTCAAATAAATGGATTCTTCCTCCCTCCAGACTCTGGTGGGACTATCTTTCTGGTTCTCCTCTTTCTACAGTAACCCCCAAGTGCCTTAACCAGTGCCACAGTTCTGCAGAGCATCAACATTCTGATGACTCCCAAATGTGCCTCTCAAATCTGACTACTTGTCTAAAATCTCCACTTGGATGTAAACTTTAACTCTTAAGTTACACCTGCTACCCCCATCTAGATAAGGAGCAGTTTGTCCCAATTTCCAACAGCAGACCCCATCCAAGAACTGCTTCATCCATGTTCATGCTATCATCCTCGTTCACATAACAGGATTAAAAGGGAGCGGGGATAGAAAGAGAAATTAAGATGCAGGCAAGTTTCAGCATGATTCTTAGAATATTAGTTAAAGGCAAACTGAAAGAAACTCCAGGAGAAAGTCCAATATGAAGACAGGAAGAAAGAATTACCCTTTGGCTCCCATGTCTGCCCCAGCTGGATCCCAGCCCATTTGCCCTTGTATTTGGGTCTGCCTACCATGTACCGGTTACCATGCTAGTTACCAGGCAGGGTTGCAAAAAATGAAGTCCACTTATTTCTTACAACAGGGAGGAGATATGGAAAGTACCAGATGGCAGAAGATTAGAATCCATATGAAGAGATTCTGTTCAACCAGTATGCCTCTGTAAACTTATAACAAAACAATTCAGAGGAGTTCAGTTTAATAATGTGTAAAATGCAATTTTTCTACAAGAAAATAAACATCTTACATGTTCGTGAAAAATGTTAAGCCCAGAGGATCTTTTGACATCCTGAGAGTCCCATTATATTGTGAGATATAATGTAACTACAAGCTTAACATAAATATAGGAGGAGGAAAGATCATATAGATAACAAAACCTTAAAGAAATTTTTCTTGCACAAACACAGCTAGGCTAAGGCATAAGTAGAGTGTGATTCCAGTAAAAATCTCTGCCAGGGGCAGCCCAGATAAGTTTGACATGTGTGTGCATCTACTATACTAAGGTAAATTTGTTTTAAGTTGTTAGTGACTTACTTCATGCTACTTTAAGCCTTTCAATTCTAAACTTCAAATATGTCCCAATTCTAAAATTCAAAAACACAATAACAAAAATAAAATGAAAAGCCCCCCTTGAGATTTATCCCATAAAATTTACATCAGATTTTTCATACAGATTTTTTAATCTATTGCACAAAGATATCTTTTTTGTATTTGACAAAGAAATACAACTTTTTCTGATAGGAAAAAAAAGTACATGAATTGTAGAATTTCAATCACATGAAGAAAATATAACCAGAGAATACAAAATTTTCAAAAATTATTTCTTTTTATAAAACCTTTTACCAAAATCTTTAGAAAAAAGACTTTAGTTAGGCAGAGGATTCAAAATCTGCCCCTTTTAAGGTAATTATCTGCATTTCAAAGCAAATTCAGCCTACATTTACAAAGCTAAATGAAAGTTTCTGCAATTTTATTTCATCAGAGAAAGGAATAGGAAGCTGGAAATTCCTGACATTTTGAAGGAGTACTGTGCAAGATCACTCAGAAAAACAACATTTTACCTCACATTAGAATCTACAATGTAATATTTGAGTGAAAAACTATTTTAAATATATCTTCATTACTAAGTACTAATTGTTGAAGGCCTCAAAAAGAGAGAATTGGGCCCAACTCCTCAGAGTTTGTATCTAAGACAGAATTTCAAACATGTTTCTTAGCTCTGCATGAACTATCAACTAATCTAAATCCTTGCTAAAGATAAGGAGGAGGACCAGGACGTAGCTCAGTGATAGAGGGTACATGCCTAACACAGATTAGAGTGCCACAAAAAAGAAGTAAATACATAAGAATGGCCATCAGTGGACACACAAGTAACATGTCGACTCTCCATACTCTATACTGCTAATCTGCATAATTTTGGTCCCCATTGTGATGCACATCCTGCCACAACCAGGAAAACCTGCAAGGAAGGTGTACACCAGGAAGCCCTGGAAAGTACCATGTTTGTAGACTCTAATCATTCTATGTCTGTGTTTCCTTGCTGATGCCTAATACTTCAAAATAATGGATTTGTTACTTTCAACAGAGATACTTCATACTTGAAGAGGGGAAGAGACTTGTAACAATAATCAATGTCTTAGGAATCTGATAACTCTCCATTTCCTCTGAATGAAGCATGTCAAAAAAGCCACATCACTTTTCTTTTTAAAAACAAAATAAATGAATTTTTTTTTCTAGGATTTTGGAGTTACTGTTTAGAAAGAACAGACTTTCTAAGAAGTCAGGAACACTAACATGAAAAATGTAAGTGAAAATAAGGAACTTCTTTCTGATCTGTATTTTAATAAACTAGTTTTCACGTAAGTTCAGCAGCTTCAAGTTCCTCAGAATCTTTCACTAAAAACAAGCAGAGCACAGGAAATTACAATGGCTATTTGCCCCTCAGACCCACAGAGACAGTCTCCAGTTGTGGGAAATGTAAACTTCACAGGACAAGAGGGGGAAGTGATGTCCAAAAGGCAGGATAAACCCTGACTTGTCCCATAACTGATACTACAATTGCAAAATAAAATTATAGCTTCACAGCCTGAAATTTTAACACCCACCTTGAGGCAGAGTGGGCAGGCCCCAGCAACACATACTCAGGGTACTTAACCACTGGGTCTGAATATGAAGGAGCCCCATAAGAATAGGCAGGATCTTCTGCCACCAAATCCATGACCATCCACCAGCCAAACCACCTTCTCCCAAGGAAAAAATTAATCTAGCAAGCTCTTCTCTCAGAAAATGAACAAATAATATGAGAAGAATTAGTGAAATAAGGACCAAGAAATAAGAAGTGTATCAAATGTTCTTCCTGCAATGTCTGGTCTGTTAGTCCACTTTATTAAGCTTGAAAATGGATTTTTTTCTCTCCCTTGAAAAGCCTTAAAACTAGAAAATATTTTTGAAAATGTAGAATTTTGGCTTTCCTTGAAAATAAGAAAAATATAAGAAAAAAGAAAAATAAAACTATTCAATAAATAAGAAATGTCTTCAGGACTCAATATATATGAATCTTAAAAAATTGTTTGATCTAACTTGGCACATATGAAGAATATATTCACATACACATAATGAAGCATAATAACAACAACTCCCATATAATTAATACTCCAAGTACATCAAGGTCAGAGCTAATACTTTTTTGTCCACTTGCTCTCTTCACCTGCCTTCCCAAACCCAAAGGAAACCAACACTTGCCAAACCCGTGTTCATCTTTTTCAAATTTTTCTTAGGTACAAGTGTGATTTCATTTACACATCCACAAACTATAAACTGTTTGATTTTCCATGCTGTTTATAAAAAAAAAATCATATTGCTTCAAATATTCATCCATACTCTTACATGGGTATATTATTCATTTATATGCAATGCTGACTAGTATCTAATTGTACAAATATACAAAAAACATTCACCCATTCTCCAGTCATCGAGATTTGGATGTTGTCATCTTTCTGCTATTAACAATGTAAGCGTCCCTAGGACACATATACAAAAATGTCTATAGACCAATGTATTTTCAAATTCAAATACCAAGCTTTCATTAGTAGATCAAAATTAGGCTTTAAAAAAAAATAGCATAGGGTAGCATCAACTGTAGTACACAAGGAAAAGAACATGAGTTTTGATACTCACCCAGCACTATGTGTTCAAGGGTCCAAACAGTAGATGGGGTTAGCAAAAAGGCTTAAAGTCACCCCTCTAGGTAAATGCCCCCTAAAAAGTAAACTACAAAGTTTCATGAAATGTGGACATTCTAATATGTAAGGCAATATCAACCTGGTTCCCTAAGCAACTTGACCAATTTATCTCCCTTTGGAAGTGTATCAAATGTTCTTCCTGGTGATCTGCTTCCTCACTAGCTCTTAGCAGTACCAAGTTTAAACATTTCTGGATAATGCTATGGACAGAACAGCCTTCCACTGTGGTCTTACTTTGCATTTCCACAATTACTAATGAGGCTAATCATCGTTCCAGGTTCACCCCCTTCTCCTGCTCTAGTGTGAAGTCCTTTTCTGTGGTGCCCTCTTACTGACCACAAGGCTGTGGTCTCATTGAGTGTCCATTCCTCTGTGCAAATGTATATACACAAATCCTTTAGCACCTGCTTCAAGTATTTTCTCCCAGTTTGTGACTCTATTTTATGTACAGTAATTTTTGAAGAACAGGTTTCTTAACGAAGTTTCCCTACTTGGGTGGATCTGTTTTGGAGTTCTATGTTTGTGGGTCAGATCCAAGATGGCTACACAGTTAGGCTTCTTTACTGAGATTTCTGACCAGCTATGTTTTAGTATACAGTCCAGGTCATAAACACCTCCATTCAGCAATATGGACCCAAGGTCACAAACATCTGCTCGTGAGCATGCAGATGTAACCTGTTGGCGCTGTGTCTTCCTTGTTTGGCCTGCATATAATAAAGGCCTATGCAAAGACTCAGGCTGGGGGTGGCTGCTGCCTCTGAATAAAGCATGTCTACAATCCCAACTGTGCCTCTCATCTTCTTTTACCTGCACAGATCCCAAATTTGTTCCCCAGGGCCTGAGCTTCAATCAGACAGTGTTCCACCCTAGTGGGCCACCTGTCTATCACAATGCAAATAATGTGTCACCTTAATTTCTATGTCATTAAAATAAGTCTTGAGTACTAATAAGATAAGACCTCCTCATTTCCTCCTACTGTAGTAGAAGTAGTTGGCTATTTGGGGTTGCTTTTTGCTCATGTTCCTCACTAAATCAATGCTGAGAATTTGCAGGGGTTTTTTTTGTTTTTGTTTTTGTTTTTGCGACGTCAAAGATTGAACCCAGAACCTCACATTCCTAGTTCTTTTTTTAAAACTAAATTTTGAGGCAGGGTCTCACTAAGTCTCCTAGGCTGGCCTCAAACTTACAATCCTCCTGCCAAAGCTTCCTGAGTAAGGAGAATGCAGGTGTGTCCCACTGTACCCAGTTGATCCTTTTAGCTTTTTGATGTAGAGGACTCAGGACAGTGTCACTTCTTCTTTTTCAGTCTTTACTTACCTTTCTATACAGACAGGACTTCAGAACAGAGCTGGACAGAGATGGTGATGGGAGTGGTCTCCTACCTCATTACTGATTTTAGAAAATGGCCTCTAACATTTCACAGATGCTTTTCACAGGGCTAAGGAGTTTCCTTCTATTTCTAATTAACTGTGAGCTTTTTTTCATGAATACCTGTTGATATTTCTCAAATGCTTTTTCTCAATCTATGCTTTATCTTAATTGCTAAATATCATAAATAAAAATTAATTCTTTCAAATAGAAACCACCCTTACATTCCTTGGTCTTTTTTGACAACCAGCTAGATTTCATCTATACTCATATAGATGAGTTCCTCATATTCCTTTCTCCCACTGTTTCTTTTATACTTAGGTATAAAGGGTACACAGGTATAAAATGATGATACGGATGTGAAAACATGAGTTTAGAAGTAAATTCTCACTAGACTTGACTGTAGAATCATTTATGTAAGATTGTAATGATCTGTTCTTTGCAAGTTCAGCAAAATGCCTGAAATGTACATCTTCAACATTTAAAACTATTCTAGCCCAAAATTTCTTCCATTTTGTTGTTGTTGTTGTTTGCTTTTGTTCTGTTTTGGTTTGGTTTTCTGATGCTGGGGGTTGAACCCAGAGACTTGTGCATGCTAGGTAAACACTCTACCAACTGAGCTATATACCCAGCCCACTGAAACCAAAATTTCATGTTTACTGGCACAATTTTCTCAAGACATTTTCTTTTTATCTTCACAATCTCTACAGTGTCTATAATCTTGTCCTTTTTCATTTGCAGTGTATGTATTATTAAATGCACTGTACTCCCTTGTACTCCCTTGAAAGGGCTTGGCTGAGAATTTGTTCCTCTCTATTATATCTGTCTTCTTGCCTCTGAAAGTTCCCTGAACTTTCTTGGGTTACTTTTCAAAATAACTTTTTAAGGTAAAGCTTAGTTATTTATTGTCACTGATTTTTCTCTTACTAACATATGAATTCAAGATTGTGAATTTCCCTCAAGTAACTCTTTGGCCAAATCTCATGTACTGAATATACAACAATCAATCCTCTTCTTCCCCTTCTTCTTTTTTTCTCTCAGTAGTGGGGATTTAACCCAGGAGTCCTTTGCCACTGAACTATACCCCAGTTCTTTTTTATTTTTATTTTGAGACACGGTATCACTAAGATGCTACAGCTATCCTCAAACTTGCATCCCTCTTGCCTCTGCCTCCAGAGTCAATGGGATTACAGGATGCATCACCATGCTCGGCCTAATGATTTATGCTTAGAATTCTTTTTCCCCCCTCTACAGTTCCTCCTCTGGCTCATGAGCTAATTAATAGTTTCTTTTAAATTGACAAATATTTGGTTTTCTATGTTGGCATATTTTGTTTCTAACTTACCTATATTGTGAACAGCAAACGTGGTCTCTGTGTATCAATTTTCTGAAATTTAACAAACTTTGGGGGCCGGATAACACATTTTTTGTATTCATGAGAACAATAGTTTTCTCTGATCTGGGGTTAAGAGTTCATTAAACCAAACTTGGCAACCATGTTTAAATCATTATCTTTATTAACTTTGTGGTTTTAACCTCATGATAAATTGAAGGAGATGAGTTGAAATTATCCACAATGATTATAATTTCACTGATGATAATAAATTAGCCAATTTTTCCGTATCATTTTATCTGTATATACACAGGCTTAGGGTTATGCTTCCTGAAAAATAACCTTTTATCATATATAGTAACTCATTAATAATGACTTTTTTTTTTTTTACCTATCCATTTCTTTTGGTTAGCAATCTTCTGGTACAAAAATAGCTATACAAGATGTTGCCATTATTAACAACACATAACTGGGGATTTTAACTTTAATAGCAAGTTTAACTGACTGATATTAATGGTAACCATTAGCCATATTTCAACAGCATCTTACTTAGTTTGTTCTTAATTTGTATGCTTCTTTTCTCTCTCTCTCTCTCTCTCTTTTTTTTTTTTTTTTTTTTTTTTGTTTTTGTTTTGGTTTTGGTTTTTGGTTTTTGGTGGCACTGGGGATTGAACCCAGGTCCTTGTCATGGCAGGCAAACATTCTACCAACTGAACTATATCCCCAGCCCTGTCCTTCCATTTTTTAAGACTATAGGAACTTCTGGTTTTTGTTTTTTCTTCCTACTCCTTCTATCCCTCTACTCATTAGCAAGTTTTATGCTCCATTCTGGTTCCTAAATCTTACCAAGAATGCAAATCCCTAAGTGTAATATCTTAAGCTCCCTACCACAGAATATAAAGGACTTAAAACCCTTAAGTCTCCAAATAACAATGAAAATTTCCTGAGCTAACCATGAAGCAAGCTGTCCAAGTTAGAACTGGAAACCTGTCAATTTTAAAACTAAACAAATTAAAAGAATGGAAGGTAGAATTAATTTCAAATGAGGAAAAATAAAGAAATTAGAAGAAAACTGAGATTTGGGCTGGGGATGTGGTGGTAGCGCGCTCGCCTGGCATGTGCAAGGCACTGGGTTCGATCCTCAGCACCACATAAAAATAAAATAAAGATGTTGTATCCACAAAAAACTAAAAAATAAATATTAAACAGTTTTTTCTCTCTCTCCCCCCCCTCCCTCCCTCTCCCTCTCCCTCTCCCTCTCCCTCTCCCTCTCCCTTAAAAAAAAAAAAAAAAAACGAAGAAAACTGAGATTTTAAAAAGGGAGGGTGGTCAGTGCTTAATTTCATTCTAGTTACACACTATGAGCTAAAAATGCTTTTTATATTTTAAATAGCTAACAAAAAATTTAAATACTATTTCATGACACACGAAAATTTTATGAAATTAAAACTTCAGTATGCATAAAACTTTACTGCAAAAAGAGCCATGTACATTTGCTTATACAAATGTTCAAACATGGTCTGAGTCTCCTTTTACACTGTAATGTCAAAGTTGAGTAGCTGCAAGAGAGATCACATTGCCTGCAGAGCCTATCGTATTACTTCTTTTAAGAAAGTCCGCCTGCCTCTAGTTTTCACATATTAGGCTGGGCACAGTGGCCACTTGCCTGTAATCCCAGTGGCTCAAGAGGCTGGGGCAGAAGGATCACAAGTTCAAAGCCAGACTCAGCAACTTAGTAAGGCCCTAAGAAACTTAGTGAGACTCTAAATAAAATATAAAAGGGGCTAGGGGGGAAAAAGGTAGGGGGGCAGCCCTAGGGATATGTCTCAGTAGTTAAGAGCCCCTAGATTCAATTCCCAGTATCAAAAAAGTAGGTTAGAGCAAGATACTTAAGTTTCTAAATGCCTTTCAAAATCTCACTGAACATCACAAGAGATACCTTAAAATTTTTAAATCTACCAAAATGTGGCAATAATGAAATACTATTAAGAAATACTGAGGAGCTCTTGGAGAATAAAAGGAGACTAGATCAAGACGTAGAGGAGAAAAGCTATATTATATCACAGAAAAGAAAAATGCTGCTGCAGAGATGAGTTCCAAGTTCAGAAACCATAAATGGAGATTCTGGAAAAAACATTAGGGTGACTTAAACAATGAGACCAACCTTAATTTAAAATCCAATATTTAAAAAGTTACAGGGAACATGAAATTTTACTTCCAAGACTGAGCTCTCTGATCGACATTAAACTAAATTCATTATCTGTCTCAGGAGAATCTGAACCTGAGGTTTAAGCTGGAAAGAGAAGCAGGGAGGGGCCTAAGACCAAACCAGCACAGGACACAGATCAGGAGGAAGAGGCAATTAAGTCCATGACCACTGTGCAAATCAACACAAAAACTTTAGATTTTAGCCAAAAAAAGAGGGGTAGAGAGTAACGACACTGATAAAACCACACTGGGCCCCAAGAGGAAACAAATTCCACCAGCCAGTTAAGTAAGAAAGTACTTCTCTACACCACACAGGAAAAGATGGAAAGCTTTACCATGCTCTATGCACAAAATAAACTTTTTTAACAAACCAGAAAAGAGTAACCAAAAAAACAAAATTAAAACAATCTCATCTGTGATTACACCAGAAATATTCAAAATTGAATCCATATTAAAAACCACTCCACCCCTAATCACAATGATCAGGTAGGGCTTATTCTAGTCATACCAGGACAGCGTAGCCCTGGTAAGTCAATTATTAAGATAACTCTGTATATTACCGGCTAATTGAGCTAAATTCTAATAAATACTAACTGACATTTTAAAAGCATTTGGCAAACTTTGACATTTTTTCCTCAACTAAAAAACATTAACAATCTCACCAAAATTAAAACAGATAAGGTTGCAACAAATGAATATTATAAAGGGTCTTAGCCAATGTAAAAATATATATGTATTAAAATATGTAAGATTAAATTATTGGGATCATGCGCATGTACAAATATGTAACAATGACTCTCACTATTACGTATAATTATAAGGCACTAATAAAAATGTGGGAAAATAAAAGATAAAAATGCTTTATTCATTGATAATGATTGATAAGGCAATGAACACTTCATGTGGAAAATACAAATTAAGGAAGAACAATAATGCAAGTTATTACTAACCTAGACTGATATAAATAACTACATAAAAATTCAGTAACTGTCCTATGGACCTATGATAATAAGATTGCTATAAAAGGAGGAGGAAGATCACATTTAAAGGCATAAATGCTTAAAAAAATAACTAGAAATAAATACTAGAGGTGGGGGGGAGAAGAACAAGACCAATGTGAAAAAAAAACATTAAACTTCCTTGAAGTCATTTAAAAATGAATGAGAGCACCACCCCAAATGAATGAACCTCCAAAACAGGAGCCATGCATACCATGTTTGGAAAGGTTTCAGTATCATAAAAATGTCCGAGTTTTGTGGCATTCCAATCAAAGACCCAACGGAGTATTTTTTCCCTCTTTGCTTTGCTTTAAAAAAAATTTTTTTAAGTACTAAATTCATCTGGAAGAACTAAAGTATGAGAATCAACAAAGAAAATCTTCAAGGAAAAAGAATAAAGATGGGAACCTTATATTGTCCACATACTAAAAGTTTTAAATTTAAAGCTAATAAACTCAAATTAGGGTGGTACATTAAAAGACATTATCTGTAACACACTGAACAAAAGATTGACAGACAAAATTCTTTTAGGGCTTGAGTTATAACTCAGTGGTAGCACACTTGCCTGTCACACCAGAGGACCCAGTCTGATCCCCAGCAACGTGTCCTGAAAAGTCTTTAAAATAAATATTTATTAAATAATCCTACAAAAGGATGAAGGATGTGAAAAGACAACTTACAGAGGGGGAAAGCATGTCTTAGTTGAAAAATTTCAAATTAATATGTTTAGCTGACCTTTTCTCTTGACAAAGAGAAGGGAGCGGGAGGAGTGGAACAGAAGGGAAGATTAGGGAGGATGCATATGTAAGAATATGGCATAATGAATCCTACTATTATATATAATCAGAATGTACCAATAAATTTGTAATAAATAAATTATTATATATTTGTGGGATACAATTTGATAGGACTTACAAAATAAAAAATGAACAAATGATACTTGGAATAGCAACTTCATGTTTAATACTCTGTGTCTATGCAAAAATGTCTCTCATGTAAAAGCTCTCTCTTGTCTATCGAGGAGGTCCACAGAACAGGGTAGAGGAGAGAGTGGCTACGAAGTCCCTGATCAAGACCTCGGGAGACCAAGCAGGAAGCAGGTCTGATTTTATTGCGCAGTTACCATGTATATATACTCAGGCAGTAGCTAAGCAGGTTACAGGCAGCCACCAATGCAATTTTTGCTAACTGTCCTTGCAGCGACCAATCGAGGAGCAGGCTGTGGAGCAAGCACAGGGACCGCAACACAGTTTCACGCCCAGAGATGTACCTAGTGAGTAAGCGGTCTGCCACTCACATGCCCAGCATGAGAAGAGTGGCCTGCCACTCCAATGCCCTTAACATATGCCATGTATGCAGTACTTGATGCACTTGTCCCCACATTAAAGGTCATTCACTGATTGAGTATAAATAACAAAAACAGTGAAGAAATTTTTAAAACCTAAAATGTTCATTAAATGAAGAAATGATATAAAATCTTAGCTAAGACTACATTAATATGTAATAGTAAAATTGAAAATTGATAACAATAAAGTACACTGCTACATGTACTATAATTCTAAGGAAATAGTATGACCATATTTATATAAAAAACAAAAAAATACAAATCCATAAATTTTTTGTGTAGGCAGTTATTTAAAAGATATACATACGAGGTATCTGTAATTATAAAATATTTCACATAATTTTTTAAATTAAACATGACATATATGAATATGTCAAAATGAACCTCACCATTATGCATAACTATAATGCACTAATCAGATTTTTCTAGAACTGATTTTGCTCATTTCTTTCTCAGTCAGTAACCAATTCCCTTAGATATAACCAGCATTTTGATTTAACAGTAAAATGTTTCACAAGCCTTTGAATTTCTTATGCATGTAGTCATATTGTATGCAGTCTTTTGTATCTAGCTCATTTTGCTCAACATACTGTCTGACAGTCATCCATGTTGTTGCACATATCAGTTTGTTCTTTTCAACTGCTAAGGATGCTGTGTTAGTATGGATATATAGTTTGTGTGTCTGTTCAATCATTTATTTCCAATTTTTGGCAATTATGAATAAAGCTGCTATCAACATTAAAAGTAAATAAATAACAAATAAATTAGCCAGTTATTAGCCATGAGTAATAATATAAGTATATGACCAAAGTTTATACATAAAGACAACATGCAACTATTTATGCCTGACATTGAAGATCATCTTTGGCATGCTAAAAGGAGAATTTAATCATGCTTACCTATGTCATTAATCACCGCTCTTATTTTGGAGACAAAAGGTCCAACTTCACTGGCATGCATTTTGGCTCTTTCTTTAAGATCAGCACCTGCAAAGTATTTTATTTACAAATATAATCTTGTTTTAAACAAATTTTAAGGCAAAGAATTGAAAATTCATTTAAAATTAATACGAAACTTTAAAAGTCAACTAATTTTTTCATCTATTAAAGGAACTAAATTACCTTTGTTTTCCTTCCCGACGACCACTCTCAACAAGAATAAAATATTGGTTTTTTGTACAGCTATTACATGTTTAAAGCAACACTTTTCAAGCTTTCTAGCTTCAGGACCCCTTCACATTCTTAAAGTAAGAGACCGTGTTTGGATGATACCAGCAGTTATTCTAGTAGAAAGGAAAACTAAGAAATCTGAACGTAATTATTCACTAAAAATACAGATAAACACAGTCATATAAGCATAAATGACTACAGAGTTGTGCCAGCACCTTTGTTCTCACATTCATTCTACCTTCCCACCACCACCTTAGACTCATAAATGAGGGGGATGCAAGGCATGCATGTGGCTATCCACTCTCTTTTTAATCCACTATAAATTAATTATGACCACATATGATATCAAGTATGGCTAGAGCTGGGGCACGTGAACTCACCCACTTCCCAGGGGAGTGAGAACTGGAGCTAACAAATCACACATCATACAGTCCATCAGTCCTCAGGTATACAGAAAATCTCTATCATGTAACAAAAAAAATACTCAAGACAGCATTCAACAGAGCACATGCAGAACAGCAAAGAACTATAAGTAATCTAAATACACATCAAAAAGAAAAAATAAAATTAGGCAACAGTTATTCAACAAAGTCACACACACACCACACACACACACACACACACACACACACAAGAAAGAAAAGAATTAAGAGTATAAATACAGATAAATCCACTGAATGAAACATGTATTTACAGAAAGATACACAGGATAATAACCACTTACTAAGTTTTTAAAACAAGAATATTACCTAAAGGAAAAATAGACAAATGGAATTACTTCAAACTAACAGCTTCTACATAATAAAGAAAATAATCAGAAGAGTAAAGAGACAACCTGCAAAATGGGCAAAAATATATGTAAACTATATAACCGGTAAGGGGTTAATGTGCAAAATATATAGAGACGCAAACAATAGCGAAAGAATAAATAATCTGACTAAAAAAATGGCAAAGGATGTTAACAAAAACTTCTCATAAAAAGATGTATAAAATGTCAACAAGTATATGAAAAAATTTTCAGTATCACTAATCATCAGGGAAAATACAAAATTATAATTTTGTATCACCTCACACCAGTTAAAATGGCTATTATAAAAAATAAATGATAGCAAATGAAGAAAAGGGAATTCTTGAGCTCTATGAATAAGAATGCAAATTAGTACAGACATCATGGAGAAGTACAGGGAGGTTCCTCAAAACAACTATCAAGGCCCAGCAATCCCACTACTGGGCAGGTGCATAGCTCCTAATCCACACTTTCATTTTGCACTGTTTGTTACCCACAGTCATGACAGTCCAAAAATATTAAGTAGAAAATTCCAGAAATAAACAAGAATTCTTAAGTTTTAAATTATGCACTACTTGAGTTGTATGATGAAACCTTGCTTTGTCCTGTTCCATCTCACCCCAGACATGAAGACCTAACTCTGGTTCTAACACATTCCCTTTTTCCCAGAGTAACCACACTGTATACACAACACAATATTAGTCACTTAGGGGCTCAGTTTTGAGATGAACTGTTACAGACAAGCTGTTAATGTTCAAGTAGCCCCTATTTTACTTAACAATGGCCACAAACTATAAGAGAAGTGACGCTGACAATTCAGATATGCCACAGAAAAGCCATAAAGTACTCCCTTTAAGTGAAAGGTGAAAGTTCTCAATTTAAAAAAAAAAAAAAAATCATATACTGAGGTTCCTAAGATCCACAGTATGAATAAATAGGAAAAAATATACATGTATTTGTTTTTACGTATTCATATATATTTACATACAGTCTTATTTAATTGTTTCACTGTTTTATTTAATAAATAACACACTTTTTCCAAAGTGAAGGTTTGTAACAACTTGTGCCAAAAAGTCTTATCGGTGCCATTTTCTCAAATGCATATGCTCACTATGTGTCTCTGTGCCACCTTTTGGTAATTACCACAGTTTGAACCTTCTCAGCTCTTATATCTGTTAAGCTGATCTGTGATCAGTGATTTCGGATGTTGTTATTTTGGGACACCACAAAACAAGCTTTTATAAGACAAGCAAACTTAACTGGGACACAACATTGAAATTAGGCCAATTAATAATCCTACAATGCCCTCTAAGCACTCAAATGAAAATACGAATCATACACACATTGCTTACACTGAAGCACAGCTTAGGAAGGCATGTTGAAAACTAAGAAAAACCAGAAGTTAGGTCTCTTGGACAAAAGTTGTGGATGCAAAGAGAAAATTCTTAAAGGAAATTCACAGTACTACTCCAATGAATAAACAAACGATATGAAAGTCAAAGAGCCTCATTACTGACATAGATAAAGTTCTAGTTGTCTGGATGGGGGGGAAAAAAAATCAAGCCAGCTACAACAATCCTTAATCCTAATCCAGAGCAAGGCCCTATCTCTCTTCAATCCACTGAAAGCTGAGGGGTGAGGAAGCTCTGGAAAAGTCTGAAACTAGCCCAGAATGGTTCATAAGGTTTAAGGAAAGAAGACATCTCCACAGCATGAAGGTAAGACAGCAAGTGTTGATGGAGAAGCTGCAGCAAGTTACCCAGAAGATCCAGCTCCGACCCCTCAGAAAGGTGGCTACACTGCCAGCAGGTCTCCAAACACAGATGAAACACTCTTCTCCTGGAAGAAGAGATCATCTAGGATTTTCATAGAAAAGTAATGTCATTTTCTGACTTCAAAGATTCAAAGGACAGGCTGACTCTCTTGTTAGGGAATAATGCAATTGGTGGTCGAATCCAATGCTCACTTTTGACCACTTCAAAATTCCTAGGGCCCTTGAAGAATTATATTAAATCTCTGCCTGTGCTTTATAAATAGAACAACAAAGTCTGCATGACAACACATCTGTCTACAACATCATTAAACCCAGTCTACTGTTAAGAACTATTGCTCAGGATTAAAAACAAAAAAGATTCCTACTCACTGACAATGTACATGGTCACCCAAGAGCTCTGATGGAAATGTACAGTGATGCTGATGCCTGCTAGCCAAACATTCATTATGCAGCCCAAGGAGGATACAGTAGGCTGAGGCAAAAAGATTTTGAGTTCAAAGCCAGTCTCTGCAATGGTGAGGTGCTAAGCAACTCAGAGAGACCCTGTCTCTAAATAAAACACAAAAAAATAGAGCTAGGGATGTGGCTTAGTGGTCAAGTGCCCTGAGGTCAATCACCAGTACAGCCCCACACAAAAATAATTCCTCCAAGACACATTATAATTAAAATGACTAACATACAGAGCAAGAATAAAATATTGAAAGCCTCGGGGCTGGGGCTGGGGCTCAGTGGTACAGTGGTTGCCTAGCATGTGTGAGGCACTGGGTTCAATCTCTGGCACCACATCAATAAATAAAAACAAATAAAATAAAGGTATTGTGTTCATCTACAAATAAAAAACTATAAAAAAAATATTGAAAGCCTCAGAGGAAAATGTCACATTTAGAGGAAAGCCAATCATAATTATTCTAATTTTTCAGCAAATTCTAAAATCAAGGAGAGTGTGGAATGAATGTGAAATAAAATAACCATCAACCATGATTACTATATCCTGCAGAGCTATCCTTCAGAGTTGAAGATGAAGTAGTTAAGCAAAATTAAAAGAATCCACGACTACTAAGCCACCACTACAGAAAATTCTTACATACTACAAACAAAAGAAATAAAAAACAGACCCCAAAGCACTCAAATAGTCAAATCTCACTTGAAAAACATCTAAGCAAATTAGAAACATGACCAAATTAAACATCAAAAATAAATCAAAATGGCAGGAATTAATAAACCTTTCTATATAACAACAATGAAGATAAATGGTCTCAACTTTCCAATTAGGAAGCATAGGGTGGCAGAATGGCTGAAACAACAAGATCCAATTACATGTTCTTTGCAAGACTCACCTTATAGGCAGACATACATACATTACAAATGAAGCCTGAAAACAAGCAGGAATAGCTACTTTTATATCTGACAAAGCAGACTCCAAGCCAAAATTAATCAGAAGAGACAAATAAGGTCACTTCATACTGGTAAAGGGAACAATCAAACAAAGTCTAATGATAGTAAATATTTATGCACATAATTACATAAAACAGATACAACTCAACTTAAGAATTCAGAGACTCCAGTACAATAATACCAGGTAATTTCAACACACTTCTCCCACCAACAGATAGGTCATCCAGTCAAGCTCAGTAAAGACTCATCAGACTAAAAATTATTATAAATCAAATGAATAGACATATACAGAATAATGCATCCAATAATGGCAGTATTCACTTCTTCTCAGCTACTCATGAAACCTCCAAAACAGATCACATTTTAGGTTACAAAGCAACTCTAAGCAAATAAATACTATTTTATATATATATATCATCTGATCATAATGGAATAAAGTTACAAATCAACACCACATACACACACACACACACACACACACACACAAAAGGTACCGAAACTATTTAAACACATGCACAGAGATTGAACAATACACTTCTAAATGATGCATAGGTGATGAAAGTCAGGGGAGACCATTAAAAATTGTTAGAAAGAAATGAGATCAGTGATAAAACACACCAAAACCTCTGGGACACTAGGAAGGCAAGTCTAAGAGGAAAGTTTATTCCCATGAGTACCTGCAGTGAGAGAATCCAAAAGATCCTTAAATAGACAACCTAATGATGTTCCTCAAGACCACAGGGGGGAAGAAAAGAACAAAAGAATTCCAAAATCAGTGGAAGAAAGGAAATAATTAAAATCAAGCCAGAATCAATGATATGCTGAATTTCTTAAAAAGCATGGGATCGATGGAGTTATTTAAAGAGACAAGCAAAATAGATAAACCCTTAGCCAAACTGATCCAAAGAAAAAGGGAGAAGATCCAAATTAATAAAATTAGAGATGAAAAAGGAGAAATCACCACGGGCATCAGAGAAATCTAAAGAATCATAAAAGACTACTTTGAAAACTTATATGGCAATAAATTGGAAAACCTAAAAGAAATGGATACATTTCTAGACACAAATGACCTGCCTAAATGGAACCAGGAAGATATAGAAAACCTAAACAGACCAAAAACAATCAATGAAACAGAAGCAGAAATTAAAAGGCTTCCAATAGATAGAAAGCCCAGAGCCAAATGGATCTCCACTATATTCTACCAGACCTTCAGAGCACTAATGATAATGCTCCTCAAATTATTCCATGAAACAGAGTGAAACATTTCCAATTTCATTCAAAGAAGCCAGTTTTTATATCAAAACCAGATAAGAACAAATCAAGCAAGGAAAACTACAGACTAATATCCCTTATGAGCACAGATGTAAAAATCATTAAAAATGTATTAGCAAATCATATTTAACAACACATTAAGAAGATTACACATCATAACCAAGATGGTTTCATTCCAGAGATGCAAGGCTTAACATATGCAAATGAATAGATATAATTTACCACATGAATAAAATTAAGGACAAAAATCACAGTCATTTTCAAAAGATGTAAAGAAAGCCTTTGACAAAATTCAGCACCCATTCATGATGAAAACACTGAAAAAAAAAAAAACTAAGGATAGAAGGAACTTACCTCAACATCATAAGACTACATACAATAAACTCAAATCCAGCACCACAGTGAACAGGTCAAAACCGAAAGCTCTTCCTGTAAAACCTAGAATGAGACAAGGATCTCTACTCTTACCATTCTTAGTCGATATAGTACCAGAAGTTCTAGCCAGAGCAATTAGACAAGAGAAAGAAATAAAAGAGATACAAATGAGAAAGAAATAAGTCAAATTAACACTGTTTATACATAATATGATCCTAAGCTTAAGGGATCTGAAAGGTTCCACCAGAAGACTTCCAGATTAATAAACAAATGCAGCAAAGTAGCAGGATACAAAATCAACACAGAAAAACAAGTAACAGCTTTCCTATACAACACGTAGCTGAAAAAGAAATCAGGAAAACAATTCCATTCACAATAACCTAAAAAAATAAATAAATATCTAGGAATAATCTAAGCAACAAGGAGAAAGACCACTACGCTGAAAATTTTAGAATACTGAAGAAAGAAATTGAAGAAGATAGTAAACCATGAAAAGAACTCCCATGTTTGTGGGTAGGCAGATTAATATTGATAAAAGGCCATATTACCAAAAGCAATATAGAGATTCAATGCAATCCCCATCAAAACACCAGTGACTTTCTTTACAGAACTAGGGAAAAAAACTACTAAAATTTATTGAAAGACAAAACAGCCAAAGTAATTCTAAGAAAACTATACTGGAAGCATCACAATACCTGACATCAAATTACACTACAAAGGAATATGCAAGGTACTGGCATAAAAACAGACACACTGACCAATGGGACAAAGTAGAAGACACAGAAACAAACCCATATAGATACAGTCAACCAATTATTGACAAAGGCATGAAAAAATATGTTGGAGAAAAGACAGCATTTTTAACAAATGTTGATGTGGAAACTGGTTATCCATACTAGGAAGAATAAGACTAGATCCCTATCTCTAATCCTGCACAAAAGTCAACTTAAAATGGATCAAAGACATAGATGTTAAAACAGATAACTTCACAATTCCTAGAATAAGACATAAGATCAACAGTCCCTACATACAGGTACAAGCAATGACTTCCTCAACAGGATTCCTACAGCTCAGGAAATAATTCCAAGGATTAATAATGAGATAGCATCAAATTAAAAAGCTTCTGCATAGCAAAGGAAATAATTCAGAGCATGAACTGGGAGGCTACAGAACAGGAGGAAATCTTCGCCAGCTACTCTGCTAAAAGATTAACATCCAAAATGTGTAAAACTTTACCACCAGGAAAAGAAGTAACCCAATCAATTATTGGGCAAATGAACTAAACAGATACTTCTCAAAAAGAGGAAATACAAATGGCCAACAAATAAATGAGAAAATGTTCAACATCTTTGGCAATTAGGGATATGCAAATCAAAACTACACTGAGATTTCATCTCACTCCAGTTAGAATGTCAGCCATCCAGAACATAAGCAATAATAAATGCTGGAAAGGATTTGGGCAGGAAAGGAACATTTTTACATTATAAATGAGACTGTAAATTAGTACAATCACTACGGAAATCAGTATGGAGGTTCTTGAAAAGATTAAAAATGGAACTACCACATGACCCAGCTGTAACAGTCCTTGGTATCTGTCCCAAAGAACTAAAGTCATCATACTATAATAATGCATGCATACCAATGTTTATAGAAGCACAAGTCACAATAGCCAAATAATCGAACCAGCCTAATGTCCATCAATGTTTGAATGGACAAAATAAATGTGGCATATACATCACAACAGAGTTCTATTCATCCATAAAGAATGAAATTATATCATTTACAGGAAAACAGATGTAACTTAAAAATATTATGTTAAGTGAAATAAGCCAAACTCAGAAAGGCAAAAGTCATATGGAGATCATATATGGAACTTAGACAGAATAAAAAAAAAGAAGAAGAAGGGTGCCAGTCTCATGAAAATAAGAGATCAGTAAAGTATATGAAAGGGACTGGGGAGGGAGAAGGACAGGGAAAGAGGAAATACTGGAGAAGGATACTGACCAAATTACGTTTTTATATCATGTACATTTGCAGATATGTAATAACAAATCACAGTATTAGATATAATTATAACACATCGATAAAGAATGGGAAATGGGGGAAGAAAGCACACCAAGAATAAATGCTGAAAGACAAAGAAAAAAGAAAATCGCAGAAGCTTACAAAGAAAAAAGAAAATCGCAGAAACTTACAAAGAAAAAAAAGACAGATATCTTTAAAAAGAATAAGACTGCTGACTTTTTAATGGAAAATGGATGGCATTTTTAACATGGGTAAAGAGAATACAGTAGTTTCTCTTTCCCACAACTGCTTTCTATACTTTTAGTTACATGCAGTTGGCCTCAATCCAACTTGAACAAAATCAGAGAAAAAATAAAATACTTTCTCCATTTTAAATTGCACACTATTTTGAGTACCAAGACGAAATCTCACATCATCCTACTTCATCTCACCCAGAATGTGAATCATCCCTTTGTCCATCATATCCACACTGTTTGCCTGTTAGTCACTCAGTAGCCACCTCCATCATCAGATCAACTGTCTTGGTATCGCAGTGCTTGTGTTTAAATAACCCTTATTTTACTTCATAGTGGTCCCAAAGTACAAAAGTTGTGATGCTAGCAACTGAAATATTCCAAAGAGAAGTTGTAAGCTATGAGGGCTACATTTAAGTGAAAAAGTGAGAGGTTTCAATATGGAAAAAAAACAGTATACACAGGGTTCAATACTATCCACAGCTTCAGGCCTCCAGTGAGGATCTGGAAATGATTCTTCTTTGGATAAGAAGAAATACTAAAATTAGGCTTCTCAACTAAGCAAACATCCTTCAAAAATGATAGTTTGCCGGCATGGTGGTAGCAAACCTGTAATCCCAGCAGCTCTGGAGGCTGAGACAGGAGGACTGTGAGTTCAAAGCCAACCTCAGCAAAAGCCAGGTGCTAAGCAACTCAGTGAGACCCCGTCTCTAAATAAAACACAAAAATAGGGCTGGGGATGTGGCTCAGTGGTCGAGTGCCCGAGTTCAATCCCTAATACCAAAA
This sequence comes from Spermophilus citellus, assembly GCF_964194105.1. NCBI lineage: Eukaryota > Metazoa > Chordata > Mammalia > Rodentia > Sciuridae > Spermophilus > Spermophilus citellus. The sequence continues at coordinate 1,213,779 of NC_138198.1, read as the reverse complement.
CAAAATACCAATAGTGAAAGGCACCAAAAAACAGACATGGTAGAAAAGATAGCTTTTTCAACAAATGGTGCTGGGAAAACTGGAAATCCACATGTAGCAAAATGAAATTAAACCCCTCTCTCTCACCCTGCACAAAACCAACTCAAAGTTTATCAAAGACTTAGACACTAAAACACAGACCCTGTGTCTAACAGAAGAAAAGGCCCAAATCTCTACCATGTCGGCTTAGGAACCAGCTTCCTTAACTGGACTCCTGAAGCACAAGAAGTGAAATCAAGAATCAATAAACAGGACGGAATCAAACTAAACAGCTTCTTCACAGCAAAGGAAACATAACGTGAAGAGACAGCCTACAGAATAGGAGAAAACCTTTACCAATCTCCAGGATATATAAAGAGCTTGCAGGCTGGAATTGTGGCTCAGTGGTAGAGCACTTGCTTAGCATGTTTGAGGCAATGGATTCAATTCTCAGCACAGCATACAAATAAATGAATAAAATAAAGGTCCATTAACATCTAAAAAAAATGTTTAAGAGAAAATAATTCAAAAAACAACACCAAAAAAGCAAACAACTCAATCAATAAATGGGCTAAGGAAGTGAACAGACCCTTCACAGAAGATACACAATTGATGGACAAATATATTTTTAAAAATTCAATATCTCTAGTAATTATAGAAATGAAAATCAAAACTGCTCTAAGATTTCATCTCCAGTCAGAATGGTAATTATCAGGAAGACAAGCAACAGTAAGTGTTGGCGAGGATGGGGGTGGGGGAGGCACACTCTGGAACATTGCTAGAGGGACTGCAAATTGGTGCAGCCAATCTAGAAAGCAGTATGAAGAATCCTTGGGAAACTGGGAATGGAACCACCACCACTTTACCCAGTTATCCCACTCCTTGTTATACACAAAGGACTTAAAATCAGCATACGACAGTGACACAACCACATCAACGTTTCTACCAGCTCAATTTACATTAGCTAAACTAAAGAACCAACCTAGGTGCCCTTCAACAGATGAATGGATTAAAAAAATGTGATATATATATATAGATAGATAGATATACAGTGATATATTACTCAGCCTTAAATAAGAATGAAATCATGGCATTTTCAGGTAAATGGGTGGAGTTGGAGAATATCATGTGAAGCAAAATAAGCCAATCCCAAAGAACCAAAGGCTAAATGTTTTCTCTGATATGCAGATGCTAATCCACAATAAGGGGTTGGGGTAGGGAAGAATAGAGGTACTTTGGATTAGGCCGAGGGGAATGAATGAATTGGACATTATCACCCTATGTGCAGAGATGATTACACGACCTGTGTAACTCGACATCATGTACAACCAGAAGAACGAGAAGTTTTACTTCATTTATGTATGATGTGTCAAAATGGATTCTGTCATGTATAACTAATTAGAATTTTTAAAAAGAAAAAAATGATAATGAAATAAAGACATTTACACACACACATGATTTTTCACCATAGGTCCACTATTTTTAAGAGCTGTAGCTTAAAATGCAAGGGTGCATAATGGCTAAGGTAAAGGGATTAAAAAAAATATGCAAACACTAACCAAATGGAAACCTGTAAAGATATCCTAATTTTGAAAAAGCAAATCTAAGGTTAGAAACATAACTCAAGCTAGAGGGTCACTATATAGTAATAAGTAAGATTATCTACTAAAAGTCATAAAAATTCTAAGTTAGCAATAGACAAGAGACAGCCCCCAATATACATAGATCAAAGACTTATAGAACCTAAAATAAAAGTGACAAATCACTATCACAGTAGGTTTCTAACAGACTCTCTTAGTAACTGACAAAACAAGCAGGCAAATATCCTTATCAAATATCAAGAAATAAAAAGTAGGGAAGAAAGAAATAGAGAAAACTAGGAAGTCCAAGACCATGGCAGTATCAAGGGCTTCGTGCTACGTCAACTCATGCAGGGAAGGGGAAGAGCAAGGGGAGAGTCAGGGAAGAGAACACAAGAGGAGAAGCTTCAGTGTACAGAAACCCACTCTCAAGGCAGTTAACTGAGCCCTGGGTTACTACCACAAGAATTAACCCAGTCCTAAAAGAAAGGCATAGTTTGACCAAGCACAGGGTGGACACTGGTACTCTCAAGGCTTAAGCAGAAGGGTACCAAGTTCAAGGCTGCATGGACAACTTGGAGAGACTCTCTCAGTATTCAAGCCCCAATACTGAAAAAGACAAAAATAGTATGATCTCTTATTGACTTAATCATTTCTTAAAGACTGAATCCCAAAATCACCACAAAGACAATCAAATGTCAATGTTATGTTTAGAATAAATCATATTCAAACCACAGCAACTTTCCTGTAACTTTTTTCCTCATATAACCAGTGTCGATATCTTAAAATCGTTTGTTAACCTTGTCAGTTTCCTGCATCCACATATGTATATAACTGAATTAGGTTTTATTCAATCTCCTGTAACTACAAAGTGGTAGTTTTTTCCAGACCTAACTTTCATTACAAGCATTATTAGCACAGAGTTGACTAAAGCATAAATATATTGTGAAACTGCTATTAAATGCTGAGTGTAAACATTTACCAATAATGCATCGGAATTAAGAACCATCTCCTCTCTTCCCATTACTTCATAGACCCATGGATGATGATACCACTAACACCAAACTGTTTTCCCAAGTGGTCTTCTCTGCACACTGCCACCAGCAGTGCACTGCTCCACCTTATCTCCAGTACGTGGCCCTGCCATACTTACTGTGATGGTTACCTTCATGTGTTAACATGATTAAGCAGATCAAAGGGTGCATCTAGGAGGGCATTTCAGGATGAGATGAGCATTTCAATTTGGGGTTTGAAGAACCGTGCTCCCAATGTGGTTGAACATCATCTAATCTATTGAGGGCCTGAAAAGGCAGAGGAAGAAGGAATTCAGCCCTCTTTCCCCCTGCTTTACTGCTTGAACTCATTTCATCTTTTTCTGCCTTTGGACAGGAATTTACATTGTTGGCTCCCCTGGTTCTCAGGCATTTAGACTTGGACTAACTATACCCCTGGCTTTCCAAGGTCTCCAGCTTGCAGGTGTAGATTTTGGAACTTCTCCATCTGCATAATTGGATGAGCCAATTCCTCATAATAAATCTCCTTTTATATCCTATGGGTTCTGTTTCTCTTGAACCCTGACTTATTAAACTGGGCCAACCTAGTGGATGAGAAATTAGCTACATTTTCCACAGTAGCAAAAGATGAAACTGCTCCCAAGTTTGTAAGCCTCATTGTGCTGTGAGTGAAGTCATCACTTCTCAATCATTCCAGTGTTTGTATACATCTGGTACTAATTCAAGCACCCTGGTCTTTCCTGAGCCCACTCCACAAGGGTTTTTATTCCCTCCATTCAAACCAAAGATCAAGATAAGATGACCAATGACTTTCACACAGCTAAATTTCCAACTATCTAGAGCACTAGATAGAGCATATGCTCTGTGTATCCCGGGATGAGCCCACCTAAGATCAGGAAAGTAGTATGTTGTTTTCCTTTCCTGTGCTGCTCCTAAGGGGTGATTGCATCAGGGCTTTCCTGGTCTCATAAAATGAGCTGGGAAGTGGCCTCTTCTTCTGTATGTATAAAAAAGTGTCATCTCTTCCATGAACATTTGGGTAGAATATCACTCCAAAGACACCGTTATGGTTTAGAAATGAGATGCCCCCAAAAGTTCACGTGTGAGAACGTTCAGAAGTGAAATAACAGACTATGAGTCGGATTAATACACTGATATGAATTAACTGTGGCAACGGTAGACAGCTAGGTTGCAGCTGAAGGAAGTAGGCTACTGGGAGCACAAACTGGGATTTATAGTTTGTCCCTGGTGAGTTGAGCTCTCTCTCCTCACTTCCTCGATGCCAAGCTCAGCTCGGAACTGCTTTCCTCTGCCACGTGCTTCCACCATATTCTGCTTCACTTGAGGCTCACAGACATGGAGTCGGTCAACCATGGACATAAGCTCTGAAACCGTGAGCCAAAAGAAACTTCACCTTCTCTAAGTTGTTCTCATCGGGTCTTTTGGTCAGACCCATGAAAAGCTGACTAAAACAGTTCTCAAAGCCAGGTGCTTTTTGTGTGGAAAGATGTTTAACCACAGCATACTGTTCTGGGATTACTAAAATTTTCTAATAAGTCAGTTTGGGGCAAGTTTTATTTTCTAGTAATTTATCCATCCCACCTAAAATCCTGAATATTTCCTAGAATAATTTTGTTCTCAATATTATCTTACCTATTTTGTATTTGTTCCCTCACCCATGATCAATCTTGCCAAATGTCTATTTGGCTTTTCAAAGAATCAGATAGGCTTTATTCTCCTGTTACTGGATTTATGTTTTCCACGTCATTAGTTTAGACTCCCTTCACTTCCTTCTACACTATCTTGAGTTTATTCTGTAGTTATTTCTGTCACTGAAATTGGATGCTTAGTTTATTCATGTAAGCCTTTCTTCTTTCCTAAAACACAGTGTATCACACCTGTAACTGTATTCCACAACTTTTAAAGTGTTTCTGTAGGCGACTGGTTCTAAATATTTTCTAATTTCCATTTAGATTCCTTTGCCAAGCTGCAAGTTGTTTCCAAGTTATCTTAAAATTTCCCAATGTAAGAGACTGTACTTGATTATCTTTTTTTAAATGAGTTATACTGTAACTGCCTAGGGTGACAGAATGTGCTCCAATGATTGCAGTTCTTTGAAATCTGTGGATGTTTGTTTCATGGCCTAGCAGACAGTTAATTTCATAAATATTCCATGTGTACTTGAAAAGAATTCCTTGTCATCAACCACTACGAAAAATGATCCATATACGTGCCTATTGACCCTCAGCAGACTAGGCAAAATAGCCAACACTCTAGCAGAAGGGGCCAATGGACTCTTGATTTTGTTTAATATTTAGTCATTTTACAAATAATGTAAGGAAAAGTAAAAAGAAGGTGAAAATTATTAGTAAACATAACAAAAAATTAAACACAGCAAAACTGCATTTTACTATACATCTTCCTGGTATATGCATGTAAATCTATATTCACACACCCTACATATACATACACATATGCAAATATACACATATATGCTCACAAATATACCCAAACACACATAAAGGGATGAGTCATTTGAATCAAACTGTTTAACTCATGCATGAACCTGGAATACACAGGTTTATAAAGACTGACTTTATAAATATTTCAATAGATATATTTCAAATATATCTCTAATAGATATATATTTACTCTTGGTTCATCTTGCACTTGCAATGTAGAAATGCAGTGCTTTTGAAATGATGATGGCTCAATTTTGTTGAGAAGACAGTGGAAGACTTTGATCCCTGACTTCAAAATATTTTCATTGTTAGATTTATAAAGTCAGAATAATCAAGCCAATGATTAGTTTTTATTTCTGTGCCATCTATTTCTTTCCCATCCTCTTTGTACACACATTTGCCTTCCTATATGTAAGTTACAAGCTACATCATGTAAATGTTCGTGCAGACACCACAGAAGATTTAGGAATACTATTGTACACATCCTCTTAGCAAAACCATGAGGTCCTTCCCATTGCCTTTGGAGGCTCCACAAAAGCAGAGGTTATTTCTGACTTATTTATGGCTACATCCCCAGATCCTAGAACTGTACCTGACATGTAGAATGAATGAAATACATGTTTTCTTGTTAACTGGGCCCCAAAGAAAACAGGTGAGAGCAGAAATTTTTAAAACCCGTAAATACTAACCATCTATTGAATATGACCTTCAACTTAGCATCTATGCCTCTCATTATGTTTCCTAATGTTGCCTTATTTTTGTTCTGGCGTCTGCCCTCATTATTTCCCCATCCACATATTGGAAAAATTAACCTACCCCCCACCGCTAGGGGTGGGCCCCAGTTGACTTGAGCTAATCAGGGTAGTCCATTCTCCTAAGCAGTCAGACCAAGATCCGCCTGAGAGCTACAGGTTTTAGATTGGAAGTATTCTCTTCCCATCAACAAGGTCACATGTGGATGTAAAGCCCAGAACTGCAGAAGCTTCAGGCTACCAAGCTGAGGATAAAGCTCAAATACAGAGGAAAGACAAAGGAATTACAGAAAAATTCAGAATCTCTGGATTCAGGCAATCCTAACAGCCTTACAGTTTAAGTCAATTTTGATCATTTTTTCTGTTATGACAATGAGAACTCACCATCTCCTAGATGATGATTTATGAATGATAAATTGGTTCTGCTTCAGCTCTTATCTCTTCTCAATAAACGGATCTTGATTGGTAGAGACTGTTATCAGTCTCAATTATTACAGGAAATTTCGAGATAAAATTTGGACTAGGAGGAACCAAGTGATATTAAAGAGCACTGCCTTCTTGGTAAGACATGACTACCCTCACAGCTTCTCGAGCACTAAATTAACACACACCTCCTCATCTAGGATCCGAAGTCACATTTAACTCCCATTCAATATAAAACTTGAATCTCTAAAAATTATCAAGTAAATTTTTATAGTACCTCCACAGTTGGTATAAAGAACACTGTCATCGAATTCTATTTAAGACTCTAATAAACAGGACTTCATTTTTTCCCCTCAAAATAAAGTATCCTTTTACCAACCAAAACCAAAACCTCCCACTCAGTCCAGCACCCCAGCCTCACTGGCATACTTCAAAGCTTCTCTACTAAAAGTGACATCAGTTCTCCCTCTCCATAAGGACAGGATCAACTCCATACACATGCAAACTGTGGTGACCTCTCCATCTTGAAAATGCCGCAGTACACACCTAGGTATCACCACATTTCTATGAATATGAAATGATGCCCAGGAGGTACTGCTAAGTACAAAACACATACACACACACTGCAACTTATGTAAGAAAGAATGTAAGTAGGTTAATAAGTGGATATATCCTTAATTTTGCAAAAGGAAGCATATGAAGTATAATCTAGAAACTAATGACATCCATCAACTCCCTTAAGGACGAGAACTGGAGGAAAGGGATTGGAAAGAGCAAGATACTTCTCTTAAATCTCTAATAAGTCTTGACTTTTGAAACCAAAGTTAATATTTTATGTATTGAAAATAAAATTAACAAGAGTACATACACCTAACTTTAATTTCAATAAATAAAGCAACTACAATGAAGGAGAAATAACAAAATAACTTTCAAAACAACACTGCTAGTATCACCTATGATTAAGATCATATACTCTCAGTCTAAATAAATAAATAATAAGCTCTGGTTACAGGGTTTTGGATCAGCAATTTGTTTGTCAGAGTGGTTTGGATCAGCAATTCTGAAACTCCTTCTGAGTATGACAGGACTGAGCTGGCAACACAAATATGGAACGGGAGAAGAGAAGATGCGAACTCTGCGGTGTTGAACTGGAAACACAGGTGTCATATGAACTCATGGTTTTCAATGTATAAATAAAGAATTGATTTAAATACATGTGTATGTATATAATATAGAATTTATTTCTTAGCTCTGTCTCAGGAAAGGGCCTAGTAGCAAAGACAATGAAACAATAATGAGCACATGGAGCACCCAGACCTTGATTCCTCAAACCCCATTCCCCACTAGACAAAACCAGACACCCGCCCGCACCTTGGACTGAGATGGAGTAACGGTACTGGACCATCTCCTCCAAACACATGAAAGGATCGCTTTTAACGTGAGTAAATTAGATTGCGTTTTTTAAAAAATATGTTTTCAGTTATACATGGGCAGAATATCTTTATTTTGTTTATTTATTTTTATGTGGTGCTGAGGATTGTACCCAGGATCTCATGTGTGTGAGGCAAGCACTCTACCGCTGAGCCACAACCCCAGTTCTAGATCGGCATTTATTAACCATGTTGCCTTTACTTTTACGGAGAATATAAAAATACTGACTACCTTCATCTATCTCAATCTTATTTTGTCCCCAAAAGTCCAAAGTTACTCACATGGAAATTCTCCTCAGGGGGTTTTTGGAAACCATAAACCTCAAGATCATTCTAACTGGTACTCACTTTCCAATCTAACATTCATCCACATGAGCTGTCACTCAACAAAATATTTCTTGAATTATGAGTTGTCCAGCTGTTTGCAGATCACTGAACACTTTCACTATAGGCCAAGACAGAATACCTCCACAGCCAGGCCTCTCTGGCTTCTTCCCATTCCGCCCAATGTCTCTCACCCTGGCTCCTCCAGCTGCAGAGGGGCCAGGTTCCAGGGAACGGACTGGTTTAAGCAAAGAGGAGAGAAAACAACTGAGTCAGGATCCTGGGTCAGTAAACAGCAGCCGAGACAGGCCAGTCTTACCCAAGCGTGAGGTATAAGAGTGAAAATGTAATCTAACTTAAGGTTCAGAGACCGGACCTCTGGGATGTGAATAGGATTAGATAAGGTCATCAGGGTGCAGCCAATTAATGAATCCGATAAATTTACATGAAGATGGAGAAAGACCAGAAGATACATACACACACATACTCCCTGCCTCTTGCCATGAGATGCTCTGCACTACCTCAGGACTCTGTTAGCAAGAAGACCATCATCGAAAGAGGCTCCTAGACCCTGTACCTCCTGAACTGTTAGCCAAAATAAATCTCTTTTCTTTATAAAGTATCCTGACCCAAGTGTTTTGTTACAATAACACAAAATGGACTACTAATACAGCCCTCAAGAATGGTCTTCACTTTTCTAAAGGGTTTTAAAAGTAAAATAAGGAATATATGACAAAGTTTGTAAGGTGCCCAAAAGCCTAAAATATCTGGCCTATGACTGAAAAATGTTTGCTGATAGCCAGAATAATGCCACTTCCCAGAGAAACCCCTAAGAAAGCAAATGCCACTGCTCAAGATCAACTGCCAAGAATCGACTGGTAAAACACTCACTTTTTTCTAAGTTGTTGAACTCTGCTTTTCTAGCTGGAGCTCTCCCAATCCTGACCCAGCTCAAAAGCTGGCTCAGCCTGCTTCTCGGAAGACCCTCTTGCTCCGAGCTGCCCCAAGGCCCTCCTTACAACCCAGCCAGTCAGCTTGGAGTGAGGGGACTAAGGGAAAAAAGCTCAGGTCTTCTGATCATCTGTCCACCTTCTAGAGCAGCCTATTCTCTCTGCTCACCCCCAAGCAACTCTGCTCTCCCAAAGCATCTCTGTTATTGGAGGCAGCGAAAGAACTGAGAATCCATTTGGACCTGTGTCTAGATCACATTTCCAAAACGTTTTAACAGTAAGTAATTAAACTGATGCTTTAATCCACACCAGTCCCCCACTTCAAATTCATGAGGGGAAGAGAGGGGTCAGCTTTTACTGGTACCCTAGTTATAATCTCCTATGTGTGAGACTCTGACACTATCTCAAGAACAAGTCATTCTTCTTAACCACACAAGCCACCTACACATGTCCTGTGTAACAAAGCTCATTTTATTTAATCATGACACTTTGCCAATGTTACTTCCTCACCCTTTGAAACTGTTGACACAGCCGTCCTGTGAACTACTTGCTAAACTACCTTCTACGGTCCACGCACTGTTCTGGCAACAGGCCTTCCCCTGAAGGCAGGGAAGAAGCCTAACTATGGGTGAGGGTTATAAATAAGTAGTGAATACATAATTACATATAAGAGGTTGTGAGGGGAATGGGAAAATAAACAAGGAGAGAAATGAATTACAGTAGATGGGGTAGAGAGAGAAGAAGGGAGGGGAGGGGAGGGGGGATAGTAGGGGATAGGAAAGGTAGCAGAATACAACAGTCAATAATAGGGAATTATGTAAAATTGTGGATGTGTAACCGACGTGATTCTGCAATCTACATTTGGGGTAAAATTGGGGGTTCATAACCCACTTCAATCTAATGTATGAAATATGATATGTCAAGAGCTGTGTAATGTTGTGAACAACCAATAAAAAAATAAATAAATAAATAAATTAGTGAAAACAATAGTGATAATAAACCGTGAAAAATAAACTGAGGAACTGAAAAGTTCAAAGATGAAGTTCTAAATACAGGAAACACAACAGAAGTGGGGGAAGCAGGGAGGTCTGCTGCAGCAACAGTGACGAGAACCACTCTCTATGACATCTGAGCAGAGGCTTTTCCAAGCAGAGGGAACACAGAGCCATGAGCCCAGGAGGAGAATGAGCTCCGGCTGGCACAGGTAAGAAGGTAAGTGGACAGGAGGAGACAGCAAGCAGCGGGAGCCGGGAAGAAGGCCGCAGGACAAGACACCTCGCACACGTGGCATCATTCCCCGCCCCCCTGCTGCTGAACCACAACCACAGACTCAGAGGGGCGACTCGGCAGCTCTAGGCAGAAGTCTGAAATGGGCTGGCGTGGCTGCCTTCCTCCCAGAAGCTCCGGACGCGTGTCTCTGTCTCTTGGGCTTCTCCAGGCTGCCTGTATTCCTTGGCCCAGGGCCCTTTCTTTGCATCCCTATAATTTCTGCTTCTCTCGTCATTTCTCCTTCTCAGATTCCTTCTGTCTCCTCTCATGTGGACCCTTGATTTTACACTGGGCCCTTTGGGTAAATCAAGAAAACTCCTCTCTGCCAAGTCCCCTTTAGCATGTAAGGTCACATGTTCACAAGCTCCTGGATTCAGACACAGCAGCTCTGGGAGCCTTGGATTCTGCCTCCTGTACACTGTATTCCTGGGGACTGAATAGGAGAATGAGGTGATCCATTATTATTTATTTTTTTACAGACAATATTTAGTTCTTCCTTACTTTTAGCCAGTGGATAAACTAGAAATGGTAACAAGCTAAATAGAGCACTCTTCTGACTTCTGTGAGTCCATCTAGCAAACTCCATGCCGGACACCAATCATGATACTGCAACAGTGTCCACTTTATGCTTTGAATATGCCTTGCTGCTCTAACACTACAATTTATTTTTTAAATGGACATGTTTCTTTCTCTTCCTCTCCCTGCTCCTTCCTGATCTCTCTCCCCATCCCTGATATCAAGGGAAACAGGATTACCTTTCTTCCCATCCTGGGCAGAGTTATCTGTCCCCAGTAGACACCCACCATAGGAACAAAGTCATCTAGGCTTTGGGGATGGCACCAGAAGATCTCAGAAATGACTATCGCCCAAATTAACAAGTGAATTACGACTCTAGACATCTAGACAGAACCTGTGGAATGTAGCCTTTGAGTCACCTCTTTAAACGCCCCCTGTTCCTGCTGATGGGGAGAACTGCAGCCTTTGGGACAGGAGTACCTTGTGTTTCTCCTCTGATAACAAAGCAATAAACCTTCTTTCTCCTTTTTTTTTCAAAACCGTGACCACGTTATTGGATTGGCATCAGGGACAAGGACTGAGCTTTCACCAACAATATTATTTTTTCTAATACTATTTCTAATACCAAATTTAGGGGGGGGGGGTGTCTATCCCAATTCTCCAATACCAACTGGGTATACAACAATCCAATTAAATTCTAATACTAACTCCCAAAGTTAATACAAACCCCAGAAACTAAGGGCTCAGCTGTACCAAACTGTCCCCACTTCAGATAACAACCACAAATCCCAAGGGCAACTGATACTTCTGACTAACTTATGGAAACCAATTGGGGGTTTCCATAAGCCCCTCCTCAGATTCATTAATTCACTGTAACTCTTAGAATTCAGGAAAACCCTTTACTTGCTTTTATAGCTGTATTATAAAGAAACAGATTCATAGGGCAAGGGATGCCCTAACCCTAACCCTAACCCTAACCCTAACCCTTCTCCAGCACATCAATGTGTTTCCCGACTTGGAAGCTCTCTGAATCCCACTGTTTTTAACACAGGTTTCTTACACAGGCCTGACTAATTAGATCATTGGTCACTGGTGACTGAACTCAAATCTCTGGCCCCTCGCTGTAGCCCAGTGGTTGAGAGCAAGGATGCTAAAATTTCTAATCCTCTGATCCCACAATTGTTTTCCTAACTAGAAATCTCCACCCTGAAGCCAGCTGGCGGCCATACCTTATATCATCTCTATCAAAGAGAAGGCCTTCTCACCACTCAGGAAATTTTCAGGGTTCTTAGGACTCTTTGCTATGATGGTAGGACAAAGTTTGAGAGGTAGAGGCTTTGGGAGGTCCCTAATCCATCTTTTAATCATACGATCATCTCTCAATCTCTATCTCATGGTATATGCGAAAATCAACTTATAATACATCACATCCTCAATGTAAAATATAAAGCCTACGGAAGTACTAGAAGAGAACACAGAGAAAATTTTTCTGAGTTTGAGATAGACTAACATTCCTTAATTCATAAGAAAGTTATCAATCATAAAGAAAAAGAATTGATAAGAAAGTCTCCAAATGAAAAATCTTTGTTCTTAAAACTATAAAGAAAAGGGCAAGCCAATCAGCAGGAAGAAAAATCTGCACACATTCTATAAAAGACCTGTGCCAAGAATAATATAAATAACCCTTACAATTCTAGAAGATGCAATAAAGACCTGAACACACAAATCACAAAAAATATATGCAGATGACAAACAGATACAAGAAAAGATGCTCAAAATTCACGTCATTAGATAAATGCAAATTGGATCCACAGTGACATCTGACTACATATCTATCAGGAGGCTCACAATTAAAAAGACTGATAATATAAAGTGTGGGAATACATGTGCAACTCCTGGACGTCTAATACACTGCTGATGAAAATGCAAAATTATACAGAAAAGAGCTAGAAGTTTCTTAGGTTCTGTTTGTTTGGGTTTTTGGTGTTAGGGATCAAACCCAGGGCCTTGTTCACGGCTGCCATTTTCCTACAAAATTAAACACACAGTTAAGATAAAACTGAGTCAGTCCACTCCTATTTACCCAAGAGAAATAAAAACACACAATCACAGAAAGATGTGTACGTGAATGGTCACGGAAGCTGGAACAGTTTGAATACTGAAAGCTCCCCCAAGGTCCATGTGTTAAAGAATGGTCCCCAGGGTAGCAGTACTGGTGGACGGTAGGACAAAGTTTGAGAGGTAGAGGCTTTGGGAGGTCCCTAATCCAACTGAGGCCTGCTCTAGAAAGGAACCTTGGACCTTTCTCTCCTTTTCCTCGGCTCTCTGGCTCCTGATGTGCGTGGTTTTGCTCCTCCACACACTCTCTCTCTGATATGCTACCCAAATCAATGGGGCTAATAGATCATGGACTGGAACCTGCAAAACTATGGGTCAAAATAACCTTTTTCCTCTTTTTAAGTTAACTCAAGTATTTTGTTATAGTAAATAAAAATACAGAAGTAGTGAAGACAAAAGCCAAAAAATGGAAACTATCAACAACTATCAACTGGTGAGCAGGAAAAAAAAAAAAAGCAGCTCATACAATGGACTACTCAGCATATAAAATAAATACTCAGCAAGGAAATAAAAAGCACACTCAGCAAATAAATGAAACTGCTGAAACATAAAACATGGGTGAAGTTCAAAGCATTATCACACTAAGTGAAAGAGGCCAAACACAAAAGACCACCTAGAATATGAGTTCATTTATAAGAAATTCTAGAGAAGACGAAAGTACAGCAGCAGCACAAAGACCAGATTTTAATAAGAGTTCAGAGTAAGGGAAAGGGACTGAAAGCTTCTGAAGTCATGTACATGATCTTTATGATGAGTGTGATCTTGGTTCAAACATTGGTCAAGACTCATTGATACCCTTAAAAATGGTAGATTTTACTGCAAGTAAGTTATATCTCAATGATTTTTAATCCTATGCAACAATAAAAACTCTATGCGGACACACTGAACTAATACATATTCATGGTGTATGTCCCTTTCACATTACTTATCAAACTCTCAAAGTGACTACTAGGTAAATATGTAACAATTAAGAATCTGAAACAATATCTAACAGATCACAGGCTCCTACATAACTATTCCTGTCATGACATCTGTGTTCATTTAAACAATACACAAGTATTCAATAATGCATGTTGACAATTTTAGTGAGAAGTCTTTAGTCATAACACAATTTACTAGAATTCAAAAGCAGAAGCAAAACGACCTTTACTTTGAGAGGAAAAAAAAAAAAAGCCCACACTGATATAATTCAGTGAAACACTCAATTTAGAGTTCTAAATACAGTAATCAATTACCAAGAATTATTTATCAGCTATTTGAGGAATTTCAAACAAAAAAAACTCTCAATCTCAGTAATTTCTCATAAAATTTCATTTTAAATGTTATGGTAAAAACAATGCACATGCACTCTGATAGGAAGTATTAGAAGAGTTGAGCAAAAATAAACAGATGACTGTGATTACAGTTTCCATCTAAGGCAAGAGCATAAGCAAAAGAATTCTCCCCTAATTTCATTATAGGTAAAATACATTAAAATTTTGAGCATCTAAACATTTCAAAGTGACAATTATTTTATCTTCTGTGTACATAAAAAATAAAGTGAACTTTTTTAAAGTGAAGAAATAAATAATTTCTACAACACACAGGGGCAGCAGCACACATTCAAGTCAATCTCTCATCATTATGTAGCCAATGCTTCACAAGAAGGTTGACTATCAAAATGCTATTTCTCAATATCTGAGAGAAGTAAAGGCAGGCCATGAACCCAGAAGCAGTGTTCTAATCTACAAGCAGGTATACAAAAGTGATTCCCAAGCCACAGGGCCACTAAGATGGTTAAGTGCGTAAAATTTTAATTGCAAAAATTTCTTTAAAAAGAAGTCTTCATACTTCTTTTATTTTAGATTGAAAACACATAAAGGAAACTGACAGGCAGGGCCAAGGGGGATGATTCTGCAGCAGAGTGCTTGCCCTGCCTTTGGAATCAAGAGAAGTAACTAAGCTAAGGGTCTTTAATCAGGTCCTCCACCTCACAGAGATTCTACAAAGTGAAATTCTACAACTTGAAAGGATCAGAATTGTTCTTTGACATCTCTTTTCAGTCTAAAATTCTGCCTCTCAAATTTTTAATAATAATTCTGGAACTCAGCTGATGTTACAATTTAAGTTACCAAAACAGAAAAATAGATGAACATACTTTATAATTTTTTGAAGTTATTACTTTATATGTAGTTGCCTAATATAATTTGTTAATATAATTTATCATTTCAGAAACATTTCAAGAAAATGAAATACCACCCTAAATCATGATTTTATTTATAGACATTTCACACAATTAGAGTAACAATGGGCATAACATTCTGTATACAACCGTCTACTCTTAGGTGTTTTCCACACCATCATACATATACATAGCCTTTATATGTATTGCTTTAAAGAGTTGCTTAACATTCCGATAAGTGCAGGTCTATATTCATCCATAGACATATATATTAACGCAATAAAATACTAAAGGATAAAAATTATTAAATTATTATTCTTAGGGAAATAATGGAGATTTCTCAGTATAATTTTCTATACATTTTGATCTAATGGTTTTTTAATGTAAAATTTGATTAAAAATTAAAAATGTAAGTGAAATATAGTTATCAATTCTAAATAAATGGAAATTAGAATTAAATTAAATGGAAATTAGAAATCATGTGATCCAACCTCCAATACAATGCAGGAATCTGATCTATTTTCCTACCATTTTAGGAAAAGGATATAGGGAAATGAATCTAGTCAGCAATCAAAACACTATCAGTGAAAAGAAAAGTGGTCTGCAACTACTCAAAGAAGCTACTTAAAACTCATCCCAACAACACTAAAACAGCATCAGCAAATTAATGCTTTATTTAAAGGATTAGGTGTTAGGTTCTGAGAAGACAAAAGATGATTCTCAAAGAATGAGAGCAGCTCATATGCTCAAGAAATGTGAGGCAACCCGGGTGCAGTGGCGCACTCCTGTAATCCCAGAGGCTCAGGAGGCTGAGATGGTAGGATGCCAAGTTCAAAGCCAGCCTCAGCAACTTACCGAGGCCCTAAGCAACTTAGTGAGACCCTGTCTCTAAATAAAATACAAGAAAGGGCTAGGAGTGTGGCTCAGTGGCTAAGCACCCCCTGAGTTCAATCCCCAATACTAAAAAAAGAAATGTGAGGCACAACTACTTCACACACTTTAGGTTTTTAGAAATAAACAAGGTACCACTGGAATGCTGATGTATACAGAAATCTCTGTGAAAGCCAAGAGGGAAGAGGGAAAATGAGTGACTTTGTGGGGACAGGGAAGGTTATTCTTCTTCCACAAGAATAACCAATAAATGAATATACAGTTTCTGAGGATGTTGTAGTCAAGAGACTATTACTGCTACTTCAAAAAAGAAATTACAGATTTTATTATGTGAAAGATTGAATTCTTCAACAATAACAAATAAATGTAGCCTGATTAAAATTAAGATATTTATGACAAATATAGGCTATGATGAGTTTAAATACTCTTTTAATGGTAAAGAGACTTTATTTACCAGGAATTATATTTCATGCACACAAATATATACAGACAGACCCCAGTGGCCTAACTATTTCAAGTACATGTAAGAGAAGAAAACCTTTCAGAGAAATCTCATCAAATGGTCCAATTAGATACACTAACTAAAATAAATTACTTGGCCCAATTTTTCTACAAATCAAACACTGATTTGGGGCAGAATATAGTAACAAATGTCATAAGTTAAAATATGAAAGATGACCCTGATCATGTAAAAATTTAAAAGTACATAAATCAAAGATAGTAGATGGGATGGTACTCAAAAGCTCTTACTCAACTGATAAACAGCATCTGGTACATTATTTAATGTGCCCTTTGGGGGGAAAGGGCAACCTCTAACAGTTTCAAACTGTACTGAAGTATTAAGCCTTTTTCAAGCAATATTACTAATGTAGAGATGAAGAACAAATGAGTTACCAAGACCAAGAAATAGATAAAAAAAAAATTTTAAATTCTACCAGTAATTAGAGTGTGATAATTACAAATCTATTACCAACAGAAAGAGAACAGTTAGATGAATGTTAACACTTCTATTTTTTTTTTCTTCTTCTTCTTCCTTTTGGTACCAGGGATTGAACCCAGAGGCATTTAATCACTAAGCTACATCCCCATCCCTTTTTATGTTTTACTTTGAGACAGGGTCTCAATAAATTGCTGAGGCTGGCTTTGAACATGCATCCACTGCCTCAGCCTCCCAAGCTGCTAGGATTACAGGGGTGCACCACTATATCCGACAACACTTATTTTTATTTTTTTAGGTGCTGTTCTTCCCTCACAATATCACCATTACTCCTCAGAGATTCATGTATATTCATGTATTTGAGCCTGCCTTAAAACTTAACACTATACCTTTTGAGGCTACATTAAAAATCCTAACACTACAACTTTCTAATAAGCTACCCTGCAGCCCCAAAAGAACCTCACAGCCACCAGTCATGGTATGAGAGCCTTTTACCTCAAAACCGTGTTAACCCTGTCCTAAAAGTTACACATATAAGAATCCTAATTCTCTTGGTATAAATTCCTCACACTGCTCAAGAAAAAGAATTGAAAATAAATGTAAAACCTTTATAAGAAACATACAGCTATCACTTATTGGATACAGTTGGCTCTCTGTATCCATGGATTTCATCCTCAGATTCAACCAATCACAGAAAATACTTGCGGGGGGGGGGGGGGGGTCGGGGGGATTCATAAGTACTAAACATGTACAGACTTGTATCCTTGTTATTATTCCTTAAGCAATATAGTATTACAACTATTTACATAGCATTTACATTGTATTCGGCATTGTGAAGAGCAGTGACAAGTAGATGGGAGAGCAGTGTCTGAAATTGGGGTCCCTGATGTCTTCATGGCTGTGGCATGCTTAGTGCCTAGGAAACTTAATCTGCAAAGGTGCAAGATGCCTAGTTGCTATGGTAATGCATTCCATGAGGAAGCTCTGTGCAAGAGTCTTATCAGTCTGGACCTTGATCTCAGGCACCCAGTTCCTGGGACAAGCACAATGTTTCACCAGCTCTGCTGCTCCTGAACCTACCTGCATTAACAGTAACTTTAGACAATGGACTTTCTTGAGGGACACACAAACCTCCTAAGGTTGCACATTGCAAATGTAGAATGTAACTGAGGAATAAGCTGCATAATGTTGCTAACTTTCATGAATACAAAGAATAATGCTTGCAAAGAATATCTTGAATCTGAATGAGCCATATATAATAAAGATTGCTAGCATGATTCTTTAGACCTGCTTCTCCTTCAGAGAGCAGTGCTCCACCCAATCCCAGCTGTTAGCTTCAAAAATCTGCGTATTTGAGTCTTTATTTTTCTAATCTCCCATCGCCCCTTGCCGGAACTGCTAGTTTGGCCACACTGGTTGCAGCAGGGTAACATAAGTAATACAGAGATGATTTAAAGTATATGGAAAGATGTGGGTAGGTTATGCAAACACCACACCACTTTACATAAGGGACTTGAGCACCTGCTGATCTGTGTACACATGGAAATTGGGAGCACGAAGGGAATTGAGGGCGAAGGTTCAGGGAGTCCTGAAACCAATCCCCTAAGGGTAGGAAGGGACAAATATAGTGCACTGTGCTTTCTCTACACTGTCACATCAAAGTCTCCACCAACCCTACTAGGCAGATAGCACTAACTTTGACAAATGTGAAAACAGAAGCCTGAATGCCTAACATCATCACCCAAGCATCTGAGGACAGTGATTCTATATTCTTCGATGACCCAAATGGAGTTAAAGCAATCCTTTTTTAGGTATGCTACATTACATTATAAGAAAACAATAAAACCTTACCACAGCCAAAACTTTTGCAATGAATATTTCTTAATACTTTAAAATTCTATGTTTCACAGTGGAAGCCATAGATTAAAACCTAAAAAGACTGAGTAACTAAAGAATACAGGCCATAATTAGGCACCTCTAAAAACATCTGTCTACAAATATACCCTCATGTTCTAAGAACTGTTCCAAATATAGAATTCTAAGCACTCAATAAAAATTTGTTCAATGAATAAAACACTGCACTGACTTGAATGTCTGATTACTTCAAGGAAATTACCCTATTTATATTTTTGTTGAAATAAAATAGTTTTATGCTTCAATCAACTTCTGTCTCTATTTGATTATTAGTAAATAAATAAATTAATAATAATGATGCTGCATGTTATCAGCTTTTTTATTTTGATCACACACATTTTTCACTTGTTGAAACAGATTCATTTAATATCTTGGCTTAGAAATACTAGGAAATAAGGAAAATGCAAAATAACTTGATGTTTAGCTTTGAGAAATGCAACACAAACACAAAAATGTATATGTGAATTAGTTATCTTTTGCTATCGCAGATAGCACAGACACATCCAGCCCCCACCTGGATACTACCATAAACACCCATCTTCAAAGCAAATTATCTATACTTGGCACTCTGAGATGAGGCAGCAACTGCCAGTCAATTCGCGTATCTTCTGAACAACTAACATACAGGGCATAATGTTTTGGTAGGACACCTAATTTTTCCTTCCCAATTGATGTTTCATAAATATGATTTATGTATGCACCACAAGCAAATTTTAATGACTCAATATATTTTTTTGGTAAATACAGAATTTACCAAACCCACATGTTGCAAAAGATTCTAATGCTGACAGAGTAAACATGTTATTTTTCTCATGAAAAACAGACTGAGTTGTTGCCAGTAATGAAGTTTAAACCAAAACCACAGAACATCTGAATGAAAAATGGGCCACTACTGAGGAAACACTAAACCTTAAATATAATTTCACAATAAAATTCATTTACATACCAGCACAGAATATCCCTGGGACTTCACTCCTGATTATTATAGTCCGAACTTTCTTATCAGATTTTAAGGCATCCACAGCTTTTGATAACTAAACCAAAATAGGAAGAACAGGAAAGAAAAAGAAAAAAAGATCATTTTCAGATTGATATCAATACTATATCTTAAAATTAGAAGCAAACAGTTTAATCTTTACACTCACCATTTTTATAAGACTTTTACTAAGTGAATTTTTGCCATAAGCTCTGTTTATTCCAAGCACCACAATTCCTGGTTAAGGGAAGGGGGGGAAAAGCATAACACTTGAGTTAGTGAGATATTCAGAGAACACAGACTCTAGTACACCTAGCTACCTTGGGACTTAACAAACCTACCATCTCCTTAAGGTTCCTGCAAGACTTTATTCATCTTTATTTTCATATTTAGTTTCCTTTATAAGATAAACAGTTTTTTTTTTATTTTCTGGATTTATTGAGGTATAATTGACAAATAAAGTGATATATATTTAAAATATACAACCAGATGTTTTGATATGTGTATACATGGTGAAATGCTTTCCCTTGTTAAGCTAATTAGCATAGTCATCAACTTATGCCTTTTTTAAATTTATTTTTACATTACAATTCTTAATACACCATTATACCATAATTTATCATATCTCTGATTATATATGTTGATACCAAATTCACATCTTCACACATGTATTTTGTATAACTATCATAGTTTTAAAAAACTGTTTATCTTGTATCTCATCATTATATAAGATAAACAGTTTTTTAAAAAACTATGATAGTTAAAGAACTTATAAAATCAAACTAGAGCTTAATGTTCATTACTTTTAGGGAAGAATTCATGACCCTTCAATTTATCTCTGTAAGCATCATGAAGATAAAATGTAACATTTTACTAAATTTTAAATCACTAAATCAGACACACTAGAGAAGGTCACTTATTAGTGAACAATTGGATTATAAGACAGTACTTAAAATGTGGCTTCATCACTTCAAGCATACAGTACACAGAAATAACAGCTAACAAAACCTTGTCACATATAAAAATTACCTGATCTGTTTTTCTGCTGATATACCAGTTAACAGCTCACTAATGCTTTTTTTTTGTTATAATACATAATTCTCTTTATTTCAACCCCAGGCTTTTCTCCTGACTTCTGTCCCACACACTAAACCTGACGGTATTTCTATTTTAAAAACCTATGAGCAATTCAAATTCAATCTATATAAAACAAAGATCATCATCTTATAAAAATGGAGATCTCCCTCCTAACTCTCCTAATTCTATCAAAGACTATCACCTAAATACAGTCCCCCACTCCAACTGCAGCAGATCAATTTTCTAAAAGCAATTCTTATGCATAGAATTCATCTCTCCTTAAAATTTTTTAATAATTTATTTCAAACTACATGAATTCAAAGACCATAAATGAATAATCAAAATCCTATGCAACCTGTACTCAGCCTTCTTGTCTCCTGGGTAAGCACAAACTTGCACTATATATCAGCCCTTCTACTGGGCTGAATACGGTCCTTAGTTTTAACTGAGTAAAATGAAGACAATGAAATGTACACATGTCTGTTCAAGAAACTGCAAAGCCGTTGTTTTAAGAATTCCAAATGATCTCAGTTGATGGAGAAAAACATGAGAACTGATATCTACGACAGGCTGTACGTTAAACACTGCGTGACCCTGAATAGGTCTCAACAGGAATGACAACAGCTCCACTAACTGAGCACATCAGTATGCACCCGGCACTGCTCCAGTGCCTTATCCCTGCTAATTCACATAATCCTCACAATCCAAAAGGTAGGCACTACTTTTATTCTCAGTTAACAGATAAGGAAAGACTTGAAGAGGTTAAGAACCTTTAGCCAGTAAGGAGCAATCAAACTCCACACTTCAATGAGTATGGCTCACCATTCAAGCTTCAGTTTAGTAGCTAACTGTGAACACGAGATGTGTTCGTTAAACTATATTGAGTATGCATTTTGGTGCTCAGCCCTCAAGGAACTAGAGTCTAGGAGGGAAAGATAAACATTAATAATCAGCAGACTATATAATCAAAATGTTGTATACAAGTGTTACTATAGATATGCTATATAGTAACTTATAGCCAGAACTGATATGGTCTGGGGACAAAGGGAGATGGCTAACAAAAGCTTACCCACTATTTGAGGTGAGCTGAGAAGAATGCATTAAGGTGGGAAGGCCGGAAGACGGCTGAATTCCAGGCAGAGGAAACACAGGAGAAGGCATAAATCAGTCCTGGTCCCATTTTTCCCCACAGGAAAAAGCACAAACCAGTAACAGTCCACAGAGAGGAGAATGGAGAAGAGAGTACAAGACTCAATGTCTTCAATGAGGGACTCAATGTCCCTTCATGTCCTGCTAAAAATCTGGCCTTTATCCTAAGAACAAGGAGTAACCTCTGGAGCAGATATACACACACCTACACACACACAAAACGAGAAAGGGGATCAGCCAGAAGTGCACAGGATAGAAGCTCAAGTCCAGTCAGGAGATGTCAGGTTTGGCTGAGGCTGACAGTGGTAGAAATAAAGGGAACTGAAAGGATTCATGAGCTGTTCAAGGTACAATTTAAAATGAGTCACTGATGACTGGACTAAGGATTAACTGAACTGAAGAGAAGTGTTGGGATTCCTGGCTTCAGAAGGAAATGACATTTAATGAAACAAATCTATTAAAAATGACCAATGTGAGATCTGGAGGGGGGTAAAGCTCCTGAGTTCGGTTTTGAATTAAAGGGAAGCTGAAATGTCTTTTGAGGTACGAACTCCAGGGGCAGAAGCTAAGAATGCAGACTCTGAGCTGGGGCTCAGATCCCAGTCTATCACTTACTAGCTATCTGACTTTGGGTAAGTTACTTAACCACTTTGACCCTTAGTTTCTTCATTAAGATACAAATAATTCCAAATGCCATGGAGAGACATGGTGCGAGGACCAAATGATATGACACACGTAAAACTTACAGCACAAGTACCTAATTACTCTCTCTCCTTCCAGCACAAACATTTTTGGTGCATTAAGTTACTAATGTTTTATCATAAACTTTGCTAGATACTGCTGATATCATTATTAAAAATTCCATCAAAATGATTCTACCATAGTTAATTCCAGCAGTTTCTGAACTTACATTATGAAATTGATGTTTTTACCATGATTTATGTTCCCTTTGTTCCATACTATATTTAGAGATTTCTTTAAAGTATGTTTTAAGGAGCTTGCATTATCTATAGACTTTATAGCAGGACAATAAAGGGAGCCTCCTAAAAATACGTTAACTGAGAGTCCCCAGACTACCACTCAATACTGAATATCATAGGTCTCTGACAATATATGGGAAAATAATGTCCTTTTATAATAAGTCTCACCAATTTTCTGAACTAAAGTTGAGTTAACTAAGTTAAATGTTCATTAGCTCTTTTATGGATTACCTATTTTTATTATTTGCCTATTAAACCATTTTCTTCCAGGACATGGTGTAATGTTCCACATTTTTAGGTCTTTCATTCTTTTTTGGGGGACCTGTAGGCTTTCAGGCATAGTTCTAGCACATGTTTTGGAAGGCTACTTGTTCTTGTGAAGGCTTTTATTTCTATTTCAGTTATAATTTCTAATCACATAAGTATATGAAAAGTTTTGTGGTATCATCTTTAGTATTTTCCTAGCAATTTATGAACAGTTAACAGATTTAATGAGTGATTATCTTCAATCTTCCAAGGACATGATCAATCATCATCTAGAAATGTTGGCAATAACATTTTTCTGTTCCAGTGGTGACTTAAATGTCTCATTTCCTTCTCTTGCCATTTTACTTTAACTAGAACTACAAAACGAATACAGACGATTTGCAAAGATAACAAGTTTCCTTATTTTATCAACATCTTTAATGAGAATGCTTCTGCCATTTCATCAATTGTTATGCTTGCTACAGGTTTCTTCTACTGGATTTTAACAAGTTGTAAAAATTTATTTCTAAGTTCACACTTGCTTTAAAAAAGGCCATTCAGGGTGTGACTCTACTTTGTGTACAACCAGAGATATGAAAAATCGTGCTCTATATGCGTAATATAAATTGTAATGCATTCTGCTGTCATATATAACAATTTTTTTTTAAAAAAAAAAAAGGTCATTTAGGCCACAATACAAAGAATGGATCAGAAAAAAGCAAGATAAATAGATGGAGTTGGAGAAGATAATGCTAAGTAAAGTTAGCCAATCCCAAAAAAACAAATGCCAAATGTTTTCTCCGATATAAGGAGCTGATTCATAGTGGGATAGGGAGGGGGAACATGGGAGGAACAGACCAACTCTATATAGGGAAGAGGGGTGGGAGGGGAAGGGAGGAAGGGGGAAGAAATCATGGTGTAATGTGATGGACATCATTATCCAAAGTACATGTATGAAGACACGAATTGGCGTGAATATACTTTGCATACAATCAGAGATATGAAAAATTGTGCTCTATATGTATAATATAAATTGTAAGGCATTCTGCTGTCATATTTAAGAAAAATTAATTTAAATAGAATAAAGACATATCATACCTTCCCACCCCACCCCACCCCCCCAAAAAAAGAAAACAAAAAACAAAATGCTTGGGGCCAGAAGACATTTCAAATTTTTTCAGGATTTTAAAATATTTGCATATACATAATGAGATGTCTTCAGGACAGGACCAAAGTCTAATGTATGTTTCACATACACCTTCTATAAGTATTCTGAAGGCAATTTTACACACTATTTTTAGTTTGCCTGCATTTTGACTGCCATCTGTCACATGAGGTAGGCCATGGAATTTTCCATTCATAGCAACATGCCCAAAACTCTAAAGGTTACAAATTATGAAGCATTTCAGATTTCAGATTTTCAGAGTACAGATGCTCAGTCTGTACTAGCAAACCAATCCAGATCCAAGAACTGTAGACCAAAAGCATAATAAGAGCTTTAGACATCATGATCAGGTGAGATTTATTCCAAGAATGCAAGAGAAATTCAACACACTAAAATCAAAGTAATACACTACATCCATAGAATAAAGAAAAAATTCTTAAAATCATATGATCATCTTAACTAATGTAGAAAAAGCATATGACAAAGCCTAACTCTCTTGGATGATTATAAAATAATTAAAGCAACAACTAGTAAGAGATAGAAACTTTAACTCAACCTGATAAAGGGCATTTATGAGAAACCACAGCTGACATCACCAGATTCAGCAATGAAAGTGAAAGTCTTTCTCAAAGATAAGGAATGAGAAGAATGCCTATTTTCACCACAGCCATGTTAACATGGTACAGGAAGTTCTAGCCAAGTCAATTAGGCGAAAAGGAAACAGAAACTAAGTATCATACAAATTTGCAAGAAAGAAGTAATTCCCACTCATAAAGGACATAATCCTATAAAGAGAAAATCAGATCCAAAAAAAAGCGCTAATAAAGGAATTCAGGAAAGTTCACATAATTACAGACTGACAATGAACAACCCAAAAATGAAATCAGAAAACACAATTTGCAACAAATCAAAAACAATGAACTTGGAATTCCACTTTGCAGTCCAGCATAAGAAGCCAGAAATTGTCACTCAATTCTAACCAAAAAAAACAAAAACAAAAAAACCTGAAGAAACTGAAAAAACAATAATTTATCGTAGAACTATGAGAAAAGAGAGGCCTAGCAGGACTAACTGCTGCCCCCCAAAATTAATGAGACAGAGAATTGTGGCTTGTCTGAGCAGAAGTTCAAAGGTATAAACCTCAGTGCAGGGGTTGTAGCTCAGTGACAGAGCTCTTGCCTCACATGTGTCTCAGCACTGCATATAAATAAATGAATAAAACAAAGGTCCATCAACCACTAAAAAAAATAAATATATAAATAATATAAAATAAAAAGGCATAAATCTCCACAAGAACTACTGCTGAGGTAAGGAAACTGGAGCAAACTGCTGAAGTTTCATATGGACAAGTATGAGAGAGAAAAACTCCAGAGAAATCCAGTCACCAGCTAAGGAAAGATTCTTTGAGCTTCAGGATAGCACAACAGAAATCACCAAAACTGGAAAACAAAAAGAAAGAAAATGATACCAGATCCAAGAACTGTAGACCAAAAGCAGTAACACACACAATGAGAACTCCAGAAAGAAAAAGAGAGAAAAGAAAAAACTAACCAAGCTGGGTGCGGTGGCATATACCATTTGAGGCCAGCCTTGGCAAGACCCTGTCTCAAAATAAAAAATAAAAAGGGCTGAAGATGTGGTCCACTTTTTACTGGGTTCCATCCCCAGTGCAAAATATAAATATACATATGCATAAATATACATATAATTACATATATATTTGAAACTATAATGATCAATAATATCAAATTAATGACAGACACTAACCCACTGATTCAGGAAAGGCATAGAACATCAGGAGGATGAATACCCAAAACACTGCATCCCAACACATCATTTTCAAATTCTAGAGCATCAAAGACAAAGAAAAAAAATCCTAAAAGAGGTCAGAGAATCAAAATTTCAACTAAAAGGGGCAAAGAAAAAAAATATAGACAACTTATCCTCAGAAATGAGGTAAGCAAGAGGAGACTGGAGTGAAACACAGTCATGCCTATACCATATGAGAACATTCCAGTCAATGACAGATGACATAAACAACAGTGGTCCCACAGATTATAACTAATTTAAACTTTCCTATCAGCTAGTGATGTCAAATCCATCCCAGTATTGCAGCACAATACATAACTCACATATTTCTGATGATTTTGACATAAACAAATCTACTGTGCCACTGGTCATATGAAAGTATAGCACATATAATTATGTATAGCAAATAAATTCTTGATAATAGTAATAAATGACTGCTACTGGTCTATGTATTTACTATGCTATTTCTTTAATCATTATTTTAGAGTGCACTCCTTCTACTAATAGAATTTTGTTGTAAAACAGCACACTATGTTACAATGGCAGTAATCAGATATATCACATGTTTAACACATCTCATGATTTCCATCATTTTTTCTCATGCTTAATTTAATCTCAAATTATTCTGTTCATCATGGCCCTAGGAGCCACAAGCGAAACACACACACACACACACACACACACACACACACACAATACATCCTATATAAACAGCAGGCTATGTAGGCTATAACATCAACGTTTATGTACACTGTATGAGGTTCACACAATGACAAAATTACCTAATGACAGTTCTCAAAATGCATGCCCCATTAAGCAACACATGACTATAGTTAAAGTGTTGAGAGGGGGGAAAGAAAACCTCCAACTTAGAATTCTTAAAACTGTAAAAATATCCTTTGAAAGCAAAGCAGAAGTAAGCCTTTCTCAGATTAAAAGAAAAAAAAGAAGTTGAGGAAATATATTGCCAGTATATCTGCCTGTAAAAATTATTAGAAGAAATTATTTATACAAGAAGTAAAATCAAGAACCAACAAATGGGATGGATCAAACTGAAAAACTTCCTCAGAGCAAAGAAACAATCAAGAACATAAGAGAGAGCCTACAGAATGGGAGAGAATCTGACACTTTCACCTCAAACATAGCACTAATCTTGGGGATACACAAAAAACTCAAAAACCTAACACCAAAAAACAAACTCAAGCAATAAATGGGCAAAGGAACTGAACAAGCACTTCACAGAAGAGATAAAAATGGTCAAAAATATGTGAAAAAAAAATGTTCAACATCTCTAGCAATTAGAAAAATGCAAATTAAAACTACACTGAGATTCCAAGTCACTCGAGTCAGAATGGCAATTATCAAGAATATAAGTAAAAATAAATGTTGGCAAGGATGTGGGGGGAAAGGTACATTGAAACGTTGCTAGTGGAACTACAAACTGGTGCAAACAGTCTAGAAAGCAATATGGAGATTTCATAGAAAACTGGGAATGGAACCACCATTTGACCCAGTTATCCACTCCTCGATCTATACAGAAAGGACTTAAAATCAGCATACTACAGTGATGCAGTCACATCAATCAATAGCAGCTCGATTCCTAATAGCTAAGCTACGGAACCAACCTAGGTGCCCTTGAACAGATGAATGGATAAAGAAAATGTAATATACACACAATGGAATATTACTCAGCCTTAAAGAAGAATGAAATTATGGCATTTGCCAGTAAATGGATGGAACTGGACACTATCATGCTAAGTGAAATAAGCCAGGCCCAAAAAACCATAGGCCAAATGTTCTCTCTGATATGCAGATGCTAAAACACAATGGTGGAGTGGATAGAAGTTCAATGAATTAGACAAAGGGAAATAAAGACAAAGGGGGGATGGGCATAGGAAAGACAGTAGAATGAATCAGACATAACTTTCCTATGTTCATACATGAATACACGACCAGTGAAACTCCACACTATGTACAATCACAAGACTGGGATCCCAATTAGAATAACTTATATTCTATGCTTGTATAATATGTCCAAATACTCTCTACTGTCATGTATATCTAAAAAGAACAAATTAAAAAATAGAACAAAAAAATTTTTTAGAGAGAAGGAAAATTATATGTCAGTATTGCAGATTTACATAAGAAAGTAAAGCATTGTTTTTCTTATTTTAATTGGTCTAAGATAAAAATTTATTCAAAATAATAACAGCAACATGTTCAATTATGTGTGTTTATGTATAAGTAAAATGGAGAAAGGAATTAGCAATATTTTATTACAAAATACCCATGAATCTTGAAATAGCAGTGTTATCTGAAAATAGACTTGGATCACCTCTAAATGTATATCATGAACTGTAGGGCAATGCTGAATGTTTGCAAATGTTCATACAATGAAAACCTGGGGCCAGGCACAGTGGTGCATACCTATAATCCCAGCGAGACAGGAGGATGGAGAATTCAAAGCCAGCCTCAGCAACTTAGCAGAGGCCCTAAGCTACTTAATAAGAGGCTGGGGATGTGGGATGTGGCTCAGTGTAAGTACCCCTGGGTTCAATCCTGGTACCAAAAATAAATAAATAAAGGCTTGGTCCCCAGGGTGGCACTATGAGAGTGTCATGAGCTTCTGAGAGGCAGGCCTTCGGTCACTGGGGCAGTGCTCTCCATCTCTTTGCCCCCTAGTTCAGCAGGTGAGCAGTTTGCTCCACCATGCGCTCCAGAGGCCCAAAGACACAGGACCACTTGATCATGGACCTCCAAACCCTGAGCCAAACTAAGTCCTTTCTTTTTATAGAGTATTTCTAATAAGGGTATTAGAAAGTTATGTATTTATAGGATATACTAATAAGAAGCTAACTAACACTGGCAACACTATAAAAACTAAATATGCCAAAAAGGGGGGAATTGAATCACAGAAATGTTAATTAAAACCACAAAAGTCATAGGGCAGGAATGTAGCTCAGTGGAAGAATACGTGCTTCGCATGCATGAGACTCTAGGTTCAATTCCCAGCAGTGGGAAAAAACACATACACACAAGGTAGAAGAAACAAGACAAAAACAGGAACACAGAACAAGGCAACAAATAAACAGCAACTATAAATATGGTAGATATTAATCCAACCATATCAATTAGAATGACAACGTAGCGATCTAAACCACTACCACTCTGAACAAAGACAGACTGTCAGGCAGACCAAGAAAAACAATACCAAACTACACGTTGTCTATAAGACACCTCCTTAAAATATTTAAGATGCAAAGTAAAAGAGTAAAAGCAAATGTAAGGAGAAAGAGATGCCATGATAACAATAATCAAAAGAAAGCAGGAACAGCTACATTAATTTCATAAAAAGCCGGCTTCATACCAAGGAAAAGTTACATGGGTAAAAAGGGGAGGGGTGCCACATAATGAAAAAAGAACACATTTTCAAAGAACTGAATATTTAGGAATAAATTCAAGAAAGTTCAAGACTGTACCCTGAAAACAACAAAACATCACTGAAAGAAATTAAAGACGACTTAAATAAATAAAAATATGTCCCATGTTCGTGGACGATTTAATATTGGTAAAATGGCAATCAAACTGATCTCCATACATATCTCTACCAAAATTCCAACTACCATTTTTGCAGAAATGAATAAGTTAATAAGCAAGGGACCCAGAAGAATCAAAAATAATTTAAAAAAAGAATTAAGTTCAAGGACTTATATTTACTGATTTCAAAAGTTCTTTCAAAACTATAAAAAACCAGTGAAATTACTGGCATAAGGACAGACATACACATAAATCAGTGGAAACAAATTCAGAGTCCAGAAATAAACCCTTTTACTTACAAGTCAACTGGTCTTTGACAAGGATGCCAAGACAATTCAATGGCAAAATATAAAAATAAAAAAAGTTTATCAACAATTGTAGTAGGAAAAGTAATTCTGACATGGAAAAAAAAAAACATAGAGTTGAGCCCCTTCCTCACATCATATACAACAATTAACTCAAAATGGATCAAAGATACAAATGTACACTAAAACTATAAAATTATTAGAAGCGTGTGTGTTTGTGTGTGTGTGTATATGAGTGTGTGCATGTGTGCACCTTTACAATCTTGAATTACCAGGTAAATTTCATAATTAAGAAACACCAAAAAAACAAGTAACAAAAGAAAAAAAAACTTGTAAGACTTTATTTAAAAAATTAAAAATCCACAGAATAGGAGAAAATATTTGCAAACTACACATCTGATATGTTAACAGTAAGCAGTTCAATGGTTCCTCTTAAAAAAAACATAAAATTATCACATGACATATGTTCAAACAAATAATCATACACAAATATTCAAAAACATTCATAATATCCAAATAGTGGAAACAAAATGTGATGTATCCATATGATGAAATATTACTCAGTCATAAAAAGGAATGAAGCTATGGCATGGAAAAACCTTGAAAATACTAATCTGAAACAGTCAGATTACCACCCCCCCCCCAAAAAAAAAAATCCCACATGTACCGTCCATTTCTACAAAACATGTAGTATAGGTGAATCGATACCAGCAGAAAAAAGATCAGAGGTTTCCAAAGGCTAGAGGGGAGAAGGCAATCAGAAGACAGGGATGTAGAAGTTTGTAAAAAAGTTTAAAGAAAGTATTCTGGAATTAGATAATGGTTGCAATTGTGCAACATGGTAGACAAACTAAAACCTACTGAATTATACACTTAAAAAGTTTAAAATGATAAATTTTGTATATGAATTTCATCTCAATTTACAAAAGAAAAAAAAAGAGGGTGAATATACTTAGGGAGACCAATCAAGACACTACTGCTGAGATCTATATAAAGTATGACAATTACACAGATTTCATCTGTATTAGTCACAATAGGAAGTAGACTGATTCCAGAGACATAGTGAAGGTATTATCAACAAAAATGTTATCAGTAATATTATAAGCACTGTTTATATTCAACATGTAGATAAGGCGTAACAATTATGATAAGAGAACAAAATGTAACTGTCGTAAATTTTGATGATATAAATGAGTGTTAGCAATGCCAGAAATTGGAAGGCAGAAGACAAACTAGAGCAGCAAACCGTCTCTTATCTTACATCAAAAGGAGGCCAGATATTGTCTATAAAAATTAATAATGTATGTTAACACAAATCAGAAAGGCAGTAAATAAAATTACTGTTGTTCACAGCAGAGACTCTAGATGTTTTAAAGTCTTCAATTTTGATAAAGAGACCGAAAGTGAAGTGGCACCTTTCTGTAATGCTGCCTTTTATATTTCACCATGGGAAAGTATATTTTTACTTCTAAAAATTTTGCCAACTTCAATAACCTCGATCATCATTACTAATAAATTATACGGAATAAGCCACTGAAAAGTACTGACCAAAAGACCATTTGATAACCACATATATAATCCAAGCCCCCTGAAAATGTTACACTAAGTTGTAACAACCCACACTAAAAAGATATAATGATCCTATGATATTTGTATCAAATTATGTCAATTAAGAACTGAAAGAGGGGGCTGGGGCTCAGCAGAGCGCACTTGCCTGGCATGTGTGAGGCACTAGGTTCAACTCTCAGCCACCACATATAAATACATTTTTAAAAATAAAGGTCTATCAACAATTTAAAAAATATTTTTAAAAAAAGAACTGAAAGAATTGCAAGGAGAAATAGACAAATCCAGAATTACAGCTGCAGATATCAACTCTCTGCTAAGTGACAGAGCAGGCAGAAAATCAGGGTACAGCTGAACAGAATACCACCACTGATCAACTAAATGAAACTGAATAACAAAACTAGTTGAATATAGAATAACCCACAACAGCAGAATGAATACATGTTCTTCCCAAGCTCACAGAAACATTCACCAAGAAAGACCACATTATGTGCCCAGAACACACCTTTACAAATTTAAAAGAACAGAAATAATACAAAGTGTGCTCTCAGACCACCATGGAAAGAAACTAGAAATCAATAACAGAAATCTCAGCTCCAAAATACTTAGAGATTAAACAAGGCACTTCTAAATAATGCATACATCTTGAAAAAAAGTGTCAAGACAAAATTTAAAATATGTAGAAGTAAACAAAAATTTACTTATCAAAACAAATGACATGCAGCAGAGCTTACAGGAAAATTTATAGCATTAGACAAATAAAACTAAAATCAGTAATTTAAGCTTCCACCCTAAGAAACTAGAACAGAAGCAGTCTGCCAAATGGCGCACACCTGTAATCCCAGCTACTCAGGAGATAGAGGCAGAAGGATTGCAAGTTCAAGGCCAGCCTCAGCAACTGAGTGAGATATTCAGCATCTTAATGAGACCTCCATCTCAAAATAAAAAATAAAAAGGGCTGGAGATGGAGCTCAGTGGTAAAACACCCTGAGTTCAATCTCTAGTACCAAAAACAAAAATCAGCTAGAAGTAAAATAAATTGAAAATAAAATAAGCAGGAAAAAAATTCAATTAGCAGAAATCAATGAAAGTGAAAATAGGAAACCAATACAGAAAAGTGAACAAACCATAAGCTGGTTTGTTTGGTTTTTGTTTTGTTTTGTTTTGTTTTTTTAAGATCACTAAGTTGATAAGCCTCTAGCCAGGCATATTATAAAAAAGAGAAAATACAAATTACTGACCTCCCCCCATTAAATGCATAATAAAAGAAAGTTATAAACAATTTTATGACCACAAATTTGATAATTTAGATTAAATGGGCCAACTCCTTGGAAGATAAAATATAAATACAGACAAGGCCAAACAGAACTGAAAAAGCCTATATCCATTAAAGAAATTGAATCGATAAGCAATAAGCTTCTAGAACAAAAGTATCAGAGCCAGAAAGTTTTGCAGGTAAATCCCACTATCAAAATATCAAGAAAATTATATCATAACTCTACAATCGCTTCCAAAAAACAGATGCAAAAGGAAAACATCCAAGCTCATTCTGTCAAGTTAGCATTATCCACATACCAAAGACAAAGAAAGACATTACAAGAATGAAAAACTAAAGACTACTCTCTCATAAACATAGACATAAAAACTCTCAAACAAAATACACTTTCACAAACATAGACATAAAAGTTCTCAAACAAAATATAAGCAAATCAAATACAACAATCTATAAAAAGAATTTTATAACACAAATAAATAGAATTTACTCCAGGTATGTAAGTCTGGGTCAGTATTTGAAAATCATTTAGTGGAAGTTATCACAACAATAGGCTAAATAAGAAAAACCATGATTATCCCAATACGACAGAAAAAAAAACATTTGACAAAATTCAACTCATAAAAACACTCAACAAACTACAAATTTGAGGAAGTTTCCCAACTGATAAAGGGAATATACCAAGAAAAAAAAATTACTAACATCATAACTAATCACTAACATCAATGTTTCCTCCCCTCTCCTCAGCAAGATCAGGGACAGGACAAGCATGTTTGCTCTCAGTATTTTTATTCCAGTCATGGAGGCTCCAAGCATATAAATCAGGCAAGAGAAAGAAACTTAAAACACTCACATTGAGAAGAAAGGAGTAAAATTACCTTATTTGCAAATAACATAATCTTATATACAGGTATTATTAAGAAATTCACTAAAAAACTATTAGAATAAATGAGTTCATCAAAATTGCACAAGATTAATTATACAAAAATCAACTGTTTCTATACACTAGCAATGAGCAATCTAAAAGTGAAATTAAGAAAACAATTTCATTTACAATAGCATCAAAAAAAATACTAGGAATAGACTTAAAAGTAGACAAACCTACTGAGAGAAAAAATAGATAAACATTGTTTTAGGACTAGGAGACAGAGGCTGACTAAAGAGTCACTGCCAAAGACAATAGGGTTTATTTTCATTTTGATTTAAAATGAGTTCTAAAATTGGATTGCATTGATAGTTATAACATAACTGAATACACTAAAGCAACTATCCATTTTGAATATTAAATGGTATGCTATTTGAATCATTATTTCAATAAAAAGTAAAAATATATACATATATCAATATATCTTTACTTTTTTATTTTTACATAAAAAATATCAAAATATATTTTTTAAAACATAGAAAAAACACGAAATGAATCAACCTGTTAAAAAGAAAAGGAAAGATGGACATTATTACCCTATATATGTGGATGATTACACTACTAGTGTGACTCTGCATCATATTCAGCCACAGGAAGAAGTTGTGCTCCATTTGTGTACAATGTGTCGAGATGCATTCTACTGTCATGTATAACTAATTAGAACAAATTTAAAAAGAAAAGGAAGTAGAAATAGGAAAACCAATTACAGACCTCTGTAGCATAGGGAGACCAACTACAGATCTCTGTAGCAGTCCATGAGGCTGGCTTAGATAGCATAGATAAAGAAGAACATGAAATATTTCAGACACTTGGTAAGACATGACAATCTAAATGTCATGACTGAAGAAGTAGGTATCATGAATGACTCTGCACTATACATTTGCTTATTTGCCCTATTTTTGCTAGAAGTTATTCCACTAGGTTTACCAAGATCTTTGAAATGGTCACAATTATAGAAGCTTGCCACACTGGGAGAAGATTAGTAGGGAAAAAGGAAGGATCATTCCAGGAGGTGTTTGCAGAAACCACGACACAGAATACAGCAGGAGAAGCTAAAAGTTAAGGGAGATGGACTGTAAAGACCCGATGGCTGAGAAGGACTTGCAGGCAACAGGGAGCAATTAATGGTTTTTAACTGAGCAGAGGATGATTCTTAGCTTTAAAAAAAGGCAACCCCAACAACAATATGAAGAATAAACTGGGAAGGGAAATTACTGAAAGCCAAAAGACCTATGAAAAAGGACCAGGAACAATCTCTGCAAGCCACAACTACTGCTCTAAAACTGTGTAGGATGAACAAGAATCAAAGAAATAACCACTAAAGAAACTTGGAAAAAAGCCAGGCGCAGAGGCGCACGCCTGTAATCCCAGCAGCTCAGGAGGCTGGGTCAGAAGGACCAGGATTTCAAAGGCAGCCTCAGCAAGACAAGACACTAAGCAGCTCAGTGAGACCCTGTCTCTAAATAAAATATAAAATAGGGCTGGGGATGTAGTGCCCTGAGTTCAATCCACGGTACCAAAGAAAGAAAGAAAAAGAAAAAGAAATTTTAAAAAAATCACTAAAGAAACTTGCTTAGATAGCTGGAACCCTGCAATAAATTACAAATATGGAACCCTGACAACAGAGGAAGTTTCACATATTCTGCACCTACCCAACCCCACCTAAAGGTCTACAAGGATAGTTTAGGGCTTCTCTGACCCAGGAGAATTCTCAGTCATTAAAGGCCACTAACAGCATCAAATTTTGAACTTCTCTCTGTAAGAAAGGCTGTGGGGACACTCCTTTGGGTGTAATATCTTTGACTTCACAGTTTTCTTTGCACTACCTATTACTGTTCAGTGGTAAATCAAAGCACAACATAAGTAACATAAGCTAAGACTATGTCATTCTTGCCAATCCTCAAAGGAGGCTGGGTCAGTTTTCTCAAGAAACCAAGGTGTCCTAGTAGTTGACATTTACATTTGGATAAACTAAAAACATAAAAATTGTATTTTATGCTAATATTTTCTCTTTTTGTCCACTCTTGATCCTAACTTAAGGCATACCAGATGTTCTGTGCAAATTTATTTTCAATATGCATTTATCAAAACACACAGAATACACTGTACTTGCAATCATCTTTGTATCTAACAAGCTGTCAGTACATCAAGTATAACTGAAATCCCAACACAACCAAGTTTATCCCAAAGACTTGCATTCATGGCTCTAAGGACCCCCGGGCCAGTGCAGTCTTCCAGCTGAAATTGTTACTCTTCTTCCTGCTACACCACACTATAACTACATATATTTCCCAAATATACCTCACATGTTCACATCTCCAATTCTTTGATCATTCCTTTGTTTCTGTCTGGAATAATAAACAAGAAATAAAGTAGTTCTACATACTCCTGAGCACCTACTATGGGATAAATATTTAGTGGGCAGTGTATGTTAAGAATCTCCTCTAATCTTCACAACAGCCTTAACAGAGTTGGTAACGTTTTTTCCTATTTTACACATGAGATAGTTGAGGCACAGAAAATTTCCCAAGAACACTCACTATGCATTGCCTATTAAAAAAAAAAAAAAATGCCTTGGAACCACTTTCAAGTGGCAAAAACCCTCCAGGTATTATAGCACTGTGCTCTTCCCAAGCCTTTTAAGTTAGCATCACCTGATCTCCTTGACTATACCAGAAGCTTCTTAAAGTCAGCAACGACTTACTCGTTTTCACTTCTGCTTTACAGGTTATAGGTGCTCCATAAACATGTCAAAATTAAAGGGCTGGTCCTGTGTAACATGGGCAAGATAATATTCACAATCCCTTTAGTTTTCCCAACACTGCAAATTAAAGGAAGGAACTTTATCAGTGTTTCTTCATGTTTTCCCTCCTCCATAGCCTCCCTCCCTCTGTAATATACTGCGAATGTGTCTTTCATCTCTTAACATAGGTGCTGCAAGAGGAAGATTAATATCATCCAGATAATGTGCCCCCAGAGCTTAACAAGTCAAAATGTGCTCAAAATTGCTTAACTGGAGCAGTCCAAAAACTAACTTTCTGAGACAATATGGACACGAGGGAAAACGGCTGCAAATCTAGGATCATTCGGAATAAAAGGCATTCCAACCGCAGCTTCTCCAACTCTTACCACTGATACCCGAGTTGACAGAATGCCGTGACACAGCAAAAACAAAAACCTGGAATCAAAGACGAAACACCAGCGGTTGACCTTGGCTGGTGCGGGGCCCAGGGCCCAGGCTGCAGCGGGGTCTTCCGCGCAGGTGCGTGGCTCCCAGCACACGTGTAGGTCCTAGCACTGGGGGTGCACAGCGGCGCGCCACGCGGGACCGAGAGTGCCCCTCGGCGGGTCGCGGCCCGCCCCCGCCGTCCGCTCACCTCGGTTCTCTTCCTCCAGGTGCCGCACCCGCAGCTCGTCCTCCGTCTTCGCCTCAGAGCTGTATCCCCTCCTCGGGGCAGGACCCCCGGCCCAGACCGCCGGACCCTCCCGCCGACCCGCCCACGAGCCGGACAGCCTCCACCCTGGGCCGAGCCAGGCGCGGCCAGCAGCCACCAGGCGGGCACGGCCGGCCTGCAGGGCACCCCAAGCCCCGGGTGCCGCCGCCGCCATGTTGTCTGTTTACGGCGTGGGTCTGCGGCCGCCGCTCCGCCCCCACACAGCGCCAGTGCGCCTGCGCACGCCCGCGGCGTTCGGCCCTGAGGCCTGGCGCCGCCCACGCCGCCCGCGCTCGCGGCCGGCCCACCCCCCAGCCTCTCGCTAGGCCCCGCCCCCCCCACGGCCTCGCTCCGCCCCGGCCCCGCCCCTCGCTCTCTCCCCGCACCCAGCTCCGTTAACTGAGCTCCCCAGGTACCACCAGGCACCACCTTCCTTCCCTCACTGCAGGTTAAAAGGGTGGTCAGCACCGGAGAAAGTAGTTTTCTGAAATGATGGACTAGTTGAGGGGAGCATACTCTGAACCATCGTTTTCCTACCTCCCTGCCCTCCGTGGCCTGTGCCGTGGAATCTTTGCATTAAGTAAGCTGCGCCAGTGAATTCAAATGTTCTGTCTCCTCAGATTTGGCTGGAAGGTGTGGCAGGTCATGGCAGTGCGGGGTACTGCTTTACTCCTGTGGTTCAGAGCTGTCGGTTAACGTGCTTGATAAACCTGCGGGTGGTTTGATTCCATGGTGCATGGGAAGGAGGTGAGAGCAGCAAGCCAGCCCACCATCTCCTGCAAGTAGAATGACCCTTCTGGAGACATGGGTCCTTAGAAGAGTTCAACCTCTCAACAAAAGGTGTTTGGCCAAACCATAAGCTGAGGTGGAATTCAGAACAACTCTTCTAGAAACTCCAGATAGCAATTTTGTGTAGGTTCTCATCAAAGCACCTTTTTCTGAGAATTTTCTACTGCCTAACTTTTATCAGATCTCAACCTGGAAAGTCTATATTTAGGAAAACTCTTTTTTAAATGTGCTGCTGTTGAGTATATTCCTATTGCCACACAAATTCTACTCTTATACATTATGTTTTTTAGTCCTGAACGCAAGTTCCTTCAGTGTTACACCTGCTCAGGTGTTATCCAAAGTAGAAGGTAAAAGCCAGTTGAATTAATTTGTTACCTCTTCTGTAGGAATGACATTGAGAGCACCTTTCACTGTGCCTTTTGTAAAGTGACATATGGGGAATTTCTCTTGCCAGTTAAAATAAGGAAAAACTTGGCTTCCTTTGTATCTTTCCTCTTTTCTAATAATTAATATTCACTTTGCTAGGTGTTGAGATTTGTATTGTTATAGTTTCTCTCTAATTTGGTTTTCAGGTCTTTCTCGTGAGCTGGACTGAAAATCTGGAGGACTCAGGCTAACCAGCAGATGAGAAAGAGAGAGACAGACAGAGAGACAGAGAGGAGAGGAGACGGGTCGAGTAGGACTAAAGCCTTTACCAGGTCCAGTGCATTATTCAAGCAGTTTCCAATTAGAATTTCAATTGACCAGTATAGCAAACAGATGCCAGGGCCACCCTGTGACTGCATGGTGGTCACTGTGGCAGATCTTCATAGTCAATGTGGGTTATGGGAGTCGGGGGAGAGGTAAGGAGACTAAGTGTAGCTACACCATAGGGAATTGGTCACCAGGAAGGTATAAGGCAAATATCTAGATCTACCACACGGAGAAACTGAAAGATGGAGAACTGGAGACTGAGCCCCGATTCTGGTATGAGAGAGTTAAACATTAAAAATGGCTGACAAACAGCAAAATTATAAGAATTTTTAGAATTTACTGTGCTAGAAAACTAAAATATATATATTCACATTTTATATGAGGTCTCTTTGTTGCCCAGGCTGGCCTTGAACTTGAAATCCTCCTGCCTCAAGTAACTGAGTTTATAGGCATTCACCACAACACCCAGGAGAAACTCAAATTTTATTTACAACTCAATTACAATTATTGCAATTATTTCATTACTTGTATTGGTCTCTCATTGTTTTGATATTTTTATGTTGGTTCTTCAATAGATTGTGACTTTTTAAAAAGGAGTTAAACAGAGGACTTGGCACAATGCTATTTAAAATAATATAACCTCAGATGTGACTGATTAGGACAAATACAGAAAAATAATCATAAATTGATTGGATTATATAAGAAAAATAGGAAAGACTACCAGTGTTTCAGTGGGCTCTCTTCCCTATCATTTGTGATTTTTTTCCTTATTTAGAACACTCATGTCATTATCCCAGGTCTGTAACAAAAATTGATTCTATTTTATCTTATTTTATTGGTACTAGGAATCAAGCAACCTCTGAGCCTTGCACGTGCTAGGCACATGCTCTATCACTGAGCTATGCCCACCCCCAGCCCCCCAAAAAAATTCTTCAAATTAATGCAAATAACTAACATCACCATGACCATCACAGCCTGTCAAGAATAACAATAGAGAACTGTCAAAGGCAGAAATTTAACATATTCCAGATCAAACCAGACCCACAATTACTTAATTTTTGAGATATTAGTAAGATATATTTAAATATTTCATGCTTCCATTTATTCATCTACAGAACAGCTAGTTTAATATCTACTTCAACTTATGAATTCTTTAACTTCAATTTATTCATTATATAATAATGACTATGCCTATTTTATTTGCTTAATAAGTGTGTAGTACACTCGACACCAGGAAATGAAAACAGAAGAAATACTATTAGCTACCATTTACCAACTTCCTTTTTCAGTCTATTCAGTCTGTCTTAGAAAGAAAACTTTGAAGTTGGCATTATTATCCCGATTTTTATAGATAAGGAAACTTAAAATAAGTTCCTTACCAAAGCCCACAGCTTGGAAGCCAAGGAGCTAGAATTTAAATCCCAATATATCTGACCCCCAAAGCCCTTGATTTTGATCATTGTTTTGCACAGCTTTTAATAAATGTTAAGACATTCAATATAATTTAATTCCCTTTGGTTCCTTTCCACTCTTTAGTAAAAGACTGTAGAGTATGAGGCACAAATGTGAGTATCCATTTGGAAAAGAAAGCTAGGGCTGGGTGTTTGAAACAGCAAGAATGGAAAGGCTGAGGTAGAGTATCACACCTGATAATCTACTGAACTAAATTCAGATTTTTACCATCTCCTTATAAGATTGAGATCTTTGCCTCCATCCATCTCTTGGTTAACAGATCTGTCACATCTCTGATGTGTGACAGCACTGAGCTCCAGGAGTACAGCCTGGCCCACAGAGCATTCATTACTAAACAATTCTGCTTCCAAGGAGAGCATGGAT
This sequence comes from Spermophilus citellus, assembly GCF_964194105.1. Lineage (NCBI taxonomy): Eukaryota > Metazoa > Chordata > Mammalia > Rodentia > Sciuridae > Spermophilus > Spermophilus citellus. The sequence continues at coordinate 1,173,261 of NC_138198.1, read as the reverse complement.
GTCACCTGTAAAATGAAACCATTACCAGGGAACTGCCAACCACAACGGCAGAGACACACATAGCTGAACTAAATAGAATGGGAGCAATAAAGCAGAACTATGAACTTTTTGAAAATGAGAGCATACTTTGAAATTACTTTGTCCGAACAATAAAAGAAGTAATATATTAGTTAGCACAAAGATGGGCAGCTATATTAAAGATACCCGTGAATGCAACTGTTCAAACAAGGAACTGTTAAAAGTCCAGGAATAGTCTTAGACATGGGATTTACATCTCTGGGTCTAAGGTGACACTCCCTGTCACCATCAAGATGGGGAAAAGATGAGCTAAGTACAATAACTCCCCTTATCCACAGCTTCACTTCTCATGGTGCACTGAAGCTTAAAATATTAAAAGAAAAAATTCAGAAATAAAGAATTCATAAGTTTTAAATTACAAGCTGTTCTAAGCAGCTTGATGAAATCTTGTGCCATCCCTATCCCATCCCTCCAGGACATGAGTCATTCTTTTTCCTAGTGTATCCATGATGCATATGCTACCCTTCCGTTAGTTACTTAGTAGCCATCTCAGTTATCAGATTAACTGTCACCATATAGCAGTGCTTGTATTCAAGTAACCCTTATTTTCTTAGTAACACCCCAAATTGCAAGAGTATTGATGTTGACAATTCAGATATGCCAAAGAGAAACTGTAAAATGCTTGCTTTAACTGCCATTGCAAGTCATTACAAGAAGGAGAAATTTACAATAAGATATTTTAAGAAAGAAAGATCACACTTAACTAACTTTTCTTACAGTATATTGTAATTGTCCTATTTTATACTATTGTTAATCTCTTACTGTGCCTAACCACACACACAGAGAGAGTCTGGTAGAGTCCATAATTTCAGGCATCCACTGGAATCTCAGAATATATCTTCTGTGGATAAAGGAAGACTATGATATGTTCTATCAAGGGAAAGACTTAGAAAATGGCATATGTCCCTTCCTCTCACATTCTACTGACCACACAAGCAGCAAGGTGGGGCTAAAAAATGTGCCCCATCACTGGGCCACACACCCAGCTACAAGTTGATTAGTATGTGCAAAGAAGATTACAGATATATGAGAACACAATCTACCATGGAGTTTGTCTTTTTTATTTTTACTTTTAAATAAAACTTTCATGAGTCCTAAGATAAAGTTTTATAGTTCCAAAGTATGATAGGTTTCACAAGAAATAGCAGGAACTACAGACAAACTGAAAGCTCTCTTTTCACATGAGCTATCTGGAAGTTATTGCTAAGCAAATATTCAGAATGGAAGGATAATATGAAATATGAGTCTATGGATTGTTTACATTTGACTGTTGCAACCATATTAAACCTGAATAGTTCTATGGGATTTTGTCATCTACATGTACTACATTATAGAACTATGGGAAACAATTTCAAAGGTCTGTATCCACATAGCTAATCATCAAAAGATGACAGAAAAACCTACATAAGGTTGTGTTCAAGGTGACATAGTTGCCGTCTCATGTTCTGTAAATCTCCTGAAGTTTTAAATAGACACTTTAAAGTTCTATAACTTAAAGACACAACGAAAACACAGTACATTTCAAGAAGAATGCAAAATTGTACTCATACTTCAGTCCCAAAATAAAAATTAAAACAGCACCATCTTTATTTCTTTGGGTATTTTTTTAATGCTGTTGTTATTTCTAAATTTTCCCTAAGGTCCTGTTACTAGGATATGCCTTTATAACACAACTCTGAACTGTATTTACCCAAAACAATTCTGATCCTGTTATGGTTTAGGTTATAAGGTGTCCTCCAAAAGCTTGTGTATCAGAAAATGCAAGAATTTTAAAGGATGAAATAATTGATTAGATTATGAGAGTTGTAAACTGATCAGTGGATTAATACTCTAGGAATTAACCAGGTGATAACAATAGGCAGGTAGGGTATGTCTGGAAGAGATATATCACTGGGGGCATGCCTTTGAGGTTTATATTTTGTCCCTGATAAGCAGAGCTCTCTCTCTGCTTTATGGTTGCTGTGTCCTGGGCCACTTTCTTCCACCATTCCCTCCCACCATGATGTTCTGCCTCATCTCAAGTCCAGAACAATGAAGCTGGCCGTCTATGGACTGAAACCTCTCAAACTGTGAACCCCAAATAAACTTTTCCTCCTATATGTTGTTATTGTCAGGTCTTTTGGTCACACTGACAAAAATATTGACTAAAACAGAGATAGGTACAAAAAACTGAATAATTACTATGATTTACCTGACCATATGTTCAGAAGCCTTTGGAGCTGTTGTAAAGGGAGGAATTTTGAAAAGTTTAGAGATGCAAGATGGAAAAGTTTTAGAATATTTTAGGAGTTTGATAGTGAATACCATTGGGAATTCAAAAAAAATACCAAATTACTGATAGGACCGTGGACAATAAAGACAGGGCTCATGAGGTTTCGGAAGAAGAGGAGGACTCTATTGGAAATTGGACTAGAGGCCATTCATGTTACATTCTGGCAAAATAAATAAATAAAAATTGTCTATATTTTGCATGTCTTGAGACTTTGAGACTAAATTTAAAGGTAATGGACTAATTAATTAACTAATTAATCTGGTGGAGGAACTTTCAAGGAAGCACAGTCTTTAAGTGGTGACATGGATATTGCTGGAGGCTTTTAGCCAAGTTTAATGTGATACTCAGAATCAGAAAGCAAAAACCTTAGGTATATTGGGAAGAGGATAATCATGAATAAAAGACACTCCTCTCCCCCTGTAACAAGAAATCCCAAGGGAATTTCCAGTTTCCAGCTACCAAATATAAATTTCTTACTGTACCATAATATCACAAACCTTATGATGGGCTTCTTATCCAGAACCTCTTTTTTCACCTAATCTGAATTCATGCAGTCTCTGATTTAGGATGATTCACATTATAATTTTTTGAATTGACAATGATGTGAAAGCCATTCACATTCAGGAGAAATTGAAATCATAGAAGGTCTTTTATTAATGAATTTTATTTTGAAACTGACCTTTCAAGAACATGCACAGACATACAAAGATAAATACACAACCTTTCTTGTCATCCAACTAAAAAGCACCATTTCTCATCTTCCTTTCTATAAAATTCCCCTGTTACCAACTGATAAGGAAACAGGTTTGAGTTTCTAGGTCCTGGGATCCTTGACTGTCAGCAGTGCAAAAAAAAAAAAAAAAAAAAAAGCTCATTTTAATGAAAGATGCAATATTGGACAGCTGCAAAGAAATGATAGTGAAGGAGACTCCAGGTTGCCTGTGGAGCTCTCTGACTCACCTCAGAGAGGAGGGAGGGGAATCTTCTGTGTTTCAGGAAGGAGTTCTTCATGAAGAACAGCTGATGGATTCCCTGATGTGATTAAGACATACTCAGGGACACTATACCCCTACTTACCTGTAAGGCAGACCCAAGATGGCAATAGTTAGGCTCCCTTGCTGAGGCTTCCAGTGGGCTATGTTTTAATATTAGCTAAGGTCACAGACACTGTGATTCAGTGTATGTGCTCAAGGTCATAAACATTTTCTTGTGAGTATGCTCAAGGTCATAAACATTTTCTTGTGAGTATGCACTCATAATGCCTTAACCTGTTGGCATTGGCCCTTCTTTGTCTGGCCTGCAAATAAAAAAAGAACTATGGAAAGACCCAGAAGGCTGAAGATTGGAGCCCACAGAGCAGCCACCACCTCCAAATAAAGCATGTGTACCATCCTGCCCCTCTTAAAAAGAGAAAAAGCTTTTTCTTTTGGCAAAACTCTACTGTTCTTTGAGCATCAGGGAGCAAGTCTTCACTAGATAACAAAATCATGCATGGAATTTGAATTTGGATCTTTTCCTTTGCTAGCAATATGCAGCACTACCCACTCTTACGATATTGGGCAACAACAGCAGTAGTGTTGATGTGCAGTTCCCAGTCAGTCACACCATTGTGAAGGTGAACAACTGGGGTTCTGCAATATAATGTTGCTAGGCTAGGATATTCAGCAGGTTAGATGCATTAAATGCATTTTTAATTCACAGTGAGCTCATGGCTACATGGTTCATCACAAGTGAAAGGTTTGCTTACTTTTGCAATAGTATAATATTCTCTCCTGGTTGGAGCACCTCTGGGATGAGAAGTGCCCATAAAATTCTAAGATTCAGGGACCCACTTGTTATCCTTTACCCCTCTTGGGTTGTAAGGTACATAGTGTCTCCCTTATATCTCTCCCAAACAGGTAAATAGAGTCCCTGCTCTGTCAGGGATAGCCAGAAGTCTATAGTTGAGCCCTCTCCTGTTATGGTCCTGGGGTTCATTGTCCCCAGCCCCTTAAGCACTTGTTCAGTGGGTGGTAATTCTGTTCTGTAACTCCGCTCTTGTGCAGTAAAGGGGACTAGAGAGGGTGTATTTGTTCATTCAAGCTGCCATAACAAGTGTCCCAAACTAGGCAGCTTATAGAACAGACTTTGTTTCCTTGCAGTCATGGAGGCTGCAAGTCCTAGATCAAAGTTCTCAGAGTTGGTCTCTTCTGAGTTCTATCTTTTTGATTTGCAGAAGGCCACCTTCTCACTGTGTCCTCGCCTGACTTTTCCTCTGTGCCTGCATGTCCTTGGTCCCTTCCTCTCTTTATAAGGACACAGTCCTACCACAGTGAGGCTCCACCCCTAAGACCTCATCGAACCTTCCTTAATTACTTCTTATCCAAATACAGGGGGTTGGGATTTCAACACAGGAATTTGGGAGAGATATAACTCATTCTTTAACAAAATGATTCTTCCTCGTTTTCTTGTAAACGGCTCTGCTGACCTGTACCCTGTATCCTGAACTACCCTGGATCTGAAGCTGTGCCCAGGGCAACAATAGTGCCAACAGCCTATACCTGTCTTGTGCCCACAAGCACCCTGTCTCACAGACAAGGAAAGCAAGGTCACATCACTAGTAAGCCGCAGAACCATAGAACCATGTCAAAGCCATCTAGTTATAACATCTAGCTATTCTCATTAAAGCCTTTGTCATCACTAAATGTGATACCCTAACAGTGGAGGCACTGACGGTATGATGCTTCTTTCTGTTCAAAAACGATAGCCATTAGCTAAGTCACTGATCCTTAGTAGCCTGGCAAATAGATGACAGAGCGATTGATTTGTCCCTTTGATTTGTGACTGTCTAGAAGTCAAAAATCTCCCTCCCCGCAAGAAAACAGCAAAATGAATTCTACTTCAAGACTTGGCAGTGTTGTTCTTTTTGTACGTTGTATCAGGGTCACGATTGTCTCTTTGCATGGTTTTCCATTTATATCACAGACAGAAAAATCACTTGAGTGTTAATGGTGAGATTTTGCTGAGAGGCAGCCAGACGGTGGTGTTTGGTGGCCACTGTGCCTCCAGCTTGGTTCCTGTATTTACGGGGCCACCCACCCAGCTCTCAGATGTCAAACCTCCATCCAGTCTGTTATAAACAGATTGTTTGTGATCAGATAATTTTCTTGATCACGTTTGTTCTTTGCATTTAACTAATAATACTGAATGCAAGAGCATTGTTAGAAGTGATCAAGCTAACAGAGGTTTGCAGTGATAAAGACATACCTTGACACCTATGTTTTACTTTGTTCACCTGTTGCCCTCATGGGATTATGTTTTCAAAAGAAAGTATGTGTATGACTTACTGTATAAATTTTAAAAAATTTACTATAAAATAGAGATAAGAAAGTTCACCTTTCAGGGTTATAAAGAATAAATAACACATAAATATCCATTCCAAGTGCAATATAGAATGATGGATTTTAATATAATAGAACAGGAAATACAACAGTCTGTGATCTAGTTTCAGATTACACAGAGAAAATAACCTTTAAGAAGTTACCACCTGTCAAATTTTAGTGTAATGTGAAAAAGCAATATCCACAATTATCTGTAAAGGTCATTAAATTAAATATTCCTATCTTTCCAACTATATGAGGCCAGATTATCTTCATAGCTCAAACCAAAATGTTGCAGCAAATTTAATCTAGAAGCAACTATAAGAACCTTGTTTTCCTATTGAGTAAGGCATTAAAAAAAACCCTATAAACTATGCAGGGCTTCTAATTGTTTTGTTTCATAAAATATAGTTATTTTCATGAAAATATTTTATTCAGGTTAATGTATGATGGTTTTATTATTGTTGTTATTAAATAAATTTATAAACATTTAATATTTTACCAATTTCATTTTTAATGAGGTAAATATTTATATACCATAATCTACATAACAAAAAAAATTAACAGAGATTCTCAATAATTTTTAAGAATGTAAAGGGTCCTTGGACCAAAAAGTTTGAGAATTGCTTTCATTTGCCATTGGTCACATTTTCCTGTTTCTTCATAGGTGTAATAATCTTGGATTGTTCTCTGGACATTAGGATAGTAGTTATCCTAGACTCGACTGTGTTCTCCTGAGCAGTGTGACATTTTTGTTCTAGCAGACAATATACCTGAACACAAATGCTGCCTCTCTTGCAGAGGGGAGTCACTGAAGTCTCTTGCGAGTTCTTTTAACCTTAGCTGCATTACCTGGAATCTTCCGTGAAAGTGCATAATACAGGGGTCAGCTAGAGATTTGGACAGCATTCACAATCATTTGGGACACCTGTTCTGTGACTCTCTCCTTTCTGAGATTCCTTACCACCCCCTTGTTCTCTGAATGTTATACTCTCCCCAGAATTTTTCTCCTTTGGAACCTCAAGGGGTCTGCAGTTTTCTGAGGTGTAGCCACTATACAGAGTAGAAACCTCAGCTTGCCTAAAGGCTAAAGGTCATGAAAGCTGGACTCTCCCAGGATCCAAATCTTCCAAGTGCCAGTTTCTCTCCAGTTTCTTCCTATTCTGATCTTTCCAGTAACATTGGAGAGTTGTATGTATATTTAAAAAAACTATATATTTTTTTAATATTTCACCTGTAACTGTCATCTGCAGAAGGATTGGTTCAATACAAGCCAACCTGCCATTTCCAAAAAATGGAACCCAAATAAGAGGCAAATATAACTCAGTTGCACTTCTAAGAAGAACTTTTCTTCTTATGTTCGATATCATGGTATCTAGAACATTTTGGCAAGCGAGTTGGAAGTCAAGTGAGGCGGGCTAGAAGACTTTTTTCATTCTTTTTGTGCATTATTTGCCATTTATATTTTTAAACCATATTTCATAACTTTTTTTTAAAGAGAGAGTGAGAGAGAGAGAGAGAATTTTTAATATTTATTTTTTAGTTCTCGGCGGACACAACATCTTTGTTGGTATGTGGTGCTGAGGATCGAACCCAGGCCGCACGCATGCCAGGCGAGCACGCTACCGCTTGAGCCACATCCCCAGCCCATATTTCATAACTTTTAAAACAAGAAGAAGTGAAATTCAAAGACACACTCAGAAACTAAGGTCACTTTTACAAGACGATGATTAAGAATGTGGCCTCTCCATTCAGTCCATGCAAATGTCAGAATCGATAACACACTCCTATTACATACATCGTCCATTTAATTTCCTATTACATACATTGTCCATCTGGACAATGGGGAAAATGAATTATTAAGTTTGTATAATTGTGTCTCAATCCATTCAGGTTGCTATAACAAAATCCCCCAGGCTCAGAGGTTTGTAAACAAAAGAAATTCATTTCTCATAGTTTCAGAGGTTGAAAGTCTAAGATCAGATTTAGTGTCTGGTAGCAATAGGCAACCCACAGAAGTGCGGGCCTTGGTCCTACCCAACTGCTGTGCTGCTCTTGTTGGGTTGTAGGCTCAGGGTGTGACACAGCTTGGCGACATTGGTGGCCACAGGGGTGACATAGGATCCTGGAGCTAATCCATTTACAGTGACTCTGTCTAGAGCCAGGAGAATCGCTCAGTGTCTGACCACAGGCCAGCAACGCAGACATCTGGGCACAGGGGACACAGAAGGAGAAGTACTACATGATCTCATTCATATAGAATATAAAAAAGCTGATCTCATAGGTTTGAGAATAAAATGGTGGTTATGATAGGCCACGGAAGTAGAAGAGGGATGGAAGGACAGGAAAAGGTTGATCAATGGGTACCAAGTTACCGTTAGATAGAACAAGAAGTTCTGGTGTGCTGTTGAAAGAGTAGGGTGACTGTAGGAAATAATATTATACTGTACGTTTCAAAAAGCTAAGAAAAAGCATTTGAAAGTTTTCAAAGAAATGATGTTTGAGGAGCTAGATAGGTTTAACCTGGTTTAAACATTACACAGTGTACATGTTAAAATATTATGTGATACCTCATGCATAGGTACAATTTTTACATTTTTACAGATCAGGAAAAACAGCTGGGCACAATGGTGCACACCTGTAATCCCAGGAGGCTGAGGTAGGAGGGTGGCAAGTTCAAAGCCAGCCTCAGCAATTTAGTGAGACCCTAAGCAACTTAGCAAGACCCTATCTAAATAAAATACAAAAAGGGCTGGGGATATGGCTCAGTGGTTAAGTAACCCAGGGTTCAATCCCTGGTACAAAAAAAAAAATCTAAAGAAAAATAGACAAATAAAATTTTAAATTAAAATAAAAGATTTGGTGTCTGGTGAGGGTCACAACCTGATTTCTAGATGATATTCTTTGCTGCAACCTCTCATGGCAGAAGGAGAAAGGAAGCTCTCTGGGGCTTCTTTTATATGGGCATTAAAGGGAGGGGGGTGTGCACTTTCACAGTCTAATCCCCTACCAAAGGCCCCACTTCCAAATAGCATCATGCTGTTCACTGGATTCTGACATGTATATTATTGGGAGACAAATATTCAGACCACAGCAAGGTATTTGAGGATTAGATAAGATGATGTGAACTATTTGATAAAGTACAGCATATTTTAAACATTCAGTAAGTATTAGCTGTTATTATTTTTAAGGTACAATAACAAGGCTGGTGATATGGCTCAATGGTAGAGAATTTTCTGGCATGTATATGGCCCTAGGGTCAATCCCCAGCACCACAAATAATAAAAAATTAAAAAAAAAAAATTTAAATACAACAATTAGCATGAAGCAATAATTTCCAATACAATATCCACTGGGGTAGGAAAAAAATATCAGGACTTTTGTTTGGATATTTTACCTTTCCCCATAACTTTTATATGTCCTTATGTATATATGTGCATTTGAAAATACATGCTTAACATCTCTTTTTTTGTTGATAGAATATGTGATTTTAAGAAATTGGAGATTATCAGGGATTTAATACAGAACCACGAACCATTTTTATAGTATTTCATTCTCAAAATAAAGTCCCTTTTATGCAAACCACAAGATATTTTCAAGTCATGAATTAATTATTTAAGGTTTGCCAGCTTATAGTGTAGCGTATCAATATTTCCATTTTAAATTAAGACCTAAAAAGTCAGCATGATGCATTTATTCCCCAACCCCAGGGCTTCCTGAAAGTTCCTTTGTGGAATCACCCGATCAAGAGCAGGGTTTTGCCTAGGATGCTTGATTTATTTTAAGCAACTGAATTTTTAAATGATTCAGGAAATGAGTCAGTCCAACCTTATTTTCATCAGAAACACTACCATAGATGTGTCCAGTAGAAACACTCCACATATGTCATTGCATCTGAAGTCACTTGATAATTGTCTATCTCCAAATGGAAAACCTAGTTAAGTTCAACTGGGCTTGGGAAACACAACAGAGCAGCTCTCACTTTTCAGTCCCTGTTCACCAGCAGCAAGTTGGAGAACCCGTGGCTTTCCTAAACATTTGTCCTGGATCACAGTTTTTAGTAGATACTGCTCAGAAGCTGATGCAGAGAACCCACGCTGTTGAGCCTCTTTAATTATTTTTTTTTCCCGAGAAAAAGGTAGCACACAGTTGAGGTTCAAAAGAAAAGAGAAGCTGTGTCAAAATGTTGTTGAAGTAACGAGTAACAAATTAATCACTTGGATGTCGGCCTGTAATCGTAGGTCTGTAATCCCAGTGGCTCAGGAGGCTGAGGCAGTAAGATTGCGAGTTCAAAGCCAGCCTCAGCAAAAGTGAGATGCTAAGCAACTCAGTGAGACCTTGTCTCTAAATAAAAATACAAAATAGGGCTGGGGATGTGGCCTAGCAGTTGAGTGGCCCTGAGTTCAGTCCCTAGTACCATCCCCCCATCAAAAAAAGGGCTGGGGATGTGGCTCCATGGTAAAGCACCCCTGGTTCAATCCCTGGTACTAAAAAAGAAAAGAGAAAACCCAAGGATATCATCTCATTAGTCCATTTCTATTGCTAATTACACAACACCACACAGAATGGGTAAGTCATAAAGAAAAGCTTATTTTGATTCATAGTTCTGCTCCAAGTTCGGACCCTCATTTGGTGATGGTGTTCTTGCTGGCATTATATAGCAAAAGCCTGGGAGGGTGTGTCTATGTGGGTCTCTTCTGGTCTCTGTCCGTCTTGAAAAGCTACCAGGAGAGGCTAGGTCATAGCTCAGTGGTGGAGCCCTTGCCTAGCATGTATGAGGTCCTGGGTTCAATCCCCAGCACTAAAGAAAAACAAAATAGCAAAAATAAGGCCACCAAGATTCAAATATAAGAGTCCACATTAATGACTTTAAACCTTATGGGTTCCCTAAAACGCACCTCTAAACAACATAATCACCTCAAGGGCTCATTCTCTTAATTTCTATCCAAACACAGCAATCATACATATCAAGTGAATTCTTTCTTAACCAGTAGAGATGCCTCCTTCAGGCATTAGAAAGATTGGGACGTAGAGCCCAAGGGAGAGAAAACCACAAGCTGGAAACCGTGGTTTCCTATCTGTTCATCTGGTTGAACAAATGAAAATAAGGTCTATGACTTTCTGTGAAGTCAGCTAAAATTAGCACCCAAATCCTCCCAAATTATACTTAATGTTAGAAGTTTGTCAAGACTTAGCATTCGGCTTTTATTAGAATTGTGGAGCAGGTAATATTCATTTGTGACTGTTATTACTTCTGGAAGATTAAATATGTAAATCATTACTTCTTTAGTTATGTTTTTTAAATGCCTCATTTTTCAAGGTTCCATGAGTTAAATGACAATATTTAAAGTTTAAAAGACTACTCTGAGTAAACTAAGAACCACCATTTCAAGGAGGCAAGCACAGGCAAACTCCATTTTTAGATATGTTTCGAGGGGTAGGGATGTAGCTCAGTGGTATATAGCACCTGCCTAGCATGCATGAGACATGGTTTAATTCCTAGAACCTCACAATAAATAAATGAATAAGATTTTTTTTCAGTTAAAACATTATTTTAGTTTTTATGTTTAAATATCACAATTCTATGATTTGTATATTCTCACAAAAGTAACAGTGGTAGTTTAATAAATCTTTTTTCATAATAAGAAAGTTTGGCTCTAATAAAGCTAGAACTAATACTCTAAGCATTGTGTAGCAATGCAGTATATAGAGCACGCATACCCAGTACAAATGGGCCTCAATTCAGGACCACCACGCAGATCAAAGCACTGCTTTGTCCCTCGAAATAACAAACAGAGAGATCTTCCAAAGATTAATACGTTTATTCTGGAATAGCATTGCAATGGTAATGCACACATGCATGTCAAGTAAACTATGCGTGTATTCAAAGTGGTTGAGGCCAGGGAGGTTTTTAAAGGCAAAAGCAGGAGGATTGCAGATGTTCTTTTAATGCAATAATCTTTGGCCACAGAATCAGTTACAAGGGTGTTCATGAACCAATAACAAGGGTGGTCGGTCTGAGGTTGAACAGGTAGTTGCTGAACAGAGGTCCTTGCAGAAGTATTTATGTGTCAGTTTGGGTGACCTTGGTGCAAGCTTGTAGTTTTTGCGTAATTTTTTTTTGCAATATTTCCTGTTATCAGGCAACTTGCAAATGACATCCTTTCTCTACATAACCTTTCTCTGAATCTGTTTTGTCAGGGTTTGGCACCAGCAATTGCATCGTGAATCTGACAATTTTTACAATTTATATCATTAGTATTAAGAATAATTCTCTAGCTGGGTGAGGTGGCACATGCCTGTAATCCTAGTGGGTTGGGAGGCTGAGTCAGGAGGATCACAAGCTGATGCCAGCCTCAGCAACTTAGTGAAGCTCTAAGCAATGTAGTGAGACCCTGTTTCAAAAGAAAAAATAAAAAGGGCTGTGGATGTGACTCAGTGGTTAAGTGCCCCTAGTACCAAATACTACTACTAATAATAGTAATTCTGTTTTGGAGCCATCATATGACACAAAATGTTTTGGCAAATGATGGGCCTCATACACAAGGGTGGCCTCATAAGATTATATTTCCTAGTGACATTGTAGCCATCTAGTTTGTATGAATACATTCTATGATATTCACACCATGACAATATTGGCTTATGATTAATTTCTCAGAATGTGTTGCTCTTGTTGAGCCAGTCATGACTGTACTGGGCAAGTTTACAAAACTGATGGGATCATTCATACACTATGCCAGTGGATGAACACCCAGATTACCTGGGACATTTCAAAAGAAAAAGTAATAGACGTACGTAGCAAGGTCTCACGATGCCTGGCAGAAACCTCAGATGCACCAGCATTGTTACTACATGAGACAATCATGAAGGTCCTTGCAAAAGAAACAAGAAGGTAATGAAATAAATTCCTGCTCTTGGAGAGGTTTCCATCCTTGGGTATACATGGGAATCCTCTGGTTGGATAGAATTTTCAGAAATACGGGTGCCTGACCTCAGGGATTCTAACTGAATGTCTGTAGGTTATAGCTGGGACACTGACATTTTTAAAAAGTGCCCCAGTCTTTCTCATGTACATCCAAAGTTGAGAACTGTTCCCTCAAAGTGTTCTTAGGAGGGGCAGACTTTCCAGGCTTTGTGAATTATTTTTAGATACAGTACATTCAGGCATTCGAAAAGTCACTGTTGGTTTGCCTGCACTGATCTAAGCTGTATCTTCTGTTTGAAAGTACCTAAAAAGATTATGCAAAATTTTACTGTTGGGAGATGCTTTCTGCTGCTTAATGCAATCGCACAGGAAATGACTTTTGTCTTATAAGACACCACTTCTGATCTTTTTCCTGTCACAGTACCCACAGAAATTGATGATATTGTGCAAGATGCTTGAGGTCACTTGATGGGCAGAAGTGGCTAAGCTAATAGTTCCCATGGCTCCAAGAACCAAAGGCATCGCTGTCTCAGAAAAATAGTATGGAAGGCTGATTGAAAACCTGTTTTGAACAACTAGGGCTCTTTCAGCCCAGAAATGCATAAACCTGCTATTCTGTATTATCCTTCTCTGAATTACGGAGCAAGAACAGCAGTCCAAAACCTCATTTATTATCGGTAGCTAGGATAATAAAACACAAACTGCATCCCAATAATAACATTTTTATCTTTATTTTCATCTTCTTAATCAAATGGACCAGCTGCTTCTTTTAAATCACCATTAGGACACTATCCCCCAGCCTCTTCCTTCCAACTTGCACCCTGCAGAAGGGATCTTACAAATGAAGGATGGCAAGAAGAAGGGCCATTCTGTGATCTCCCGGGCAGTGACCCAAGAATACACCACCAACATTCACAAGCACAGGCACTGAGTGGACCTTGAGAAGTGCATCCCTTTGGGCATTCAGCAAGACCCAGATAGTTGCCACTAAGGAGATGTACAATGGTACCATGCTCAACAAAGCTGTCTAGACCAAAGGAATGAGAGTCGTTCCATATCATATCCATGTGTAGTTGCCCAGAAAAGCAAATCAGGATGAAAATTCACCAAACAAGCTCAATGCTTTGGTTACAGATGTACCTGTTACCACTTTAAAAAATCTGCAGACAGCTAACGTGGATGAGAATGAACTGGTCATTGTCAAAGCTGTAGAACCAAATGTACACACAAAATCACTAGTTGGTTCCATCTCACTCACTGGAGCCCATTTCACTGTAGGAAATATAAGGAAACAGAAAAGACAGCAGAGCATTCATTATTAGTTTAGCTACTATGTCATTAAATGATAAGTCTACTTATGAAGTTTTCCTCCCCGTGGACCAGGGGACAAAGGTGACAGCAAAAAAGAACATCTAAGATTCCTTTTTCTTCAACTTCGTGCCAAAAGGTCTGATTAATAGTTCTTACACAATGAAACAGGAAAGCAGGTTAAGAGTTTAAAAAAAATTCTGCGTTGCAGTGGTTCTTATAGGGAATATTTTAATTTCATTCTAGTAGAAATACACATATTAGGCTGATAAACTGAGCATTCATTAAGCATCATTTAATTTAATGTACATTTTGAATTTTATGAACTATTACAGATGGATCAAGTACAAAGTATAGTCGTGTCAAGTTTTGGGTCTCATTCTAGTTTAGAAATCCTGTTTGTCCTGGATTAAACAGATAGATGTGTATTTTTCTCTTGCTTCCTCTGTGTCTCCTGAAAGAAGGTTGAAATTGAATGGAGAGAGAAACCACAAGATTCAGGCTTGCAACCCCTCCTGGTACATTGACTGGTGTTGGACCACTGCCCAAGTCCTGGTTGATAGGTTAAAATAAGAGAAATAACTTTTATTCCACACCGTAGAAGACCTGTTTTCTCCTCTTTTTCTATTCTTATCAAGTCGGTTCACAATGTTCAAAAACTCTATGTTCATTGAAATGCTATGCAATTGTTCTAAAAAAAGAGTGAAGATCTCTTTGGGGTGATTTCCGAGATATATAATTGGGTGATAAAAGCCAAGCAAATATCGGACTATACGGCGTGTTATATGTTATGTAAGAAGGAGGGGAGATTAGAAGACATATATATGTATGCTCATGATTGCAAAGATAACCCCCTCAAAATGCGAGAATGATAAACCAGAAAACACTGAGGGCGTTACCAATAAGTAGCAGGCGGGTGGGGACAGATGAGGTGGAAGGGATACTGAACACAATGACACTATTTCTTCCTACGTTGTTCTGACTTTCAGAAGCATGCCTATGTTTCACATCATCAAAAAATAGCGTTAACATATGAAAATGAGAAAGAAGGGGGAAAATACCCAAAACTGATACCAACTGTATTCCAAATGAATATCATAATAACACCAAAAGTGGAAATAAAAAACTTATCAATTAATTATGAATATATAGTCCTTAGAATGTCCTGTGCTCTTGCAAAGATGGCAGAAGAAACTTCTGGAATATTGGCAAAGAAAAAGAAGCAAAAGATTTTAAAGTCACAGACTTATGTCCTATTGGTAAGGTTTAAGAGGATACCACAGCTAAATCTGAGATAATTTGAGCACCAGAATAATTAAGGATGGGAATGAATTAAACCATTGGGAATAAATGGGAATCCAAGAATCTATACTGGTGATAGATGATAAGTAGATGATAGATAGATATGGATGGATATTTGGATGGATGGAAGGGAAAAGCTCCTGTTTATGGGATGCTGAGGGCCAAGTGATAAATTTGAAGGAATGCTGGAGTTGGGCAAATCACTACATTACAGCAGCCAAACACTCCAGAGTCCACCAGGAAGACCAACACTCCAGAGTCCACCAGGAAGATCAATGGGTGATAAATCATTTGGGGGGCTGTTATGGTGAGGAGCAGATCCTAGGGTTCCACCACAGATTACTCACTGTATTGTAAGACAGAAAATAATTGTATAATGGATAAATCAGACCCTAGCTTTACTGGACGGTCAAAATTAGCATCACCAGTGACAGCACATGCCACCAAATGTGGACCTGAAAAGGACATGACTGCACAGTGTCAATATGACTTGACTCTAATCATGGGAGACATCAAACAAACCCCACAAAAAGAATATCCTAAAAAATACCAAAAATGATAGTCTTTAAAAGTATCCATCTTATAAAAACTCAAAGGCTGAGAAACTATTCCAGATTAGGTTTGTTAAATTATAGCAAATGACTTAAGTTTTTGTGATGACTAAAATCCACAATACATTTTTCTGATGCAATATTTCAAACATACAGAAAATTACACAGCATTAGCTGGGCACAGTGGTGCATGTTTGCAATCCCAGCAGCTCAGGAGGCCGAGGCAAGAAGATTCCAAGTTCAAATCCAGCCTCAGCAACTTAGTGAGACCTTCAGTAACTTAGTGAGTCCCTGTCTCAAAATTTAAAAAAATAAAATAAAATAAAAAGGGCTGGGGATGTAGCTTATTGGTAAAGCATTCCTGGGTAGATTTAATCCTCAGTACCAAAAAATAAAAAAGAAAGAAAGAAAAGAAAATTACACAGAATAATATAATGGCATCCTGGTATCCATAACCCAGTCTTTTCAAAACCTAATATTTTGCTTCAGGTAACAATATTTTAGGGTATAAAATATAATGAAGGCTATCAAAATTCCTTAGAAAACCATTCTGCCTTCTCTTCCTCCCTTTCTAGAGAAAATTGCTTTTTAAAATTTTGTGCTTAGTTTTTTGTGGGTTACACTAAGTCTTTGCAAATTGTGTGTGTGTGTGTGTGTGTGTGTGTGTGTGTTTTCCATAGCTCACTTTGGTTTTGAAACACATCTTTTTTGATACCTACAGCACTGGCTTACTCTTTTAATTATTTGAATTCAATTAATTTAATTATTTGTATTTAATTATTTGTATTCAATTAAATGAACATTCTCCATTGGTAGGCATTTGTGTTGTTTTAATTTTTTTTCACTATTATTAGCAATACTATAGAGAACATTCTGTTATCTATCTTCTTGCACACACTTAGCAAAAAATTTCCAATATTGTCCAAAACATGAAATGGGCCAAAAGGTATGTAAAGATACAGCTTCACAAGAGATTGAAAATTATTTTTCAGAGCAGTTGTATGAGTTTACACCTCAATGAACGAGTTTCAAAGATATTGGAAACAAGGTTTTCCACCAGTCTGATGAATATGAAACAGTTGCTCACTATGGTTTTAATTTGGATTTCTCAGGCTGCTCATGAGATTATTTTTTTTCTTTTTAGATTTCTAAAAAAAATTGATTTAATATATATGACAACAGAATGCATTACAATTCATATTACACATATAGAGCACAATTTTTCATATCTCTCCTTATACACAAAGTAGAGTCGCACCCTTTGTGTCTTTATACATGTACTTAGGGTAATGATGACCATTGATTCCACCGTCTTTCCTACCCCTGTTCCCCCTCTTCCACTCCCTCCCCTTTTCCCCTTTGCTCTAGTTAGAGTTCATTTAATCCTCCCATCCCTGCCCCCAACCCCCCCCCCTACAGCATATTATGGCTCATCATCCTTAAATCATAAAAATCATTCAGAATTTGGTTGGGGGGGGAGTGGCTAATTTCACTTAACATTATATTCTCCAGCTTCATCCATTTTACCTTAAAATGCCATGATTTTATTCTCTTTTATTGCTGAATAATATTCCATTGTGTATATAGACCACATTTTCTTTATCCATTCATCTACTGAAGGGCATCTAGGTTGGCTCCACTATTTAGCTATTGTGAATTGTGCTGCTATAAACATTGATGTGGCTGTCTTCCCATAGTATGCTCTTTTAAGTCCTTTGGGTATAGACCGAGGAATGGGATAGCTGGATCAAATGGTGGTTCCATTCCCAGTTTTCCAAGGATTCTCCATACTGCTTTCCAGATTGGCTGCACCAATTTTCAGTCCCACCAGCAATGTATGAGTGTGCCTTTTTCTCCACATCCTCGCCAGCATGGTATTGGCACCAAAATAGACTTGTAGACCAACGGTACAGAATAGAGGACACAGAGACTAATCCACATAATCACAGTTATTTTATGTTTGACAAAGGCACCAAAAGCATACATTGGAGAAAAGATAGCCTCTTCAACAAATTGGTTCTGGGAAAATTGGAAATCCATATGCAATAAAATGAAATTAAGCCCCGATCTCTCACCATGCACAAAACTCAACTCAAAGTGGATCAAGGACGTAGGAATTAAACCTTACACACTGTGTCTATTAGAAGAAAAAGTAGGCCCAAATCTCCATCATGTGGGATTAGACCCCAATTTCCTTCATGAGACTCCTATAGCACAAGAATTAAAACCAAGAATCAATAAATGGGATGAATTCAAACTAAAAAGCTTCTTCTCAGCAAAAGAAACCATCTGTGAGGTGAATGGAGAGCCCACAGAATGGGAGCAAATCTTGACCACATGCACCTCAGGTAGAGCACTGATCTCTAGGGTATATAAAGCACTCAAAAATCTTAACACCAAGAAAACAAGTAATCCAATCAATAAATGGGCCAAGGAACTGAACAGACACTTCTCATGAGACTGTTTTTATAAATAGTTTTGTAACATTTCAATTCTTTCTGCAAGCTTTCTGTTTATATCCCTTGTCCCATTACTTCTAGGTGAGATGTCGTCCTATTTTCATGGGTGTTGAAGTTTGGATGTGGATTGTCCCCCACGGCTCCTGTATTAAGGGCTTTGTCCCCAGTACAGCAATGTGCAGAGGTGGGACTTTGGAAGGTGGTTTGATCGTGAGGATGCTGACCTCCTCAGTGGATTAGCAGCTGAGTGGATTATTGGGAGGTGATGGAAACTGCAGGACGTGGAGCCTAGTGGAAGGGAAGGGGTCTTTGGAGGCATGTCCTTGGGAACTGTATTGTGTCCCTGGCACCTTCTTCTCTCTTCTGTCCAATTACCAGGAGGTGAGCAGCCAAACTTCAGGACTTGCTCCCTACCATGATTCTCTGCCTCATCAAAGGCCGTCAATCAGTGGAGTCAAGCAACCATAGACTGAAATCTCTGAATCTGTGAGCCCAAAGAAGTTTTTTCTCCCTGAAGTTGTTTTCCTCAGTCATGTTGTCACAGCAATGGAAAGCTGACTAACACAATTGGTTGTAGGATTTCTTTATGTACTTTGATTATATGCATTTTGGATATCTTTTCTCACTCTTTAACCTATATTTTCATGTTCTCTCTGTTATCTTTGGTTCAGCAGGATTTTTATATTAATGATATCAGGTGTATAGTTTTTTCTGATTGGGTGTGTCCTTTCTGTATATTTCCTCATCTGAGGATCTTAAAACATATTTTCCTAAATTTTTCTAATATATTAAGCATTTTCATTTTCACATTTATGTCTAATCTATCAAGAATTATTTGAGGATGATGTGACATAATAATCTAATTTTATTTTTTTGCTGTAATGAACGTCTAGTTGACATAGCCTCATGAATTTGGGTTACACAGTCTACTTCAAAGGCATTGTCTCTTTCTAGAAAGAAAGAGTTCTGGAAATCCTAAATTTTTCTCGTGAGGAAAATCTGTAGGTTATACGCCAAAACTGTGCCACTTTATGTAAGAGACATGAACATCTGCAGATTTGGGGATCCACAAAAAACCAATCCCCTGCAGATATAAGAGAAAGGTGAATAGTCCCAGCACTGTAATGTGCCAGTGACTTTGTGTGGTCTTCTTGTCAGAGAAGAGCCATTATCTTTTTTGTTTGTTTGTTTCCTTTATAACATCTGGTCTTAAACCCCTTGTGATCATGAAGCCTAAACATTTGATTGCTATGTTGGATGTATGGATTTTTTTCCTGGCCATTCTATCCTTACTCTTGCACGTATGAACGAAGGCACAAAGTGTTAATCCTTGTTTTTATTTTTTGCTTGTTTTTAAAGCTGGGGGTGGAACCCAAGGCCTTGTGTATGCTAAGCACACAAACTCCAAAGCTGAACTACTTTCCCGGCCTGCTTTTGTTTTTAGGATGCATTCATTCCCAAAAGATCCCAAGAGAGAAAATAGTCACGCAGGATCAGGAGACAACCTAGGAGAAGAATTAGACCCTGACAGCACTAGGAGACGATGGTGAGGTGCTGGGAGCGGGAACTCAGACAGTGCAAAGTGGGTCAGGCCCTTTGGAAAAGGGCTTGAGAGTTTCTTCTAGAGTTAAGCACACTTGCCATACGACCCAGCAGTCCCACTCCTGGTTTTGACTTCCATGAGTCAGCTTTGTATCACTGTAACTCAAATACTTGACAAGAGCAACTTAGAAGAGGAAAAGTTTGTTTTGGATCACGATTTTGGAGGTTCAGTCCTCCGTTGACCAACTCCATTGCTCTGGGCCTGAGATGAGGTAGAATATCATGACAGATGGGCATGGTGGAGGACAGCAGCTCACCTCCTGATGGACAGGTAGCAGTGATGGGGGAGGAGCCAGAGAGAAGAGAAGCCCTTCCATCCCCCGTTTCAGCCACGCCTCACCTGCCTACAGTTACTACCCATTCAGATGATTCATCCATCAAATGGATCGATGAACTGATTAGGTTAATCATTTCACCTCTGAAAATTCCTGCATGAACACTGGAGCTTTAGGAGGACACCTCATTTCCTAACCACGACAGTCCCCTAGAGAAACGAAAAGTCGTTTTCACACAGAACCTGGCATAGGCTTTCCTTGTACCAACCCTAAGCTGGAAACAACCCAAATGCCTTTCAGTGAGTGAATGGGTAAAACAACTGTGACATGGCTCTGCTATGAAACTCTACTCTGCAAGAGAAAGAAACAAGCTACTGAAACCCACAACCACTCAGAGCAGCTCAAAGCCATTATGTTGGGTGAAAGAAGCCTGGCTCAAAATATCACGTGATTCAAAACTGGGGTGATAGAGGGGTTCTGAGCAGACTCGTGTTCTCTTCGCTCAGTCCATCCATTACGTTTCTTAGGACCCGATGACATTCTTTTCTCATTTTCTTCAGATCTGAACTAATATAAGTTCCTCAGTTTTGTGACTCGAGTGACAGGGTGTGATAGTCTGGACCTAGAGCAGCCCTCAAAGGCGCATGGGTTGAAGGTTTGGTCCGCACTGTGGCAAAGTTCAGAGGTGGGATCTGGGGAAGCTACTGGATCCCAAAGGCTCCGAGCTCCTCCCTGGTTGGATCCACTGATACATTTAGGAGGAGGGACCTGTTTGAAGGGAGTGGATCCCTGGGGTCATGTCCTTGGGGACTTGGTCTTGTCCCTGATCCCTTCCATTCTGATTCCTGGCCACTATAAGGTGAGCATCTGCTCTGCCACGCCTTCCCCATCATGATGTGGTGCCTTACCACAGGCCCAGAAATAATGCGGCCAGCTGACCTTGGAATGAAACATTTGAAACTATGAGCCTAAATGAATCTTTCCTCCTGTAAGTTGATTTTCTCAGGTATTTTGTCACAGTGACAAAAAGTCGACTAACACATCCAGAGTAGTATTCTCACACTTTGAGAAGTTTTACTGGTCAACCTTAATATATTCTTCTTTATATTCTCCAGGCAGAAATGCAAGGAGACAAAGATTCCCCAGGGTGAGCTCCCTGAAGTTGAGCAGTTGCTGACTTAGCCTGATCTCTGCTGGTACACTCCTGCTTATTCTTTGGGTTTTTTATTTGCTTTCTTTCCCCTATGGATTGGGTTAGACCTCCATTGAATTTTGACCTAGATTTGTTTTCTAATCTCCGGCTCCATGCCTTTTCTGCTCAGTTTTTCACAGTCCTCTTGTAGGTGGGAGGTTCTCCTCTTAAATATGACTTTAATTCTAGAGAGTGTTTCTGCAGTGTGGCCTCATTTTCCTGTTAATATGAGATTCTCTCCATGGGCATCACCAACTTGATAGCACCAACCAACCAGTCCCAGAGGTCACAGACAGCCAAATCAAATTATTCCAAGCACTCAGTTTATTAAGCAAATTGGAAACACACAGGGAGACACTGTGGCAAGGAAATCGGGTTAGTTAGCTGATGGATAGGGTACAAGCAGTCATTCCTGTGGTATGTCTGTCTTCTTTTTTTGTCACACCAGCTGTCCCTGTGGGTGACATCATTTGGACTCAGAGTCAAGATTTGAGCTGGGGGTCCAATCACAGCAGATGCCTGGGCCTGATAGGGCAGGGACCTTTTAAGGCTTGTCAATCAGCCTGATGAGCAGCCAGGGGTTTTATTTGCATTTCTTAGACAGCAGATCTAAGGAAATCAGAAAGAACCAGAGAGGGTGTCAGAGATGGGCATTGAATATTTAGAGCTTTAAGTGCCTCCGCTCTTTGGAGTCATGAACTTTAGGTGTCTCTTAGTTTTTCTCTTTCTTTCTATCGGTGTTCAACAGGCTCTGCTTATTAATTACTTTTCTGTATCTAACATAACTTAGGAATTTTGCCTGTCTACCAAGCTACCTGCTTTCTAGCTACTTCTCACATCTTAAGCTTCCTCCTTTCCAATGTTTTTTCTCTTCTCACTGCCCTCTGCTACCCTCACCGCAACCTGTTGAAAAACGGGGCTGGAGAAGGGGAGGAAGCCAACATCCGTTTTTGAGTTATCTCATGTTTGCCTGTATTACGTTTATTACTATGGGGGGCTTTCTATCTGGCTCATACCAGGCTCCAGAAAATCACCCACTTTCTCAGTGACTGAGGACAGGACAACAGCAACAGCTGCTGTAACTATTTCCCTCCTCGTCTTTGAGGGGAGCTGATGCCTAAGACTCAAGGCGCAGAGGAACAATGGATACCTGCATGCTTCTGCAGATAGGTAGATCCCAGAGAAGAGGGTGGGGAAAGCCGCAAGCCACAAAGCTAGTCCTGCTGGCTCCCAATGACCCATCACGCTGGTCACTTCTCTTCCCTGGGACAAACTGAAGAAAATGGAAATGGAGAGAGGCCAGAGGGTCCCTCGGGGACCTTTATCTTGTGATAGTAGCACCAGCAGCACAATAGGCCACAGAGTCCAGTGTGCCCCCAGCTGAGAGCAGTCGGGAGGGGAAGCTGGCCCCTGATGGTCCTCCCTTCTCTGCTTACGCTCCATGTCCAGGCTGAGGCCTGACCACTGCTGTAGCAACTTTCAGAATGTGGAGAAGTGTATCAGAAAACAGAGAGGCCCCCAGATACTGGTGAATGTTCGCAATGTCTCTTTCTGCCCCATAGGCATCATTAAAATACTTGAACATAAGCTGTAGGCATATTTTGCCCCAAAGTATTTTGTTGTGTATCTCGATGAGACATGTCTCCCTTTCTCCTGTAGAATTGCAATGTGAGCTGCAAACATTATGTCATTTTTGCCGTCAAACCTGTGTGCATCTTTTAAAAGAACTTTTCCTTTAGAATGACACAATAACACGGTCATTCTCATATTACAAAAAAGTAACAATTTCCCAGAATCTCCAATATCAAGTCATACTGAGGCTTTCCAATTAACTCAAGACTTGTTTTTGTGTGTGTGTGTGTAAATACCAGGATCCAGTTAAAGACTCTGTACTGTATCGTCTAGTACAATCTCATAATAAAAAATTTGCCTTCTTTGCACCCATATACCTTTTTATATGATTTTAACTTTTTGCAGTGTAGGGCCCATTATCTTATTGAATGTTCTACCTTCTGGACTGATCTGTTTTTCTCCTTATGGAACTATTTCATTTCTTCTTCTACTTCATCTATCCATAACTCAGAAGGTACATAGAAAAATTTCCCTAGTCAGCTTTTTCCCTGCTGAGACCAAAAAACTTGACAAGAACAATTGGAAGAGGAACAGTTTATCTCAGGGCTCCCAGTTTCAGAGGTCTAGGTCCATAAACGGCTGACTCCATTCTTTGGGGCCCGAGGTGAGGCAGAATATCATGGCAGAAGAGTGTGGAGGAGGAAAGCAGCTCAGGACACAGTACCAGAAAGGAGAGAGAGAGAGAGAGAGAGAGAGAGAGAGAGAGAGAGAGAGAGGGAGGGAGAACTGTACTCAACAAGGAAAAAATAAATACCCCAAAGCCTTGCTCCTAAGGACCCACCTCCTCCAGACGTGCCTTACCTGCCTACAGTTACCACCCAGTTAATTCCTCTCAGTGGTTAATGCGCTGATTAGGTTAATTAGGTAATGCACTGATTACCCAGTTATAACCTCTGAACTTTCTTGCATTGTCTCACCTGAGCTTTCGGGGGTACCTCATGGCTAAACCATAACCCCTGGTATCAGGCTAGCCACGTCAGCAAGGACACTTCATGAGGACTAGTATCAAGACCATATTTCCTCACATTGGAAAGAGCTGCTGTCTGTCCTGCAACCCTCAGTGCTGCCGGCCCTGGTCACGGCCAGGCCTTCCGAGAAGACCGCATCTCCCCAGTTTCTAAGTCATCTGTGCAGTGAGAGTTCAGCACCGCATCAGCTCCCCGCAAAAGCTTCAGAAAGCATTTTTAAAAAGCAAGATTAATTTCTACTTGTAATTCTCCCAGGCAGTGAACTTTCAAAAAAATAGAGAGAAGCTATGCAAATTAAGCTGGCCGATGGGGCCAGTTGACTGCATGTCTGAAGTTAGTCCGGATCCTGTTTATGATGGGTCTCCTTCCATTCTTCTCCCATGGTTGAGCCTTGCCTGGGTCTGTGTGATGCACAGGTCTCTACGTTTTGCCTCTCCTTTAAAATGTTGTTTATAGGCTTCTTCCTGATCCTAAATGTGGACTTCTTCCAGGCCCCATCCAAGTCATTGTCCTCTTCATTCTTGACGCACACTCTTGGGAAGACATTATCCACATCTGTGGTGTTGACTGTCATCTATAAGCTGGTGAGTCACAGAACACAGTGGATCTGTTGGGGTTCACCGAGGAAGGAGAGAGGGAAGGAAGGAGGGAGGGAGGGAGGGAGGGAGGGAGAGAGAGAGAGAGAGAGAGAGAGAGAGAGAGAGAGAGAGAGAGAGAGAGGTGTTTACTTTAAGGAATTGGCTCTCACAGTTAAGAAGGCATGAACCACCCACGCCTGGATGGCCATATGTGGTTTTTGGGTTTCCCCACTTCAGCAAAAAATATAACAGAACTGAAGGTAAAAAGGTTAAGGAGGAAAAAAAATTAAGAAAACGATGATCCAGAGGCTAAAGGCAAGTGAGAATATTCTGGGTGCTTTCATCATCTCCTCAGTATCTTTCCTATCTGAAGTCTAATGAAAAGCTGGGCACTTTTTATTTCATATAATTTTAATTTTATTTCATTTTTGCAATGCTGGGAATGAAACCCAGGGCCTGAGGCATGCTAAGCATGTGCCCTACCACTGAACTATAACCCTGATCCACTGTTTGGTTTTTTTTGTTTGTTTGTTTGTTTGTTTGTTTTGGTATCAGGGTTGAATCCAGGGATGTTTTACCACTAAGCTACATCCTCAGCCCTTTTTAAAAATTTTTATTTTGAGACAGGATATCACTAAGTTGCTTAGGGCCTTACTAAGTGCTTGAGGCTGGCCTCAAACTTGTGATTCTCCTGCCTCAGCCTCCCAAGTTGCTGGGATTATAGGCCACAGTTTTCATTTTTAAGGAAAATTTTG
The DNA here is from genome assembly GCF_964194105.1 of Spermophilus citellus. Classification (NCBI taxonomy): domain Eukaryota; kingdom Metazoa; phylum Chordata; class Mammalia; order Rodentia; family Sciuridae; genus Spermophilus; species Spermophilus citellus. Next base: position 1,148,005 of record NC_138198.1, on the reverse strand, counting down.
AGACAGGTTATCTACTTATCTGTGTCCCCCGCCCAGGTAAAACATTTTTGCTACTTATTTAAAAGTGAAGATTCTCATTTAACTTGGTTCAGTAAATCCTTTAAAAATAATATAGCTTCATGAAGAATGTCTCTAATATATCCATTAAAATATTAGTAAAAAGTGCTACCATTTATTCAGTGCACCATCTAAACTGCTTGGTCACTAAAACACAAGAAAACCAAGACTTGGAAAGACAAGAACACATAAAAAGTGACACAGCTGAGCCTGGCATGGTGGTGCACGCCTGCAAGCCCAGCCATCTGGGAGACTGAGGCAGAACGATTGCAAGTTCAAGGCCAGTCTCATCAACTTAGTGAGGCTCTAAGCAACTTAGCAAGACCCTGTCTCAAAATAAAAACGGTTAGGGATGTGGTGCAGTGGTTAAATACCCTGAGTTCAACGACAGCCAAGATGTTGTCCAGGTTTGTTAGACACCAGGGTTACACTTTAATCTCATATGCCCTTTGGATTCTAACTTTGCCAGGCTCCTTTTCGGTAGTTTCCTCTCCTGTGGATCCAAGGTCAAGGGGCCAGCCACATCTGGTGAGGGCCTTCTTGCTGGTGGGAACTCTCTGCAGAATCCCAAGACACAGGGCATCACATGGTAAGGTAGATCGAGTATTCTGGGTGGGTCCTTTTCTGATTCTGATATACACCAATGTCAAAATAGAGGCTTCTCCGTCTTGATCTCAATCTAATCTTTTAAAAGTGTAAAAGAAGTATGGTTTATTCAAGCATGAAGAATAGAAAACAGAACTCTTGCAGGGCAGGAGGGGACCTGATAGTGGGTTGCCAACCACATCTAATCTTTTTTTAGGGGGAGGTAAGAATTTTATTTCATTTTAAATTTTTATTTGTTTTAATTAGTTATACACGACAGTAGAATGCACTTATAATACTTTGATATATCATACATAGATGGAATTCATCTAATCTTAATTACCTCTCAAAGGCCTCACTTCCAAATACAGTTAACATATAACTCCTTGAGGGCTAAGTCTCAACCTGAGTTTTTTTTTTCCAGTACTGGGGATTGAACTCAGGGGTGCTCTACCACTGACCAATATCCCCCAGTTCTTTATATTTTTTTATTTTGAATTGTCCAGGCTGGCCTCAAACTTACAATCCTCCTGCCTCTGCCTCCCAAGTCACCATGGTACGACACCATGCCCAGCCCAAGGCATAATGTGAGTTTTGAATGGAACAAACACCCAGATAGCATCTCTAGCAGATCCCGTTTCTGTTCACCTCCCTTCATCGACTTAGAACACAGAACTAAGACACAGATTTTGCGACATGAAATATTTCTAGAATAAGACAATGTGGCCTTTTTGACTTTTAAATCAAATTTATTTTAAAAAGCTAAGTTGTATTTTTAATTCTTCTTCCTTTCTCTTAAAAAAATCTTAAGACTACAGTTGAAAGAACATGAGACACATTTATTTGCCTCTTATATTTACCCATTGTTAACTTTAGTTTTTCTAAATAAGTTGCAGACATCACGACAACTAAGTTCTAAAGCATGTGTCCAATATAAACCCTAAAAACTATTTTATAGTACCATCTGCATTTCAAAATTTCTCAGCCTTTTATAGCTATCTTTTCTCCAATATATGGTATTGCCACCAAAATAGACATGTAGACCAACGGTACAGAATAGAAGACACACAGACAAACCCACATAAATAGTTATCTATCTATCAATTTATTCACTTGCTTATTTTGGTGGTGGGGATTGAATCCAAGGCCTTGCCTATGCTAAGCATGTGTCCTACCACAGAGCTACACCATATCTCCAAGTAGGTTGTTTTGAGTGGATTATCCTTGGCTACAAAGGCGATAACAAGGATGACATCAGTCCAAGGCTGGATAGGCAGTTGTTGGACAAGTAGGTGTTTCCTGTGTCAGGCTGCAGTGGCTTTTGTGTGAGGTTGTGTTTCTGCTACGGTCTTGGGTGATGGTTCTTGGCACCAGGCATGCATGCAAGAGACCTCCTTCGTCAACTCTCAGATTTATTTAAGCCTTGGCATAAGCCACTGTTTTGATTCCGAGAGTTCTCACACTAGAAAACATAGTTCTTTTTTTTTTTTATTGGTTGTTCACAACATTACAAAGCTCTTGACATATCATATTTCATACATTAGATTGATGTGGGTTATGAACTCCCAATTTTTACCTTAAATGCAGATTGCAGAATCACATCGGTTACACATCCACAATTTTACATAATGCCCTAATAGTAATTGTTGTATTCTGCTACCTTTCCTATCCCCTACTATCTAGAAAACATAGTTCTATTCTCAGCTTTTTGCATGATTTCATTTTCACATCCAAGGGTCTTTAAGGTGCATTACAGGAATCAGGGTGTAGCTCGGTGTTAGAGCATGTGTATTTCTCTTTCCTATCCTGTAGCTGTCCTGTGTCACCACTCGAGTGCCTTCCATGTGTAGTACAGGCTGGATCTCCCTACTCTTCTGATTCAGAATCTTCAACAGCTCCTCATGTCTGACGGGAGAAAGTTCAAATATTTTGCATGGGGAATTCTTCCTTGGGATGCCAAACTTCCCCTGCTTCATGTTTAAGCATGGTTTATTTATTAATAAATTTAGGGCTGAATTATTACACACGTACAGTGAAGCAAAGGGTGATACACAACTCAGTGACTTTTCACGAAGTGAACCCGCTCAAGTCAGCATCCTGAAAGCCTTTCTCGTTCCTCCTCCCAAGTGACTCATCTCATTCCTCCTCCTTTTTCTATTGCAGTGCTGGGGGTAGCACCCAGCATGTCATGCTAGGCACATACTTTACCCCTGAGCCACACCCCAGCCTCCCTTGACTTCCGACACCATAGATTAGTGGGCTCTTTCAAAACTCTTACATAAATGGAATTCTAGAATGAGTATTATTTGAAACCTGACTTCTTTTGTGTAATATTTTATTTGTCAGATTTATCCAGGAAAACTTTTGTGTCTCTTTAGATTTTTCATGTTTTGTCATATAACACTCATGGTATGAATATACTGAGATTTGTTTTTCTCTTTTATCATTGATGCATATTTGGATTTCTAGCCTTTGCTATTATGAAAAATGCTGCTATGAACATTCATGTTCAGGTTTTGTGTGGACACATTTTTATATCTACCAGGTGTGCATCTAAAAGCACAGTTGCTGAGTCAGAAAGATACATGTGCTCATCTTGAGTAGTTGCTGACAAATTGTTTTTCAAAGTGATTGTAACCATTTACGTTCTAACCAACACCATATGAAGTTCCACCTGCCAACACTTGGTATTTCCAGCTTTTTCAACCTAACCATTCTGGTATGTGTATAATAGAACTCGTGGTGGTTTTAATCTGCATTTCTCTGATAATAAAGAGTGTTGAACACTTTTTTCATAGGCTCATTAGCCGAATCGATATGGTCTTGTGTGAAGTCTGTTCTATCGTGATGTATTTGTAGGAGTTTAGTGTATTCTATTCTGGCTCCTCTGTGGGTTGTGTGTATTGATAGAGATCTTCTCCTAGTCTGAAATTGTCTTCACTCATGGGGGCATTTTGATGACTAGAAGTTCCTAATCTCAGTGCAGACCACTTCCTGGGAATTCTTCATCCAGGATTTTCATGTCAGATGCCAAAGTAACTTTCTTGGCCTTTCCTCCATGCATGGCAGCCTCAGATGAATTTACCCACTGACAGGGAAGGGGATTCACAGACATCCTTCCTTTTTCTATCAGGAGAGATCTCTCTCTTGGACTTCACAGCCAACTTCCATCACTTCTCTCTGGAGAATCAGGTCCCACCTCTACTCCTAGCTGCAAAGGAGCCCAGCACTGTATTTTGTGTGTTCCTGCCTGTGTGTTGTGGGGATGGCAAGAGAGACAGGCACTGGAAAGGGCTATTGGGTGACTGTATTAATCAGCGTTCTTCAGAAAAACAGAACCAGTAGGAAATATCTATATCTATATCTATATTTATCTATCTGGGTGCATTGACTCAATTGTTTCCAGGGCATCCTTTGGACACCAAAATCCACAGATGCTCAAAACCCCTACATAAAATAGTGTAGAACTTGCATATAACCAACACACACCTTCTCATATGATTTAAATGATCTAGATTATTTATGGTATCTAATATAATATTAATGTCATGTGAACAGCAGTTATACTATTTTTCTTCAAATATTTTCAGTCCAGGGTTGTTTGAGCCAGCAGATTCAGAACATCCTCATAGATATACCCAGAAATAAGCTATTTGGACATCCCTTAGCCCAGTTCAGTTGACATGTAAAATTAACTATTCAGTTACATATTAACAATGTCTGGGGAACAAAGAAAGAAAGTAATTTGATCTTCTTGCTCTCACAAGCAAATGGAAAGCATGTTATTTACCACACATACCTCTACCCAACGAAATATGTTGGTTATATATAATCTTGAACTGTTAATTGTAATTCCACTGAATTTACATCATGAAAATGAGATAGCATGATGTGTTACTGATAACAGTAAAATGGGTGTGAAAATTCCTCCATATGGAGTCTCCATATGTGCATATATTTAAGTATAGATTTGAATACATAAGCATTTTTAATAAGGAAAAATACACACTAAACTCCTCAGTATTGGTCACCTTGGGAGCATCAGAAGGGGTAGCTTAACATTTTCTTCCTCTACATCCAGATCATATTGATTTGATATTTCTATAACTTTAAAAACATTGTGGAAACCTCTTTTTCTATTTGAATCTTGTTTGAGCCAAACACCATTTGCCAAGTATGAACTGCTTCCGCTTATCATTATTAATGGTGCTGCATTCATGCAATGTCCTGCTGTTGGAAACCACTGGGACCCTCACAACGCTGGATTTGTGGAGAGGACCGACTGTGTAGGAGGCTTGTCAGAAGTATGAAAACCTGCCAAGTCCTTATTAAGCAAAATTAAGCAAGTCACTGTTAGGAGCTTCCTAAGTACAAGTCCTAACCCCTGGCACTTCAGAATCTGACTGTATCTGGAGTTACTGTCTTTAAAGAGGTCTTTTCATTACAGTTAGGCCATTAGCGTGGGTTTAAACCCACTCTCACTGATACCTTAATAAAAAAGAGGAAATTAGGACACAGGTATGTACAGAAGGAGGACTGGGTCAGGACACGGGGAGAAGAGGAGATCTGCAAGCCCAGGAGAGAGGCCTCAGGATGAAGCACACTGCACACAACTTGATTTTGGACTTCCAGCCTCCAGAACAGTGATAAAATAAATTTATCTTTTTTAAGTCACTCAGTCCATAGTACTTTTGTTTGAGGTGCTGGGAATGGAACTAGGGCCTCGTTCATGCCAGAAAAGCACTCTGCACTGATGTACACCCCTAGTCCTGTATCACCTTGTTATGGCAACCCTGAGTCACTAATATGGTCACCTAATACTCATATATGGTATGTCTTCTCTCTAGCAGGATGTTCAAAAACAAAGACTACTGTCTCATATTTATGCTTAACCATTTGTTTAATGCTTCATCTTTTAACCATTAAAAGTTGTTCCATATTCTTTGCTTTTTTATCCTTAGTAATCCAGCATACTGAGATTAGTCCGATATCCTGATTTTCCAAATAAGGGAACCAAGACATAGAGGGATTAAGTGACTCCATCAAAATTTCATAACAAGGGGTCTCCAGAATCATCAGTTTATCCCTTCCAACTTATCAAATGGAGTATTTCATAATAACTCTCTCAGATGATGCTTATTTCCAAATATATCACCTTAAGTCAGCCAATCCATACTGAGCAACCCGTGTGTGCTGATCCTTCTCAGGAGTTGAGAATATGATGCTGGAGAACATGGCCTCCGTGGGGACCAGAACACGGTGGCCAGACCGGACTGTAGCAAGGGGATAGTGGGAGGGTGGCATTCCAAGCATGGAGGAAGAAGTCTGGCCTTGGCCATATATGTCAGTGGTACCCAGATCTCTCCATTTCTTTTATCAGGTTTAAAACAAAATAATTAATAGAAAGCTGACACCATATTGTTGAATATTCGTTTTATTAAGTAAAAAAAAAACCCAAACTACTATTGCCCACAATTCAACCTCAATTTATATAAGGAACAACACCAAAATGGTAGGGGAATTATATTATCTTTTTAAAGACTTGGAATATGTTTAGCATTATGAAAAAATGGAGTATTCTCCATTGTTAACTCATTTTAGCAGGATAGATTTTGGAGGACTGTTCCTTCTCAAACTTGAATGAGCACCTGTGAATCACCCTGGAGGATTTTGTGAGAATGCAGATTCAAGTTCTTGTTGAGGCCTGAGTTTCTGTGTTTCTCGTAGCTTCTATGTCAGGTTCTTCCTAGAGCTCAGATCATACCTTGAGTAGCAAAGGTCAGTCTATATAGTTAGAAACCAGAAGATTGGCTTGATCACATTGGTATTTTGAGAAATTAAATCAGAGCAAGAAGGAGGACATCAGCCAGCCAAGAACCAGGTTCTCACCATAAACTGAATCTGCCTGAACCCTGGAATTCCCAGCCTCCAGAACTGTGAGAAAACAAATTTATATTATTTAACACACACACACACACACACACACACACACACACGAGGTTAAACCAGACAGACACATGTAAAACTGGTTGTAAATGATTTGCAACTGCATTTAACCCCACAGCAAAAGTTCTGTGGATGTATATTCTGTGGGGTTTGAGAGACGGCATTAATTTAGTTCGCTGATCCTCTGACTCATATCAGGAATTCCTGAACTGGCAGGAGTAATTCACTAAATACGCATTCTTTGAATTTATTATGTATGTATCTTCCCTGATTTAATATTTTTGTCTTAGTGTAGAAATAGAAATTTGGTAGAATCCTTTTAAGTAAGTAAGATGTTTCAATAACAGAAATATCTCCAGCAAAAAAATAAAATGACTTAAAATTTTTGGAAATAAAGCCAGTGGTTGATTTGGAGCCATATTTTCCTGAGGTCTTGAGGAATAACTGGGGCACATGCATGGATAACAGCCTGTTCTATGCCAGGCCTATTAGAAATCAATAGCAGAGCTGATATTCTTGAAGCTTCTGTTACTACTATAGATCCAAATCCAGGCAAGCTGTTCTCATTGCACAGAAAATAAATGTAATAATAATTAGCATACTTACCTTCATGCCTTAATAAGGATTCACTCATGAACATTCATAAAAGGGAAAAGGATGTTTAAAATGCTCTATTTAAAATGATTAATCTTTTTGTTATATCAGATACCTGAGAAAGTAAGAGCAGATGGCAAATTTAGTATCTTACAAATGTTGTTAAGGCTCTGGAATCCAAGGTAGAAAATTGCAAAGTAGAATAACTTGGGAGACATGTGTAAATGTAAAGAAGATCTAAGCTCAGAGCCCAGACAGAATTCCTTAAAAGTTTAATCTAGAGAGATTTCTCACATAGATTTAATAGGTGGTTTTTTTCTCTCTCTTAAAGCTGATTTGAACACCAGCTTTCAAAGGATGTATAGCTTTTCAAGGGGATCTTAAATTCTTTGGATATGTAGTCTATCCATTATCTAACATATGGTACCTCGAATGAACGCAATTCTTGATGTAGTCCAAGCCCAACTTTATGTGATTTCCCACTGACTCATTAACTTCACTTGGTCGTGGAAGAAAAACCAGACAGGCTGGTGGTTTTCCTGCTGTCCTTTAGGTAACACACGAGGCTTAGGCGACTTCTGAAACAAAAACAAGTTCAATTTCAAAATACAGTACAGATGTCAAAAAAGAGTTAAAAACTAAAAAATACCTATTAAGGCTATATTATCAATCATAATCCAAGTAGGTGAGAAGAAATTGAAAGAATACAAGATGCATGGATATCGTTAAAATTTAGAAACATTTAAGAGTCTAGAAGGGAGGCACTAAGTTATGCCATTTATTTATTTAGTTATTTTAATTTGGGGAGGTGGTACTGGGGATTGAACTCAGGGCACTGGAGCACTGAGCCACATCCCCAGCCCTATTTTGTATTTTATTTAGAGACCGGGTCTCACTGAGTTGCATAGCACCTTGCTGAGGCTGGCTTTGAACTTGGCAATCCTCCTGCCTTAGCATCCTGAGCCACTGGGATTACAAGTTTGTGCCACTGTGCCTGCCTAAACTATACTTTTTAAAGATAAAAATAAATTAACTCTCCTAGTTAAACTGATCAAGTATACAAAGAGCTATTATGGCTCACACAGACCTGTGGTCTCTACTTGGGTTCAGGACAATGTTCAGGATATTCACACAATTAACCTCTGAGATGCAGAGAGAATATTGGAATTTCTGTTTACATTTAGTTGTCCAAAAAATAATATACATTAAGTTCCACTGATGCTTACAGTTATAACTGACGTTAGCACCTGTATATTCTCTCTCATCATACACATGCATGCCCATATACATATATAAAATCTAGATACATATGCATACATACATACATACATACATAATAGATATTATATATATATATATATATATATATATATGTGGCTGGATAGATAGATAAATAATGGCTCAATTGGTAGGTGAATAGATGATAGGTAGATAAGTAGATAGATGTTAGATAATGGATAGGTAGGTAGGTAGGTAGGTAGCTGTACTAATTTTACTTTATTTATTTTTTACAGCTAGGACTATAGAATAAACAAACAAACAAACAAACAAAAGTTGAAACTCTCTTGTCTAAAATAAATACCAGGACATTTTTGTTTTGCATTTCCAGAGTCTGGTCATATGACTTTATTTGTCTTCAAGGGGTACAATCTAATTTTTAGATGGAAAGATCACTAACCTATGTTATCTGTAAAATGATTATCTTATGAACTCAGTCTTAAGTTTCTTGCATCAGAGTTTGTTTTCAATAACGTTGTGGGAATGGCAACCCCTGTTTCTGCAGGAGAAAACATGCATAGCCGCCCAGGCAGGCGAGTGTTAGAGAAGCCAGGGAATTTGGAGCTGCTAGGTTTTGGGGTAATGAAGACCATCTTTGCAGAGTAGGGAGGAGCTGAACTCTTTCACCAAGCAGAAGCCTAATAATGGAATAATAGGGTTGCAGGGGGAGATGTGCACTAATTAAGGGGAGCGGGCTCTGAGATCTCCTCACTGCCTCAATTCCCTTCCCTTGCCTCCTGGAGGCCAAGTAGCTCCTGGCCTCCAGGGCTCCATGAAGAACTGACAGTAGTGTGAAATGGTGGCTTTCATTACTTTTCTTTGGCTGATTCCTAGAATATGAGATTTTTACACTGTGAATGGAAACATATGAAGATAAATATTTTAAAAATTTGCAATTAGACTTGCCACCTACAATACATTGCTATGTCATCCATTTCCTCATTTGGAAAGTTGACTAATGTCCAGTGAGTGAGTGCTTCACTCCAGGATGGTTGTAACCAAAGCTTTAGGATTCACAGGTCATAGATGAGTCTGAAATAGTATTAGCCAAAATGTTAAGGGTCAAGGTAGTTAGACCTTTGTTCTGGGTAAGAGAGACTTATAAAGTTTTTTAAAGGCAGGTAAAACAACAAATTAATAACAGATAGGTGATGTCACTCAGCATGGGCTTTTAGGAGCTCATTCTGCAGCAGGGGGCATGGTGGCATAAATGGTCCTGACCCTTGGCAGTAAGGGACTACGGTAGCAGCCAACAGGCATTGGCAATTATGGCCTAAACAAAGGCAGGGAAATATTTATTGTGCTTTGTCCATTCCCATTTCTGCCTTTAAAAGCACTGCTGGTTCAGAAATAAGGTTGTGTGTGTAGTGATTAGGAGTGTGGCTCTTGAAAACTCAGTGTGGATTCCTCACCTACCAGCTCCGTAAGCTTGGGCAAGTGATTTCACAATTCCCTGCTGAACTCTGCAAAGGGCCGTACTCCCCCAAGTACAGTAGGTGTTGGCAGCATTTTATAAAAGCCCAGAATACAGTACAGAGGCCCCTTTCCTGCCATTTCTCTTTCCAAGGTTTCAGTTACTCTCATTCAATTACAAAAAAAAAAAAAAAAAAAAATTATTAAATAGAGAATTCCAGAAATAAAAAAAAAAAATCCTAGGTTTTAAATTGTATAGCATTCTGAGCAACATGATGAAATTGTGAGCTGACTCACTAGGGATGTGAATCATCCTTTTGTTCAGGGTGTCCATGCCCTGTATACTGGTAGTCACTTAGTAGCCATCTCAGATTTTTAAATTTTAACGATATACAGATCGACTGTTGTAGCAAAATAGTGCTTGTGGTTAATGAATCCTTATTTTATTTAATAATAGCCCCAAAGCACAAGAGTAGTGATGCTGGCAATTCACATATGCCTATCACAAAAAAGACCTATTGTTTGTCCATTCTCTATTATACTTTCATAATACACATAAATACACATTTCCGTATGTTTAAATTTTTGGTACTCCATTCAGGGCACTTAGATATAGGAGAACTTGGCAGAAAAGACAGGAAGTGACAAGAATAGCAGTTTCAGCAATTGCTGGTATTTTCTGCTTGGCCATTGCTTATTGCTTTTATCAGCTATTATATCACATTTTTATCCATCATAGAACATTCTGGCCAGAGGTTAATTTACTTTCAGATTTAAGCAATATGAAGAGTGAGCCTTTTCTAGATTCTTCCTTATCACATGACTCTAAAGAGGTATACAGATGATTCCTCCTATCTGGAGAAATGAGTTTTCTTATGTGTTTTGTAAACCCGGTCTTAGTTTGCACGTTCACAGCAAGTGAAGTGGAGAATATGGACAGTTATTATCATGTTTTTCTAAAAAGACACTCATTTACAATATCAAAGGATTCTAAATTCTTTCACCTGAATTTTCCAGATAATTACCCCAATTTTGTTGTGAAGTGATGTGTGAATGATTTTAGATGCCACTTGGGGTATAGAACACAAAATCTGCTACTGATGGAAGAAGTTAAAAGTAATTTGTAATATTTATTATGTTTTGTGGAAGACAAATACAAACTAGTCTTCAGTAATCCTGGATCAGACCATTCATGTTGTTGAAGTGTTCAGAAGGCTAATATAATATATATAATATGGACACATAAGAAAATTTCAGCTACATCCAAAAGATTTCCACAGTCATATCTCAGTATCCTGGGGGATTGGCTCCAGGACCCCCAAGGAGACCCAAATCCATGGATATTCAAGCCTTGTATATAAAATGGCATATTTGTGTATTCCTTCACATATTTCGTCATCTCTGAATTACTTACAATAATGCAACATAAATGCACAGAAATAATTTGATACTGCATTATTTAGGGAATCATGATGAGAAAGTGTCGTCACATGTTCAGGACAGACAAAATTTACCCCCAAATATTTTCCATCCATAGTTGGTAGAGTTTGCAGATGTGGAACCCTGAGGTCAGAGTTTACAGATGAGGAACCCTCAGGTCAAGGTGTGCATGTCACACCTTGTAGTGACACGGTTTTCAGTTTTTAGGGGAGGAAAGATAAGTGAATTTAGGATGGTCCACCGGTGTTAGTCCCGAATTTGGAATGGCTTCAAAGTGCCCTGTGCAGTGTGTGCTGAGGAGACAGAGGGCTCATTTCTGCTCAGCTCTTTGGCCTGACGTATGATCCTGAAGCATAGTTATTCTAAAGCTATCCAGATAAGACTGCTTGGTGGAAAGTGGTGTTGGTGTGGTAGTTTGGGAGTTCTAGCCACTTCTGGGGCAGGAGAACCATTGACTCCTCCCTTTCCATCTCTGTTTCGTTCTTCTCACCTTTTCTTCCTACCTACACCACTTTCTCTTTTCTCCTCTAAATGCTTATAGTTTTCCATTTGTTCTTTGAATAAACTACTATCTACTAAGAGAAAGAACAAGTTCAATGGAAGGCATTGGCTCCATGGCACATTTTGGGGGCATTTCAGTTTTGTGACATGATGCGTGAAGGTGTTCCGGAATGTTCCTCAGCCCTGTTGGGACAGGTGGGTGACTCAATAGCAGCTGGGATCAGTGACTGTCACCAGTTTTCACAGGGCACTCTCATAGCTGGCCATGCTGTCTCATCATGAAACAATTCTGAAAAGCCTGGAGAGCAAAGCCCTGAATGGCTTCGTGTGTGTGTGTGTGAGTATATGTGTGTGTGAGTGTGTGTGTGTGTGTGTGTGTGTATGTGTGTTTATACAAACTAAGATGGCTACAATGTCACCAGGCCATGTAACCTTGTGGGACCACCATCACCCACAAGGTCTGCGGTTGACTACAACATTGCTACGTGGTGCGTAACTAAGGTCATCCCTTCCCAATGCAAGTGTTCCATTTATCCTCTAACTCAGGTTAATTGATAAAATGTCCTTAGCTCCTTGCCCATGGTTATAGCTCTGTCCTCTGAGTTCCTTTGGTGGGCATAATCTTTTCTACATATCCTACCTCTCAAGAGTGTGTTTTATTGACTGTTGTTGCTTTTAGTGTTTTTGTCTGTCACGTGCAAATTTAAAACTTCAACAAGAGGGAATGTCTTGTTTTGTGATGTCCCTCCCCCAGCATGTGGCACAGAGCTTGGTCTCCATGGGGCAGTGCATCTTCCTGATAATTAGTTTGCAGTCTAGATAAGATATTCTCTGAGTCTTAGCAGCATGGGCTGTCCAAGGCCAAGTCTCCTTCCAGATTCAGCCACTCCTCAGGGGTGTCAGCCTTGGTGGTTATGGTCTTTGGCTCCTTCTGCATTCAGGTATGCTGTCTGGCTCGGCTGACCCAAATACAGTCTAGCAGACAGACAAAAATGAACCTGTGAAGAGGACTGCAAGTTCAAGGCCAGCCTCGGCAACTTAGTGAGGCCCTAAGCAACTTTGTGACACTCTGTCTCAAAATAAAAATACATAAATAAAGAGCTCTGGGGATGTTGCTCATTGGTTAAGCACCTCTGTGTTCAATTCCTGGTGTGTGTGTGTGTGTGTGTGTGTGTGTGTGTGTGTGTATAAATCCACCTACAAAAGCATGTGTGTGCCTAATAAAACTTTCTAAAAATCTGAGAAGGAAATGGAAGAAGTATTTTGCCTGTTTCCATTCAACAGTGGAAACAGTTTCAAATCACACAGTTGTCTTAGTAGGTCCTGCAGGTGCCTACCCACTGGGTGGCTGCACTGGCCCGTGTGCTAGGTGGGGTCCTGCCTCAGCCCCTGACTCCTCTTTTCTCCTTTCAAAAGTAACCCTGAGCTCTGCCCTTCCCTACCGCCTAAAAATCACACAAGCAGGCACCACCACCTATTTCTCTCCCTTTCTCTACAAAGTGACTCCCCAGGCACCTGCCGATCTCATTGTTTTTAGAGGGTTTTTTTTTTGTGACCCCCAGTAAGGTATTCAAAGTTCCTTTCTCAGAAACTTCCCTCTCCCACTGGAAATATGACAAAACTGTTAAAATATAACTTTTTTATGAAAATCTTGTTACATGACAAGAATTGTTTACTTCAGGGTTATCAATGTCCCTTTTGTTAAATTGCTATGCTATCGTTAAAAGACCTCCTTTCCCCTTTTTTCTGGGTTGCTCATGCTGCTACAATGTCCCATCTCTGTTAGCTCTTGAATTCTTTCCTTGTGTCCACTAGAATCAGCATATACCAGTATCAGTATATATATCAGGATATGGACTCCCTCTGTGGTCAAGATTACTAACATCTTCAAATTGGTCATATTCCAAACGTCTTTCCCACAAAACATCCTAGTTCACTTTTCTAATAAGACTGTAGTTCATAATTCTAAATTTTCTCTGATTTCTTCATCCTTCCTGGTGTTGTGAGTATCCCAATAACTTCTCATCTGTGGCAATTGTTCCTCATTTTCTGGGGGCAGGAGTGGCTGATAAGGGGACATGGCACAAATCATCCTGGTGATCTTATGGCTTCTTAAGCAGCTCCGGTCCCTGTCCTAACACAAACTAAAAACCAGGCAGGTGGTGCTGCTGATTCTCATTTTTGAAGGATGATGTCTAGTTTTATAAAAACAAGCTGAATAACTACCAGTTTTAAAAACAAGTCTAACATAATATTTTTATTATAAAATAGTAGTTCACAATGGCAATGTGATATAAAGATCCACCGATGAAGGATTAGAGTTCAGGGGGAAAAAAGTGTGGATATCCACACGAGGTGGAAGATGTCCATTTTGTTAGCTGGGAATACTCGCTCCTTGGAGATAAAAAAATAAAATATCATACCATGAAAAGTAGAAGCTTAAACAGCAGTTTTACTAACTCCCGAGAAAAGCCACTGTGGATATTTTTTAAAGATTTTCTCCTGTCCTCCCACAGGCTTGGAACTCCTCAGCCTCCTATCAAACCAAAGAACCTCAGAGAAGTTTTCCTGGCCTTCGTTTCCCAGCAACACCACACTGTCCTCTTGGATAACAATAGCTTCCCTTTATCCGTGATTACAGATACCTACAGGCAACCTTCATCTGAAAATATTAATGGAAAGTTCCAGAAATATTGAATTTTTAAAAAAAAAATTACGGCGTATGAATTATTCTGCTTTATTATTGTTTGCTAGACTCTTCCTGAATTCATAAATTAAAATTCATCATAGGTATGTGTAGGAAAAATCATAGTCTCTATAGGAGGCAGTACTGTTCATGGTTTCAGACATCTATCTACAGGAGTCTTGGAACATAAAACCCCTGCAGATCAACAGGGACTACTGCATTCTACTTTATAAAAAGAGCATAGTAATAATAATTTTTTAAAAACCTAACCACCAAAACTTCCCGTTGACATACTGTTGGACACAGGGCAGGAACACTGCACGGCAGGCTACAGGGGCCAGGAGGAACCACACTCCACAGGAGGAGCGGCTGGCCATCAGGGTGCGTGGCCCCATTTGCTCCTTGATGGGCAGTTTCTGCAGCTGTGTCTGCATCAACCCCCAGACTCCCTGCGGGCTCCTCCTGGGGCCCTTAGGCAGCACCTTAGTATGATGCCCAGCTGTGGCTTTCTCTGGCTACCTTGATCAACCCGAGTAGCCACATTTCTGAAATTAATCATTCTTTCTTTCTTCATCTCAGTGCTGATCACACCTAGGGCTGACTGAACAGCCTGCTACCACCAAACCACATCCCTAGCCTCCTTTCTGGAAATTCCTGAGATTTTGGAGTTCTGAGGTTTCCATTTCTCGTGGTTGAATAGTCATGGATGTACTTGGTTTTAAGCACATTTTCTGCCATTTGACGGGGGCTCTGTGGGCAGAGAGGAGAAGCAGTAGTACTTCTCCGTTGGCAACAACAACAAAAAAAAGTGTTACTGTGTCATTTTGCATTTCTCTGTTTCCTGGCTGGTTTATGGCACCCCTTTTATTTTTAAGGAGTAACTTTCTAGTTATCATCCCAGGGATGAGGTAGATCCTTGACAAGATAAGACTTGCTGACACTAAAGAAGAGAGTTCAAATCATGACATCCAGGTGTGATATGCAAGATGGTCACTAAATACTCAATAGGAGGTGCCAGCTGGACAGGAGAGGCACATCTGTAGTCCCGGCACTAGGGAGGCTGAGTCAGGAGGTTCATTTGAGCATAGAAGTTTGAGAGTAGCCTGGGTAACATAGCATGATCCTGTGTATTGAATCAAAGACCAGGAAAAAGCAAACAAACAAATAAAAAAACCAAGCCCCTGGCAAATTAGGTAGGTGCTATGGTCCAGGTAAGCACTTTGCTTTTGCACTGCTCCAAGAGTTACAAAGTTCTTCCTGAAAACTCGGTATTTTCCTTTCTTGCTGTCACCCATTTGTAGTATCCTTTTCAGGACCTCAGAAGGCCATACCCTTCTCTAGATAACTTACCAAATGTTGTATTAGCCCTTTCTCCTATTTATGTGAAATCCCCCATCTCCTTTGGAATGTTTTCTGTTGTACCTTTTATCAAACAGGTCCCTTAGGGACAGAGGACTTGGTTTGGACCCTGCCTGCATTAACACAACCCGACTCTCCATAGTGCCTTGACTCACAGCAAGCTTAAAAAAAACAAAAGTGCCTCCCCTTATTGTTTTTCTCCTTATCATGAATTCACATAGTATTTTTTTTTTCTCTCTTGTTATGTCGAGGATTGAACCCAGAGCCTTGTGCATGCTAAGCAAGTACTCTAACACTGAGCACCCTCAGCCCCCCGGATGGTCTTTTTTAAAAT
This sequence comes from Spermophilus citellus, assembly GCF_964194105.1. Classification (NCBI taxonomy): domain Eukaryota; kingdom Metazoa; phylum Chordata; class Mammalia; order Rodentia; family Sciuridae; genus Spermophilus; species Spermophilus citellus. Next base: position 1,131,812 of record NC_138198.1, on the reverse strand, counting down.
GTAGGAACCAGACTTTACATTGCACCTGTGTCATAGTTGACGCTTTTTGATTCATCTCATCCATTCTGGGCTGTGAAAGGCTTTCAGGTCCTGACTCTTTACAACATTCACAGAGGAGTCAGCCTCAGGCCTCCTCCGGCTGCCTGTAAAATACTGAAGAGAGAGGCCCAAGGCCAAGCCAGGCCACACATGCTCTAGCAGCCCAGAGAATTAGGAGAGAAAAGTGGCAGCTGTGGCCAAAGGACAAAAGTGCATGGCGTGTGTGTGTGCGCTATCGTCACTCCCTTTAACGCAAAGCACCATGCTTTGCAAAATATGAAAGTGCGAGAGACACAACATGTCCCAAATCGGGCCTTGGCTTGCAGTGGCAGTCAGAAAGACCATGGCCCCTCTAAATGGGATGCTCTGTTGGGCTCTACCTGTCTCTATTTTCTGCCCAACATGGTGCAGGTACAGAGTGAGGACTGAGTCACTGTGCACCTGTTCTGCCTTCTCTCAACTCCTTTACCCACTTCTGGAATAGAAAAGAGGTCAGTGTGGAAATAGGGCTTTGGTCAGGAGTTACCTATTGAGAAAGCTGTGCCTGACTGACACCCACCTCACTCTGCCTCAGAAGGACATGTGGAGGTCAGTCACACCATGTGCCACAGGACAGTGGAGCATCTTGGACAAATAATCAGGAACAATTTAGTTGGGATGATGCTTTTTTTCCCTGAAGTTATATAACTTTTAAACCAATGCCTGAAGATGTAGAGCTATTATTTACAGTTATCACGAATAAATCTTTTATTTTGTGGTGTTGGAGAGTTTTGTATGTGCAAGAAAAAAGCTCTACCACTGAGTTATAGCCTCAGCTCATGACCACATCTTTAAAAAATAAAAAATCATTATACATACTCGGACTACATATATATGTCGGCCTCTGGTAATTGATGTGTTCTTTGAAATTCTGGAAACCAAATAAAAATAGTTATAAGCTAAATAACTATTTTTATTCCCTAGACGATTTATACACCAGAACTGTTAAGATTTACAACATAAAAATGTTTCCATCCTTATTACCCACTCTTTAAAAGCAGCCTTTCATCTAATAAACGGGGTCAGTGACTCAACTATCTGCATCCCTGTGTCACACTTAAAAGGCAGATGACTAAAGGCAAATTAATGCCAGACAGCCTGGTTTTTCTACTTTAAAAAAAATTATAGAAAAACTATATTTTAAAGAAAATGATATAACAGTGAATATTAGCAAATTAGTCTCAGAAAAGAAAAGTCCTTGTTATTTTTTCTCTCTCTAGAAGGTTTCTGAAGTTGTTAGAGTCTAGAAAACAAACGATCTGCTCATGTACACTTCCGTTTTTCCTTATTCAGAAGGGGAAATTGCCTCGTATCGGTTAAAAAATAAACTTCAATAAGTACTTGGATCACTTAAAATTGTTTTTCCATTTTCCATTCAAATCAAGTGCAATGGAACAGAATGTCTGTGTTGTCACCAATCCTTTATTGAAACTGGCAACTTACACGCTTTATAATAGAACAACAAAAATAATGTCCGATATGTACAGCCTTTGTGTGGACTATGTGACTATACACAGGGAAGGGTGAGAACGTAACCTCATCTTCATCATAATTTGTGCACACAAAGACACTCAACAGACAACATGTGCACACAACAGTGAAATGACAACATGGGTCCAGTGAAAACTGAGCATCATACAAAAACGTATCCATCCATTGCAAATGACAGCTTCCTAAATATCCAGCTCTTAGTCAGTAGTGATTTACCCGGAGTCTGAAGCAGAGATGGGTTGTGTGGCTATGAGTCTCTTAAGTGAGACCACCTCTGCAGATAAGTTTGCTATCCCCTGCTTCAAGTACAAATTCTCCGCATCGGAAACTTTGTAGCCACTGTCTTTAATTTCCACCACTCCAGTTTTGAAACCATTCTGAGTTTTGCCACTCAGTTCTTTTGGATGCCAGTGTTCCGATTTGAGGGACCAATCTTGAATGTTTGTCACTTGCACTGAGAAAGGCGTGAGGGAAGAATGTACCATACTCCGGGGACTATGCTTTTCAAGTTCAAAATGTCTTTTCGACGTCATGTCGACGGGCAAGGAAAGTTTTTGCGTGGTCTCGAAATCATTATCGAAGGCTTCGACTTTGATCTGCATGGCTTTGGCTTTGATCCGAAGCTTGTGAGGCAAGGCTGAGGAATTCACTTCGGGGACTTTCACCACGGTCGCATGCCCACGTTTCAGTTCCACTGGAGAATGGATGGGGCCCTTGGGAACCTGCTGCTCGTCCTCCCCGTCGGATGACTTGCCCACGACACCGTCGTCAGTTTCTGAAGTTCTGGGAGAGTTGCTGGAGGATCTGTTGACTTGCAGGAGAGGTGGAGAGTGTGAGTAGCCAGAAAAAGAACTCCCCAGATAGTTCTGATAGATGGAGGCTGCATAGGAGCCCCGGTCGTCTCTGGGCTCCTTGGCATAGTGGTCGAGCTCCATGGGCTCTTGCTTGATGACGTGGAACTTGTTGTCAGGACTTCTGCAGCTGCCCTGCCCAGGACTCTCCTGCGTGTGTTCCACGGAGGACACCTCGGACATGTCGGACAGAGAGCTCTGCGGAGAGTGCTTAATGACAGAGATGCAGCTGCTGGACACGATGGAGGGTTCCTGCTCGTCCACGAAGGAGCCCACGGTGGCCTTGGAAGTCTGGTAGTCTTGAAAGTACACAGCTGGAGAATTGCTGAGCTTCTGAATCTCTTGGGCATACGCTGTGGAGCTAATTAAACCAAACTTTAATTTCAGGGAAAGCAGTTCTGCTTTTAAAGTGGCGTTTTCTTCTCCCAGCGCAATGAGTTTGTTCTCTAAAACCAGGTCATTCAGCCGGCGCTTCTCCCGAGACCTTTTGGCCGCTTCATTGTTTTTCCGCCTTTTTTCCCAGTACATGGCATCTTTCTTCTCATCGGGAATGAATTCCCGTTTCCTCCGACAGGCGGAAGATTTGTTTTTCCCCACGCTGCCTTCGTTCAGAAGCAGCTCTTCACCTGTGGCCAGGTCCTCCGTGGTGGCTTCAGTTAAGGCAGAACTGAGTACCATCCCTTTGTCCCCGTGGCTGGAGGTATCCAGAGATGCCTGCTCCTTTTTGATGGTCTGCATTTTTCTCAACTGCATCAGAAACAACCTGACCCTATAAATGCAGAGAAGAACAAGTGATTTCCCCAGGATTCTGAACAGCTTTGGGAACTGGCTTCAAATCCATCAATACTCTTGTCCTGCTGTCGTCGGAGATTCACCTGCCAGGCTCCTCTTCTTGAACAGAGTAGGGTCTTCCTGGTGATCTGCAATATACAAAAAGAAATAGTTATTTATTCGGACAAATCTTCGTTGCCAGTTACATAGACTGTGCTCAGCATTTACGGAATATAGGCATGGCAATTCTTTCCTTGGAAGAGCATGCAATCTTTTTTTTTTTTTTTAATCATTTTTCATTGTAGATGGACACAACATCTTTGTTTATTCTTATGTGGTGATGAGGATCAAACCCAGTGCCTCATACATGCTAGGCAAGTGCTCTACCACTGAGCTACAGCTCTGGCCCCAACAGCATGCAATCTTGAAAAGGAGGAAGTACCCAAATATCTCTACTGTCATCTACAGGAGATTAAGTGGTCCAGAGAATGAGAAACCAAACAAAAATAAATAAAATAAAATAAAATAAAACCACCTTTGTCCTAGGAAAAATAGTGGCAAGCTGTGTCTAATAAGGGAGAAATGGTTGGGTGTGGCAGGTGGCGGAGAGCCATTATAGGAAGGAAATTACAGATAGCCTCCAGTTGGTAAGTTTCTAAATAATACTCGCATATTGTGTTGTTTCTGAATAATTTTTGATAACCCTGACACCACTGCTGAACAAACAAGGTCACCTCTTCAAAGGAACATTGCTAGGTAAACTCTTTTAAGACCCATGAATAAGTTCTGCAGTCATACTTGGAAGAAAACATAAATGGAATTACTTTTTTTGTACCAGGGATTGAACTCAGGGGCACTTGACCACTGTGCCACATTCCCGGTCCTATTTTGTATTTATTCAGTGACCGGGTCTACTGAGTTGCTTAGTACCTTGCCATTGCTTGAGGCTGGCGATCCTCCTGCCTCAGCCTCCCAAGCCACTGGGATTACAGGCATGTGCCCCTGAACCCAGCGGAGCTAAATATTTTACTTCCAAAGAAACTAAAATAAAAGCCACGTTAACAACAGTTATTATGGATTTTAATCTGCATCTTCATGTAGACATAAACCTGCCTGTCACATCCCTGACTGCCTGATGGGCTTAGAGCCCAGGACATTCCAACGAGTGACTCACCAGACCTGAATGAAAAGGGTTCCTGTCCATAAGGCCGTCACTTCAGAAACACCTGTGCTCAGGAGATTAGAAACGTCCCTTTTCCTGACTTCCTTCAAACTGATTTATCAAACAATCAAGATCAAAGCCTCCAACATTTTTTTGTGTCCTGAAAATTCTGTTATTGTAGATTTCCGTTATAGAGTAGCTTTGAGACTAAAATGAATAGTCACTGTTCAAAGGGATTTATTATTATTATTTTTTTAAAGTCCAGGGCCCTTTTGAAACTTCAAATTAAACCAAGAGAATATAGTTGTGGAAAGAACTTCTTTCAATTTTACTAATTAGTTTCAAATAAAATATAACAACTCAGAGATAGAATCATCAACTAATTTCTTCTCTCTTGGGTGACATATTTATAATATTCATTTGGCCTGACTTTTTTTTTTTTTTTTTTTGAGGTGCCAGGGATGGAAGACAGGGCCTCTTTACTACACCTGGTAGGTAAGCACTCTACCACTCTACTTCCAGCCCCAACACTTTCTTTGATGTGAGATAATAAATCTGTATTATGTGCCCAAAAGCACTCTTTTCACAGTGGTTTTGGGGCCTATGTTTCCAGACACTGATTCTATAGTTTTCCAGTTGGAATACTTTTTGGAAGGCGGATGTGGACAACAACTCTTCTCTTGCTCCACTTGTCTAGCTCCATCCCACCGTATTGTAAAGATGTCGTGTTTTTAGGGCTGGGGTTGTGGCTTGCCTTGCATATGTGAGGCACTGGGTTCAGTTCTAAGCACCACATAAAAATAAATAAACAAAATAAAGACATTGCAACCATGTATAACTAAAATTTTTTTAAAAAAGATGTAGTGTTTTTGTTTTACATCACTATTTTTTTTCTTATGCACAGTTTTACAATGACTAGTGAAGTTTGATTTCATCAATTGTAAAAGCCTGCCAGATCCTTTTGTCTTTTCGGTAGCAACAGAAGGCATGATGTCATGATTTCAGGATCATAAAGACTAAGGTTTCGTGCCATTTTTCTGTCCACTAAACTGAGAAAACACAGTCCAGGAAACTGCTGGTCACAACTCAGAAGTGTGACTGTTAGCACTAAGCTTGTTTTTTGATAACGACACTTTAAAGAGCAACAGTGACCAGGCATGCGTCACAGTAGGCAGGGATCAGGATGTGGCAGTGATGGAATCTGTCTATTGATCACCTGGTGAAACATGATTTCCCATCCTCTCCACTCAGGTTTCGTCTCTGGACGTGACGACCCATTTTGCACTACGGATTTCTTGCTCAAGTGCGTACTGCCGTTCAAAAGTGAAATGGGTGGCAAAGCAAAGAGTGAGAAACTCTAGCTAATGAAGCCCAGAGACCTTTTCTTATCCCAGGAGCCTTTCAAAGCTGAACTGAATCTTCAGGTTGTCCTTCTTTTAACTTCGAGTTTTTCAACATCACACTGTATCTTGCACACTATTATTCTGGGTATTTTTTTTTTTTTCCATTTGAGAATTTTTCTCTTCCATGCATTTTTAAAACCTGTCCTTTCTTTTTTTGGTGAGGTTGGGGGGATGTACCATGGATTGACTCAGCAGTACTGGATCACAGAGCCCCATCCTCAGACCTATTTTATATTTTCTTCAGAGACAGGGTCTCACTGAGTTGCTTAACATCTCGCTTTTTCTGAGGCTGGCTTTGAACTTGTGGTCCTCCTGCCTCAGCCTCCAGAGCCACTAGGATTACAGGCATGCACCACTGTGACTAGTTCCTTTCCTTAAAAAAAAAAAAAAAAATCACATTTCCTTTACATCGTCCCACAATTCTTAGTCTTCCTACACGTTCATGACTTCTCTCCACATCGAGTGATGGGGACCCTTTTCAACCTCCTGGCCCCAAACTGTGTGCTACTTACAGGAACACGGGGTGTGTCAGCGGCAGGCAGACATCAACATGCTGCACAGAGAGCTGTAATTTAGCTAAGGTAGGCCCCTTGTCTTAAAATCTCTTTACCCCTTTCTTCTAGATGTCTAAGTACTGTATGTCCAACTTATCATCTCCACAACTTTGTGGGTCCATGAAAACCTACAAACAGGCTCATTTCATTTTAATCATCTTCTTATTTGATTCTTACCACCTGTCACTATGAATCTGGACATCCTCCCTATCTCTACAACTCAACTGGCAATCACGACCTGCCATTTTAGCATCTTTTCTGTATGTAATATTATGTATCAAATAATCTTGCAGTGGTGGGAAGAGTGTGTCAGCCCTGTGAGATAACAAAGAGGTGCCGATTGCATACATTGTGTATCTTTCTAGGTGTTTCTCCTATGTCTAACTAGACTGTGGAGGGCTTCAGGGAGGAAACTGAAATATATCATATTCTTCTAGCAACAAACTGAAGATATGAGGTACTCGACATTGGATTGATGGTCATCCATTCACCTTACAGAAGAGTTCTATAATCACAAAAGTTTTTAGGATGTTTCCTTTCTTTGAGATAAATGCCATTTATCATTTAATATTTTCTGTGTGAATAAGGGAAATTGTTTTTTAAACAGAGATTCTTTTATTCAACACATGGAGAACCTACTGTGTACTGAGCTACACTGGGCCCATATAAAAGGGAAAGAAAACCAAACCCCCAAAAGCTCAGTCCTTGCTGTCAGAATTGGCAGCCGAACACAAGAGATAACCAGAATTAAGGTGCATGGACAGAGTTCCCACAACAGAGTCTGTAAGCTGCCTTTTTCTTGTCACAAGGACAATAACAAAAACAATCATCATAGGTGCTATTTATTGAACACTTACTATGCTCCAGGCACTGGGGGGACTGACCTGCTTTATTTCATTAACCTTCCCAACCACCACTTTCAGAGGAGAAATTTCAAGTTCAAGGAATCACACAGCTTGTTAAACAGCAGAGATCTCAGCCCAGCTCAGCCCTGGCTACAGTTTCTTTGTCAGTAGCCTCTCCCACACTGGCACAGGGCTGCTCCCTGCAATGCAGTCTCATCCCTACACAGTCCTGGCTGTGTTCCTCCCGCTTCTGAGTCATGCATTCCCAGTCACTAAGTTTCTCGGGGAATTAAGGCACTTTGAGTTGCTGTCTTAACTTCCAGATGTTGTCCTAAACCAACAAAGGTACCTACCCCCTGGAACTATTTCCTGTGTTCCTTGGTGTTGTTTCATATTCTGGTGGTACTTAAAGGAATGGAGAAAACATTTGATCAATTTTCACATCTCTGCTAAATTTAATCTCCAGGATCCTACCTAGGTTAAGATAGAGGAAAAGAAATACAGCTGTGGACATTGTCACCTGTGATTTGTTTTTTTTTTTTAAAAAAAAAAAAAAACAAAACCCAAACTGTATCCATTTCAACAGAAGAGAACAGTCTCTCTCTAACCCTGGTGTAACTCTCCTGTAGAGGAACCAGATAAATCCCAGGGACTGAGCAAGGAGGCAGAGATTATGCAGCAGCCCAAAGCAGAGATGAACTCTGGACTGTTTACATCTCCTAGCAAAGAACCTAAGGCAAGTGCAAAAGTGGTTGACGAAGCCTTCTAAAAGCATCAGCATTTACGCTCACCCAACAACTTTATTTCAAATCCCAATATTTTCCTTTATGATTAATTTGACAATTACTTCATCGGTGCGTCATCTTTGCAAATCAACATTTAATGCTGCGGTACATTAGTCACCGCTTATGTTTCTTTTTTTGGTGAATAATTGACACTAAATGCCAATTCTATGATGTTAGCATATTCGGCACCATTAACTTCATTACACCCATTAGATGATAGGACTGTTTCTTAAAAACACAAATAAAAAGAGAAATTTAAGAGCAGGAGTCATTACATGCCAGCTGAGACATTTTTCCATACCTAATGTGAGGATGGCATTACTGCCCACTCCTTTTTTTTATGAAACGTCACATGGTTGCTACAAGCAGGAATTGTATTTCGTAAGCCTGGATTTTTTAAGTTTATTTAAGTCAGATGACCTAAATATTGTTTTTTCATTAAAAGACCTGATCTTGATCTACAAAGTTCTCTAAACAAATACAACTTTATGACAATTCTAGACCAATGTTTTCCTTGAGGACTCATTTATATTTATAACAGAAGTGTATCTTTGCTTGTCTCTACCTGATCTTTCTCTGAGATAAGTCTTTACAAGACCAGAAAAGAATAAACACTTTATTTTGAGCATTTAAAATTTTACTAATCATTTAGCCTCAATATCCACTTAAGAGAACATCTTGCTATGTGTCATCTTGTTCAAAGTACATTAATCACTGCCTATGTTTCTTAACATTAACAAATGTTAAATAACTTAATGTTATTTTCTCAACATTAAGTTTTGTTGCAAATTGCTTCTTTATTTGGATCTTAAAATTCTGTCAATACAAGGTGAAATGCAATGTGATGTGCCTAGTGGTTTGGAAATATTTTCATAGAAATATCTCGTTTTCCTCCTCTACTCTCTGAATATACTGTTCACTCTCTTGGATGTTTAGATAACAGTAAAGAAAAAAATTGTTTTCGAGCTAAACTTAAGTTACATAGACCTGTAAACCATCTTTCCACTAAAAAGGCTGTTGCTAGTTTTTGAGATAAATGCCATTTTCATGAAAAAATAAAATCAATCCATCATTTCACAGGACTTTATACCTGTCAACTAGTAAGACTAGCAAAATGTTAACCTACATTTTCTCAGAGTGGGTAAAATCCAGGATGTGTGCATAAATGAAATGCTTTACATTCTATGTGTAAGGGGAAAAAATCTAGCATTTTTAGATAAAATAATAAAGGAATTCACATGTACAACTAAGGGATCGTGAGTGATGTAAAAATTCAGAAATGCTGAAGCTATAAGGGGATTTTCTAATCATGATCATTAAAAATAGAAAGACTTTTTAAATTAAGAAAACTAAACGTTTCCAAATGGCCAGCTAAAGGCTCACATGAACACTATAGTTCCATCTCTAGTAAGAAGTTAGAAAGAAATGTGTACTTAGTCAAGACAGGGAAAACACACACACACACACACACACACACACACTCTCTCTCTCTCTCTCTCTCCCCCCCCCCCCCCCTCTGCCAGAATCTATTCTAGCACAGCAACAAATTGACCTAGTTTTTTCTATTTGGGTACATCTGTAAATAAATGTGTCAAAACCTGATCTGGGTTTACCATAAAGGAAAATATTTCAAGTTCAACAAAGGACTAATTGAAAATTAGATTTAAACTTATTAACTAGGATGACAACATTGCATTTTATTACAGCATTGATACAATTTAGTCATTGAAATATGAAATAGTGTAACTTGACATTCTTTTTAAGAGGCTACTGTAACCTAATGCACAATGAAATTATTCTGAAAATTGCAGAGCAGAGAACACTGACACATCCAAACAACTTCACAGCTTGGGAAATAAAGACAGCAGTCATCAGAAGGAGCCGGGGAGACAGGGGGAGGTGGTGGAACAGATGTATTAAAAAAAAAAAAAACTATAGAAACTTCAAACAGGGGATGACTATTGTCTCGAAACTTTTGAAAAGATAGTCAATCAGCCTAACAACTAATCTGAAATCTTAAGGGACACCAACAATCACAAAGTAATCGAGTTGAAGGAGATGCTGCATTAGACAAGCACTAAATGAAGTATAAGGACAAAAATGTTGTGGGGTGTGGGTGGGAGGGGAAGGGGAAAGCAGGGCAGAGAAAGTTCTTGAATATTGCTCAGCGATACTGGAGGATCATCCCAATTCTACCCAGCTAGGCTTTCTAATTCCTTGTTCACTTTCCTAATCAGCAGATGATTGCAAATGTCACTTATTTTACTCTATGCCTTATGAATAGAGTTTTTTTTATGTTTATTTTTAGTGTGTATTTGAAAGCCACTTAAATACAGTTTAAGATCCCTAGAAAGGGAATAAAAGACACCATATCCTGAAAACTATAAGACTTACAGGTATCATTCAATGAAACTGAGTCTTCAAAAAAACAGATTATTAAGGAATGGCATCTAGTAAATTCCTATTAAACTTTAAAAACGAGATTCTGCTCTTGAATTAAAACCATTTGAACAAATTATTCTTTCTTTTAAACTACAGGAAAGTTGTTTGCAATGAACTGTGAGAGATAATTGGGGGTGATGGTAATAAAAATTCATTTTGAAACTGAAAAACTCTTATGTAATGTCTGTGATCAAAGGTCAATGTCTTTCAACATTCTCTACGAGTGCGATCTGGATAAAAATCAACTTAAATATAATTTAGAAAAATAACAGGATACCAAACAATGGGCTAATCCTGTGAAATACAGGCATACCTTACAAAAACAAGAAATGAATATTATAGGAAATTTCTATTACATTGTTTCTGTTATATTTGAATTGAATCCCAAGTGTGCTCTCACTCCTCAATACAAATTAAAAATAAACAACTTTTAACAGCATCGATGCCATCTGGATTACAATGGAAATAATGAAGTACGTGTGATTTTCAACTTGGTTAAAAATAAAGTCCAGGCATGATGACTGCACCTTTTCCACCCCATGCTGCAATCACATCTACATCTCAGAACTGACTCTAATGACCACACAAGGTCAACTAGAAAAATCCACTCAGGAGTGAGTCAGGCACATTGCTCAACCTGTGTGTGAAAGGGCTCTCACAAAAGGTTTTAATTTTCAGATTGTTGCATCATAGTGATGTTATAATTGCACTTCAGCAAGATAAGCCCTTAGCACAGAAAAGGAAATTGTTACAAAAATTACAGTGATCTTGCACTCACTCTCATTGAAGGAACAGAACAGAAAAAGGGGTTGTGACAACCACAGCTTCCCATCTTTTTGAGCTCTGGGCTGCTGATGCGCATCTTTGAGCTTCCATTTCCTCATCTATAAAGTGGGGATGATGACAGGGCCCTCCACACTCTGCCTGACACCTGTAGAGTGTTTATGAAATATTACTTCTTAATCTCATTTCTGAAGAATGACCAACATGAAGGCAATGCTGACTACTAACTAGGTCCAGTCCTTTCTGCCCTTCACCAGTCTTGGCCAGGCACTGTCCTGTGTCACAAATATGCAATTTTCTCAGGTTAGTCGAAAGGGCCAAATATGAATAGTCTCACAGGGCTTAATTTTAGTTTTCAACCATGTAGCTAGATACATACATTCCCTTATAGGGGAGATTCTCCAAGGAGGGTCAAAGCAGCCACTGACTATCTCAGACCAGAGTATTAGAAACAGAGATCATGCAGTACCAAGACCACAAGTCACAGAAAGTCCCAGGAAACTGGAAAAAGACAAATTGCTTCTGCATAAATCAACTCATCTCTCTGCTCCTTCACGCAGACATTAACTTAATGATTTGGGATGTCTTCAGTTCTTCGATCCTGTCAAGAATTCCCTTCAAACTGAAATTAACACAAACATAATGGGCAGTGTTCAAAATAAATCATTAACTGGAACAAAAATGTCTCTCAAGAAATATCTTTACAGATTTAATGACAATATCAATTCTTACTGCACAGAAATCTAGGCAGAGAAAAATGGTGACCTTGTACATGAATCCTGATTACTGGTCATTCACTTGCTGAACTCCTCACAACTGCCTTGCTCCATGGATGTGATTCCCTCAATTTATCCTGAAAGCTGGCAGAATCATAGTAGAGTCAGAATATCACTGGCTAGGCCCGGGAACCGGGGAGCGCATGCGCCTTTTGCACCTCACCAAGGTGGGGTATCTAACTGCAGGTAGCCTGTAGTAAGAGGGAAACTGGCTAGGGACAGAAGTGTCACATATGGACCCTTAGAAGCCAAGCTTTCGGTCTGTTTTCAACAAAGAGCAAATTGAGTTGATACATTCTCAAAGAACATCTGCTAAGTCTCCGTGACTGCACTAAATTACTGCTTGAGCCCAATTTTGGAAGTCTTCAAGCCCGAGTGGAGTACTGTGCAGTTCTTTCACGGCCGCAGAGAGCATTTTGATTTTGTTTTATTTTGAACTTGGGGCAACCGAGTTCCCTTTGGGCTTTGATCACAAACTAAAGACTTAAAAAAAATAAGCATTATTTTAAATAAAATAATAAAGCATGAGTTTAAATGGCCATACTCAAGCTGGGGGCCTTCCTTTCCATTCCTGTCCACACCGGAGTGTTCCCCACCCCCAAGTTCTGTGATTTATTGATATTTGGAGATTTTTCTTTTTCACTTCATAAAAGGAGAAGCGCTTAGCTCTGAAATACAATGAAGATTCCTGGAACAAAGGTGTCTGCGGGTTTTAGAACCTCGCGGTGCAAAGGCATGGAGTTAGTTGGCCCCTGAATTTGTCCCATCGGAAGCCCGGGACACCCACACGAGAGCGCTCCGGGTCGCCCGGCTGCCCTCTCCTCCAGAACCCGGAGCCCGGAGTCCCTCCAGCTCCGCTCTCCGGCGGCCGGCGGGGTGAACCCAGAGCGCACCGGCAGCCGTGGGTCCCTCCCGCCCAGGCTCGGCCGCGCCCCCACGCTGCGCCTCTCCCTGAGACCCGCCTCCCACTGGGTGGGCGGCGCAGCCGGGCCTCAGCGCCGCGAGGACCCCCAGCGCCAGAACAAAGGAATGTTGGGGGGGGGGGCGGATAAGGCTGAGCGCAGCGCAGGCCACCGAGCAGCCCCTGTCCAACAGCAGCCGTCCGGAGTCCAGGTCTCTGCTCGCCACCACCAGATGCGCCCGAAGCCCCTCGGTTCACAGCTATGGCTTCCCGCAGACCCCGCGGGCCGCAGGAGGGAGGGGCACAACCGGGACTGCACGGACGCGCCCCCCGGAGGTGGCGATCGGAAGGTGGCGCCACGCTGCCCCTACATCCCTGAGGCTCCCACCCGAGCTTGCAAACTAGGTCGGGGCCTGACGCCGGGGGTGGGAGGTTGCGGGGTGGGGGGGGGCTCCAGCTATACTCGCTTCTTGGAAAACGACTGTAATTACTGCACTTTAATTATTTGAATGTTACGCGGGGGGCGGGGGGGGGACCTGTTCGTATACACACTTGTACATAAATTCACAAGTAATGACACTAGGTAAGAATCTAGAAAGAAATTCTCTGTCTGGGTACTTTACATATTCATTTATCTTCGCATGCATAAAACTAGGTTATTGAGACAAAAGTGCAATCTACTAACCTATATGTTTCCCATAAATCTCGTCTGGTGTGTGCGGGAGGAATATGATGTGAAATAAATACTTCTGACCTCATTAGCTGTTGTTATTTACAAAAGCCAAGAACAGAAGACGACACTTGGCCATTCCCTGCTGTTCTCAGAGAACAGCAGTTTCCTAAAGTGTCCTTTAAAAAGATAAATGAGAGTCAGCGTACAGCAAATCACTGGGCGCTGCGAAATGCCTTCCTAAAAATACAATCTTATCAAAGGTCTCCGAAGGCGTGGAGTTAAAACTACAGCAAATGGCCTTGAACTTGTATTTGCACACAGCCCTGGAGAAAACACCAGAAATAGCCCGGAGGCCACAATTGTTAAAATGTGATAGGGCTAAATTTAGAAGAACGAGCATTTCATTTAGGGCAAAAGAGACACTTTTGACAGCATGAGCTAACCCAACGCTTAGCCGGTTGTCTACTTTCCTGTTTAAAATATCCTTTAATAAAACCTGTTATGGTGACGTTCTTAAAGGCTGAGATTGCCCTACTTTCTTTGTAGCAAGATTATAAAATCACGTAATTAGCTCCCTCTTTCTATGCTCACTGCCAGCAAATTCGGCAGTTACATAATGCAACATTTCCAGGAAACTATTATGTGATCTGTCTTGTAGTGTCTGAAAAAGCAATGACAATAAGGTGAAAAAAAAAGGGCTGATCGAATGGAATGCATTACAATTAGGAAGGTGGGGAGGTAAACGTCACAATGGTTCGTCCCAGATTTAAAAATAACAGCTCTGAACATTTAAGGAGCAAACCCCTCCCCCTCCTGTAGTACCCAAGATCAGCATTCCTCCCCAGGAATTTTTCTTTTTATGTTTTGGAGGGTCGTTTTAAAACATGTTTATTTGGGATATCATAGAGATTAAATAACGATCTAATACCCAAAGCTGCGCTAAAATTACCAGATCATTGCACACATACGCGCATATTCCCACATCAGCCCGCCCGTAATCCGTGCCAACATTTCACCGTGGGCAGATTATGCAATGTAAGAAAGGACAAATCCCACAACCTTCCCGAGGGCTTGTAAAACACGCTGACGACAAACAGGGTGGAAAACGTCGGTGCCCGTACGGCGCCTGACACAAACAGACGCCGCGCAGGCATTCTCCGAATGCCGTCACCTTTCGCGCTCGCCACCCTCTTTCTCAACCAGCAAATCAAGATCATACCCCCATTACTCAAACCTCTCCTACCACCCCCCACTCCCCGCGCCGCCAGCCCCGGAGAAGGGACGAGAAAGGAGAGACAAGTGGGAGGAAAGAGCATCTTCCCGCTCCGAGAGAGCTCAGCCTCTGCCCAGCCTCCCTGGCGCTCTTCTCTACCAAAACATCAATTTTCCTGAAATCAGGAGACATTATGCAATAGCAGCGGGGGGGAGAGCGCAAACCGGCCCGGACGACGTGCCGGCGCGAGGGCGCTGCAATCAAAGCCGCCACCTTAAGGTGGCGAGTCCCATCCTGACCAGGCAGCAAAAGTTTATGTAATGAATGCGCCGCGCACACTCGCCGCCTCCGGGAGCCCCGCGCACCCGGGCCGGCACCCCGCGCCCAGTGCCCGCCGGCCGCGCGCTCCGGGAGCGGGCTGCGGGCCCCCGGCCGGCGGTGGGCGGAGCACTTACCGTGTTTCTGCGCCCGGAGCCGGAGAAGCCCAGAGAAAGAAAGGGGCGGCCCGGAGTCGGGCTGGCGGCGCTGAGGCTCGGGCCGGGCCGGGCCTGCGGGGCCGCGGCGGGCGGCGGCGAGGGCGCGGCGCGGGCGGCGGGCAGGCGGGCGCGCCGGGTCCGCGGGCGCCGCGGCCGCGCCGAGAGATGTGTGTTAGTAGGTCAGTTGCGAGCGCGGCGCTGCGTCGCCGCCCGCCAGCCCCGCCGTGACGGGCGGCCCCGGCCCCAATCGCCGCGCCCGCTCCCGCCCCCCGGCCGCCGCCAATGGCCGCCGCCGGCCGGGGCGGGCTCTCCGCGGCCCCGCCCCGCCCCCCGCCCCGCCGCCCGCCCCGCTCCCCCGGGTGGCGGCGCCACTGCCAGTCCGTGTCTCCCCCTGGCTGCGGCCACAGCCGCCGCCCGAGCGTCCGCCAGGACCCGCGGCCCGCGGGAGGGTGGCGCCCCGGCCGGCCCCGCGGAACCGGCCGGGGCGCGGCTGGGAGGAGGGGCCGGGACCCCCACCCTGGCCGGGCCGTGTGCCCCGGGCCTCTCGGCCTTCCCGGTCGCCGCCGTGGCTCCGGGCGACCCCCGAGCCCGAGCCGAGGCGCTTTTTGTCCGCCCGAGAGCCGCCGCCCGCCGGGCTACCTGTGGCCGGCGCAACGCCGGCCCGGGGCGCGGGCTGCGGCGACCCGGGCGTGGCCGGGACCTCGGCCTCCGTCCTCCACACGCTCCCGAGAGGACCCCAGCGCCTGGGCAGGCGGCGGCTGGCGAGCGGCCCGCACTCGGGCGTGCGGCGGCGGGGACGGGGTCGGGACGGCTGGTGGGCGCGGCGCCGTGCCGCGCGGCGGAGGCCACGAGGGAAAAGCCCCGGCGCCTCTCCCGGGAGCCGCGACGGCCTGCAGCGGGGAGGAAAGCTCCGCGCGTCGACACCGCCCCCTGCACAATGAGGGCGAAGATGACGGCTGCTAAGTGGTTGCGTAACACGACCGGGAAACCAGGCTCGTCCAGGTCCCTCTGGCCCGGGGCCACGTGCAGCGCTGGCCGCCGCCGCCTCCCCCGGAGCAGGTGGGGGCCCCCGCCGTCCGGGTGGGCCGGGCGGGGTCGCCCACCGGCCTGGGGTGCGGAGGCTGCAGAGGACCGGACCGTGCCGGGTCTCTTCTGGCGATCTTGAATTCGTAGCTCTTTAGTGTCATTTCTGTCCCCAATAGAATGCGCTCGTCTTCTTCCCTCAAATTCCCGTGCTACGCAGGAGACGTGAAGAAGTGGGGGAAAGGGCGCCCGGCCGAGGTTGTAAAAGCACGTGGCATACACACCCCGCGTTTCCGGATACATAAATGGAGGGGCTTTGCGGGCCTTGGCGGAGGGAGCCACATTCCTGACAGTGACACGCACACGCTGCCCAAAGAGGGGATGTGGCAGGTGGCCAGGACCTCCTCCCTCTGCTTGGACTACGTGGGAGTTGGGCTGAATTTCCTTCTCTTTTTTCCTCTCCCATTTTTAAAAAAGCAAACACCCAAGTAAAGAATGGAGTGAACACAGGTACACCGTCAAGAGTGTCCACCATCAAAGAAAATACACTCGGTTAGAGTGAGTCTTTCCCACCTTACTCATTCTCACACAGATACTCTCGTAAGCACCCAGGGTGATGTTTTAAAGATATTGGTCACCTCTCAGGGAGGTTTTTAGAAAGCCTTGCAGGATGATGCTGTGGTTCAGAATGCTGTCCAACTCTTGTTCATAATTCATCCGGTAAACAAGTCCAGTTTTGCCAATAAGGCTCTGACAACTTGGAGGCGTGATGTGGGCTTTCACATCTCCAGCCCTCTACCCCCTTCCTCGATGCAGAACAATTCAAGAACCACATCCCTTCTAGTTCACATGTATTCCGAAAAATTGATTATCTTGAAAACAAATTCTGATTTTGGTTTATCATTTCCACTTTTCTCCCATTTACTGATAGTTTTCTCTTCTCCAAGCCCTCAAAATGCCTGTTTATGGCTTTGAAGAAACCTCAGATGAAATCAAAACCTTATCGGTAAATCAGTTACCTTTTCAAGGTGAGAAATCAGCTATTTCCTAGTAAATGAGAGTTGCTGTACATGACATTCCCTCCTCCTACCAGGTGTCATACACATTTTGAATAATGTCATAGGATTCCAAAGCTGGTGTAGATTGGGCAGATGTCTACATAGAAAGATAAGTGGATTTTCAAGATGGGTAAATAAGGAGCCTGGAGTCACTCCATGCAGTGAGAGCCAAGGAATGCTTTGACCCTAGATACTTGTTCTTTATTCTGAATTTTGAAACCTGATGCCCCTCCAATCTCCTGCGATATTTTAGATTGTGCCTACATGATATATGTGTTTTACTGTTTACGACCATCTAACTTGGAGATCAGAGGAAGCATAAGATGTCTATGATACCAGCTTAGAAAATAACTCTTTAGCTCCTCCTGGTGATTAGGAAACTGCTAAACCTCTGAGGAAGGAGCTGTCCCCAGGACCCAAGTGTTGGTATGTCTCATGCTATGTCCTAGAGCAAACAGACAAGTAGTCACTGCTTAACCAGAGTAAATGGAGCATAGGAGCTAAGAGGTTTGAAACAAATTAACCAGGGTGGGGAGGCTTTCAGGAGGACATAATATTTGCCTCATTGTGCAGCAGTGCTGTGACTACATTGTCGGGAAGAAGAGGAAGGAGTTCTGGTTCAAGTATCATGTCAAAACTTACTTACTTAGTTTCTTTCTTTCTTTTTCTCTCCCTCCCTTCTTTCCTTCCTCCTTTCTTTTTTCCCAGTGCTGGGGATTGAACCCAGGTCCTCTTGCATGTTAGGCAAGTGCTCTACCACTGACCTATACCCTGTCCAAAAGTCAATACTTTTTTTTTTTTTTTTTTTACTTTGGGTGGCCTGTCCCTCTCAATGCTGAGTTGGGGTGGGCGCTAGGGAGGTGGTGGCTAGGACAGCAATGAGAGCTACTAGCAGAAAACAATCACACTTAAATGCATTTTCTTACCCTACCAATATGCTCTCTGATTAAGCAAATTTAAAAGCTATAACTTGAGATCAAAATAACCCAGACTGACTTCTCCTTACTAAGATGGAAAGACCCCAGCAGGACGTTTCAAGCTGAAGATCCTAAGAAGCCATTCACATCCAGAGGCTTTTACAGGGGACCTTGGCGGGCAGAGATGGCTGCAAAGTGGGCTTCTAATGAGAATTCAGGAAGTGAGCTGCATGTGGATTGAGACACAAACAGAAAAAATCATGCCCCACTAGGGAGACACTGGCTTTATTGCTTATGCTGGAAAATAGTTCCAGGGGGCTCACAGCTCCAATTTTTCAGAAGAAAGTTGACATTTTAAATTTTTGTAAAATATCCTGATTTTCAATGTTGAAAAAAAAATCATTAAAAAAAATAATGTCTATGGGGCTTACCCAGAATCATCTGGAAGATGGAGCCATCTTGCAGAGGTGCCAGGAAGGGGAGGGCTGAGGGCTGAAAAACAGACTCCCTATCAGGCAAGTCAAATCTGGCAGCTTCACCTTATCTGCTTTGTCTATTGGGCTTCTGGATTTCTTTGTAGAAAAGTTTTCATAGCCCAGAAACCTTCAGCCACTGCTTCTCTGGTCTACTGTCTCCCAGCCAGCATGAGTCCTGTTTACCAGGACCACCTTCTTTCTGCTCTACGATGTTTCCTGACATCTCACATCCTTTTGTTAAACTTCACGAACAGAAGTTCAGGCCATTTCTAGGAATCCATACATTATCACTTTATTTATTTTATTTATTTATTTATTTTGTTTTCAAGTTGGGGCTCAACAGTATGAGCTAGGGGTGCCCCCCCATCATTTTGCGATTTATGCTGGAATTTTGGCTTTGACCTAATGAATCATTGACTGTTTCTGCAGAAGCTTCCTGGAATGGTCTTTCTTTCCCTCATGTACTTTCTTTTATTTCTATAGTACATGCCATTTCCAATCATTTACCTCCTCCTCTTTCTCTTCCTCTTTGACTTTTCTTTTTATACTTCTACTTCTGGTGACCTTTATTCTTTTGTGTGTGTGTGTGTTTCCCCTCTTGCTTTACTTGATGCATTCTTAGTTTTAACTCTGGCCTTTCTGCAATCCTTCAAATTCTTAGTACTCCTTTGCATACCTTTATTCTACCAAATTTCGACTTTCTCTTGCCCCACACCTATCCCAGAGTTTTAGGAATTTCTACTCTCTCTTTCAGCCTTTGCTCCTCGCCCCCTGACTTCTGCCATATGGTTCTACTAGCAATAGTTCCATTAGCATGCTTGGCCTTAGTCTTCAAAAACTATTTTGTGTGTGTGTTGGGGGGGGGTGGTGGTGGTTGGAATTGAGTAATAGAAGAGGGTCAAATAAGAGTCCCTGTAGAAGTGTAGAAGTGATGGCTTTAAAGCAGGGGAAGCCAAAATGTTTCCTATTAAACAGCTCTTGCTCAAGCTAAGAAAGAAATTAGATCTCTGCACTGACTACATGATTTCCCCAGACAAAAGCAGCTGATGGATTGAATACATTTCAAAGCATTTCCAAGAGACCCAGGGAAAGACCAGAAAGGGGTGATTCTACAAAGAAGAATAAATGTTGCAAGGACCCTATTACAAAAACTGAAACACGTTTTCAAATCCAGCCACCACAGATGGCACGTATTTCAGTAATCATTTTTATTCATTCAGATGAAATGGTAAATGTGAGCATGTGAGCAAGGGTGCCAAAATAAAGGAGACTCAAAAAAAGAAAAGAAAAGAAAAGAAAAGGGCGGACAGGAAACAGAGGAAATACACTGAAAATGGTCAAGAATTTAGAAGCGGCTAATTGCGTCCATTGCAAAACCTCAGGGATGGAGCAACCATTGTGGCAGCAGTTTGCTGGCCACTGGGGCACAGCCAGCAGGGTTTCAAGTATGTGAAATATAAAATTGTGAAATGTGTTCTAACAAAAATCATTTTACTAAGAATAAGAGATGACACATCCACATTGCAATGCCGCTCACATCAATGAGGTGTAAAGCTTATCTAAATGTTTCTGCGAAGTCATGCTCAGGGTGGTTTACTGGAAAGGACCACAGCTGCCATTCAGAGGCCTGGATTCCAGTACATTCTGTACCCCAGACCCACAGAGGGGAGCACTTCATGTCACTGAATGTCTCTTTCTTCATCTGCGACCTGGCGGAGTTGAAGCAGATGTTCTGGCAACTGTTCTAGTGTCACAGGAATGATCCCTCAGTAGGAGCCACAGGCACTGAGTGCAGAAAGAGAAACCTGCAAGTGTGGCATCTGCAGAGAAACTGCTTCAGGCGGATGCTGGCTCATTCATAACCTACGCGCTGCCTGATGGTAACATGCACGGGAGGAAATTGCATTGCTGGATTGTACACTGACACTCACAGGGACAAAATCGTCTTCTGTAGGTGTAGGGACTGGTGCTGTTTGTTTTAGCAAGAGATTAAAATGAGTACTATGTTTGGTAAATACATGAAGCAGCCCGGAAATTGGGTGCCTGACCACATTTCTGGTCTTCTGAGAAACTTCCAGTTGAGCAGGCTCTTAGCAACTCATCAGATGTACTCATGATTTCAGCTGCTCTTGTGTGATGATGCCCAAAGGCAGGGCACAGGAGTTTGTGGAGGATGCTGTGAGTCTGTGGATCATCAGAATAGCAAAAAAGCAGGCTTCCTGGCTGTCACCAAGAGGTATGAGCAGCAGAGCCCAGGGGTGCACCAAGAGAAGAAAGCCTGTGTCTGTTCTCAGCCCCTGGCTCACCAGCCCCGTGGCCAGAGTAGGCCACTTGTCTCTACCGCTGTCTGCCTCCATTCCCGTTTTGGTAATCATTGATGAAGTGTCAATCTCATATTGTGAAGATAAAAATTAGTATTTCAAAACTGCTTAGGAAAGTGCTTGATACGTGAAGAGTGGCGTGTCTGAGTTATGACTATTATTCCAATAAAAAATCAGCCTGCATCAGGGAAATGGTGCCATCAATCGAGAGTGTTATGTGCCCATGTTGGGGTTTGGGTGTGCCCATTGAATTGGATATGGACAGTGAGTCCCCTTGCCCTGCTGGTCCTTATTCATTCAGTTTAAACAGTGAGTGCCGACATTTATAAGTCTGCCTCCCAGAGGTGGATGGACGTTGGAGTTCATTAATTCTTCCACTGACAGCTTACCTACAATGTGCCAGGCATCCCTCAAAGAGTTGAGCAAGGTCTCGTAGCCTTCTCTAGACTATGAGTTTGTCCATTCATCTGTTTAGTTAATATACATTTGCCGATTGCTTCCCAGGGGCCAGAGACAGCCGTGTCCTAAGCGGCCAACTGGGGGGTAAGGATGTTGGATTTAAAACATAATAGAAATCATCTCACATGCGATAACTGTCATCAGAAGAACAGACTGTTTGCCAAGAGGTGTACACAGGAGAGGAGATTCTCCTCATCCCATGGCAGGGGGCAGAAGCACTTCCTGAGACAGCAGGAATTTGACCCAAGGTTTTAAAGATGGGGGAGCAGTGCAAAGAGAGGAACTACCATGGAGTGGGTCATTGCCAGGCAAAGGCCAGGAGCTGGACACCCACCCAGTGACCTGACTGGTGACCAAGGGAATCTCGGGGAGCCAGGAGGTCTGGCAGTGAGCTTGATGAGAGACTCACCTATGTGGATTGGGTGGGAGGAATGCAGGCTAGGAAGGTAGAACAGACCCAGGCCTGGGGGACAGCAAGGGGCCAAACCAACAGGACATGTGCATTTCTCAGGAACATGGGAATATAGCTGATTTTGAGGACATTTTCTACAAAAAAAAAAAAAAAAAAGACATTGTTTTAAACAGTTTTCTTTTTTCATATGAAATGTCATCCACACAGTAAGAATCAATGTGGGGAAGTGGTTCAAAGCCCAGACTTCAGAAGCAGTAGCCCTGGGCAAGTGATATAAATACCTAGGAATGATCAGGGTAACAGGGTGATATTTGCATTTCAATGTTTATAGTAGCACAATTTGCAATAGCCAAATTATGAAGCTAGCGTAGATGTCCATCAACAGATGAATAGATAAAGAAAATGTGGTCTATATACACAATGGAGTTCTACTTAGCCATAAAGAAGAATGAAAATGTGGCATATATACACAATAGGATATTACTCAGCAATAAAAGAGAATAAAATCATGGCATTTGCAGGTAAATGGATGGCGTTGGAGAAGATAATGCTAAGTGAAGTTGGCCATTCCCCCCCCAAAAAAAAACAAATGCCGAATGTTTTCTCTGATATAAGGAGGCTGATTCATAGTGGGGTAGGGAGCAGGGGGAATAGACGAACTCTAGATAGGGCAGAGGGGTGGGAGGGAAAGTGAGGGGGCAGGGGGTTATAAATGATGGTAGAATATGATGGACATCATTATCCAAAGTACATGTATGAAGACACAAATTGGTGTGAAAATACTTTATATACAGAGATATGAAAAATTGTGCTGTGTATGTGTAATAAGAATTGTAATGCATTCCACTGTCGTTTATTTTTAAAAAATCGATTAAAAATTAAAAAAAGAAGAATGAAATAATGTCACTTTCTGGTAAATGAATGGAATTGAAGAAGGTCATGCGAGGTGAAATTAAGACAGAATCAGAAAGTCAAGGGCTGGATGCTTTTTTTCCTCATATGCAGAAACTAGACAGAAAAAAGAAATGAAAAAAAAAGGGATCTCACAAAAACAGAAGGGGGATTGGTAGCGAAGAAGAAGGGGATTAAGTGGGGGCAGGAAGGGAAGGAAGGAGAAGAAATGGAGGGAATAATTGACCAAACTTTGCTACATGAATGTATGAATAGACCACAATGAATCCCACTTTCACGCATAATTATAATGCATATATGATAAAAGTATATAAAACAAAAATGTATAAAAAATACATGTAAATAAATAGAAGGAAGATGAAGGAGTAAAGGAAGGGGAAGAGGGGGAGGTAAGAGGAGAGGGAAAGGGGAAGTACAGGAGAATGAATTGAAGCAAATCGTTTACATAAATGAACATGTCATAATGAACCCCACCAATAAAACATAAAACAGAAGTGAAAAAATAACAACAAGTACTGGAAATGTGCCACCGCATGCACACACGTATTGGGTCACCACACATGAAGGTGTTTTGTCCTTGTGCCATTTCG